>NC_045787.1:30319878-30628782 GCF_009873245.2 Balaenoptera musculus | reverse complement strand
TCAGCTAGGCAATTTTCAAACTGTCAGGCAGGAACAAATACTCATTTTAAATGGCAGCTCTGTTGATAAGGCATTCTTTATTAATAGGAATCCTTTACTGATAAGAAATTCTTAAAGTCTAAATTAGATCTTCAGTGTAAGCTTTAAAAAAACAACTGCAGTATAATTTTAAAATTTCTTAGTGCCCCCCTGTAAATTTGGTGGATTACCAGTGACTAGTCCGTTCCTCCTTAGCTGCCTTGACAGCTTTTTGAGTCACAAGTTTTCAGTGGCCACTCCTGCCTCTTCTCCTAGTTAACTCCTCTTCCTGAGTCATTCCCTGGTCCCCCTTGCTATCCCACCCTAATATGGGAGCACCTTTCTATGACTACCCACTCGGAGAGGCAGAAAAATTGGTCCAGTTTGGGTCCTAAGTATCTTTCCAGTTCTTGCTTGAGGCAGTGTCTTACTGCTTGTTACGTAACTGGTTCTTCGTTTCAGTCTGTTGTGGGCACATTAGAAGGAAGGAATTGGGGACACACCGTACATTCTGAGACACACAATATCATCCAGAGCCCAGATAGCAGTGCATACTGGAGAAGAGAGGTCTGCAGGCAGTGGTATGGAGTCAAAAGAAAGAAAAGGGAGAGAGATGTGAACGCCCATAGCAAGATAACCTGCTGATTTAAATTAGGTATTTAATGGCTCTTGCTATGTTATCTTTTAATTCAAGAACTATATTCCTACCTTTTCTGTGTGTCCGTCAGGACACAGTAATTTACAGAACTAACAATGGTCTGGCTATCAGCTTTCAGACAGTTAATGCAGTTCGGAACAAATCATTGTTCCTTGAGGATTTCCCGCGTCAGAGGCCTTGCAGCCTCAGCGCAGGTTACCTTGTGGATTTTTAGTCACATTGAGTCAAGAAGCTGTCATATCCAAAGTCTTCTGTATTCCCAGCCAAGTTGTTGTCTTGTGTCCAGTAGTAGTTGCTTATGAATGCAAATTTTGTTCAAAAAAACCTTTCCATGGCTTTTTACTGAACCCTTAAATATACATCAGTTAGAGAAATTACTTCTTTCCCCTATTTCTTGGAAAATTTCCCTCTCCCTTTGGCCACGCTGTCCTAACCCATGCTAATTCCTCACCCCCAACCTTGGGCCTCCCTTATTGCCTAGGCTGAGATCTGGCAGGATGAGGAAACCAAACCTCACCACGGCCCCCTTCTGCCAGCCTCTGCACCTCACCCATCCGTGCTCCGCGGACGCTTTCCCCTCTCTGCCCACACTGACCATCCCATCCCACCCCACCCCACAGCATTTCATCACTGTCCTGTCTTCACAATGCCTTCAGCCCACCCCGGGGGTAGCAGTCTCCCTTGAAAGGAAGAGAGGGGCTGGCCCACCCACTCATTCACTGCATGTCATCGTGCTCCTGCTTTGCATGGCCTGTGCTCGGGGCTGGAGTTGCAGGCACAAGCCCCCGTCTGCTCTCGTGGAGCTCACACCCACAGTGGACGAGGAGACGGGGGATTCTGACACCCACGCGTGCTCTTCACCAGCCTCCCGCCTGCCTCTCCCCCCGCCCCCGAGCTGCCATGCCACCCTCTAGCGCCTGTATTCCCTCTGCCCCATCCTTCATGGCTCTTGATCCTCGTGTCCCGACCCAGTTATGTCACTGCCTGATCCTAGGTGCTTTTTCATGGTTTTTTTTTTTTTCCATCTGCTGAGTTAATATATATGCACAGGTAATTGCCATAGTTAAGACGAAAACAACAGAGCAGCACTTCTAAACTTTGCTAAAGGTTTATCTAGTTTAGCACTATTCTGCAATGTCTGCACGGTGAAGTGATTTTTATAACTCTTGCCCATTTTCATGAGATTTACCTTAAAACATTATTTTTAACACTGGTAATATATCCTTCTTTCTTGAAGATGATCTCAAAATAGAGCAGGCTGTTAGAATGGGAAATGGGATTCTGCTCACTTGGAATTATGACCCCAACGTGACTTGTGACTATGTAATTAAGTGGTGTAACTCATCTCGGTCTGAACCCTGCCTCATGGACTGGAAAAAAGTCCCTTCGAACAGCACTGAAACTATAATAGAATCTGGTGAGTGTCTCGCAATTAAAGTTCTTTAAAGATATTTTTAAAATTTACTTTTTATAAGGGTAACGTTGGTTTATAACATTATGTAACTTTCATGTGTACACCATTATGTTTCTACTTCCGTATACACTCCAGCGTGCTCCCTACCAAAAAAAATGCTTTTAAAAAGAGCAGCATACAGAATGACTGGTTGCACTGCAGTGACTGTCCCCTCACCGCTGGGCTGCGTGTGGATTGGTTTAACTTTTCTGGAAGGCAGTTTGTGGCAGTATGTGTGTGAAACATTCATAGGCTTTGATCTAGTCATTACTTGTCTAGGAGTTTATTCTAAGAAGTAATCCGAGAGCAGCACAGATTTACACCTGAGTGTTCAACACAGCATTATTTATAATTGTAATGGTGTCACTCACCATCTTTTTGCCCTTGTTTGCCCAGGGCCCAGGTTACTGAGCACAAAGGAGTTGCAGCCGTTACCATGTACCCTGATGTAGGTCGGGGGCGGCGGGGGGGGCGGCAGGGGCGTAGCAGGGAAGGGGCAGCTCCCAGTGCCTGACAGCTCAGGAGCCGCGAGCCCCGCATGGTGGGCTGCCCTTGAGATGACGCAACCAGGAGGGGTATGTGGTAACCTACAGGCTGAACCAGCCTTGTCCTTTGGAATTCTGGCCCTCTCTCCACTATCACTGTTCCTTCTGAGTAACTGGTGAGAGTGGATTGTGCCTTTACCTGTGGGAATTCTGGAACCAGTTGGTAGTGAAGCTTCTTGACGTCATTCCCCCTCTCGGCTCTCCCTCACGTGTTAGTGAAGTTCAGGAGAGCAAGCGGCCGCTGGTCCCTTCTCTCCCAGGGAGCACGTTCTGCTCGTTTACTTTGCTCACTGTCACATGGTAAGGATGAGTCCCGGTCATTGGATTCCTACATGTGGCTTCAGGTTATTTTCCAGTTCTACTTGGAATACAGCCAGACTCCTTCACGTTAATAATTAGCCAATGACTTGATGGTCGCCTTTATTCTTTTTACAGCTTACGTCACTAACCAGCAACATGTGTAGCTGCCTGAGCCTTACACAGTTGTAGTGTTCTCTGTATAAATTCTGACCCCTCTTCCCTCCTTTCTCACCTGGGCTTTGAGAATAATCAGAATGGACTGGGGCAGGGTGGAGTGATGTGAAGAGGTGTCTCTTTAGATGAAATATCTGGGATGTGAGTTTAAGCTGAGACCTGTAGGATGAAAAGGAGGACTTTTGATGCTGAGGCAGGTGAACAAAGGCCCTGTAGTGGCTCAGAAGACAAAGGCTCCGAGAAGTTGGGTAACTTGCCCAAGGTCACAAAACTAGTATGTGATCACACCAGGATTTAACTTTAAAGCTATTCAGAGCTTTAAGTGGCTGGGGATTTTGTCTTTTACTTGTTGCTGCTAGGACAGGGTGTGGCCAAAACCTGCACGTTTCCTATTCCTTTCTTATTCAGTCACCCACTCTTCCAACTATCCTCTCTCTTTTATGATCCCAAAACACATTCCTGATGCGCTAACCCCTCAGGCTCTTTTTCTTTTTCAGGCGGAAGAACGCTATAGAATATTGGTATGCATAATCATAATATAAAACTAGGTACAGATTTACTAACATACATGTGGTGTAAAATCAGAACCTCAAGTACACTTGTCCCCCCCAGAAAAAGTTGCAGAGTGGTTTTTAGAGGTAACCATCTCATTTTTGAGCCTGCAGACCACTGGTGTTCTGAATCGGAGAGCAAGTGCTTTAACCACACTAGAATAATTGTATTCCACAAATTAAATGCAATCCCATAGGTTGCCATTTTTCCCCCAGGCAGTGTCTTCTTCCTTGATCACTGCAGGTGAGCTACTAAGTACCCTTCAAGGCTCTGTTCAAATATCACTTCCTGGTGGCTTTTTCTGATCTTCTTAGGCTCACTTGGTCCCTCATTGAAGGGGCCACAGGCTCTGTGATAGATCCCTCTAGTCTAACACAGGGTCTTATGGTTACCCCTCCTCATCTGTCCTGCCACCTCTCTGCCAACTGCTCCAGGCCAGGGGCCTTGTTATATATCCACCTCTGTGGTCCTAACACTTTACACGTTGCATTGTATCGAGGAGGCATTTAAAAGTGATTCACTTGGATCGAAGTTAAGGTGCTTCTCTTGTATGTCTTGTGGAGTTAACTCAAGGGCACTAAATGCTGATGCTGTAAAGAGGAGTAGACTCTATGGCCCATTTCCTTTAACACTGAAGTGTCCAAGTAGAGTGGACATTTTAGTATCTGCTTCTTGGAACAAGGGAAGAGCAGTGGGTTCTTTCCAACCCACAAATAACACTAGTTAGGGAAGGGCTTTTTCAGAGGCATGACATGGGCCTGGGATAGGTTAGAAAACTGACCCTAGACCAAATCTGGGAAGAAGTTGTCATTGCTTAATTTGAAGGAACAAAATGAAAGCCTTGATTACCAATTTTTCCCTTCAAGGTGATGTCATGTTATAATACTAAACTGTTCATTACAACAGAAGTGAGTTTAATTTTTGTTGAGTCAGTTTTCAATCTGAATATTTACCAATTTTGAAAATGTGGATTTTCTGTAACCTTTTTAAAATTAGTTTTGGAAATTTCAAAGTGTGTTGTTATAAATTTGATATTTCTAAAATATTCATACTAATATGTACTTAGGAACGTTTACTGGTTGTGTTCATCTTATAGATCAGTTTCGACCAGGTGTAAGATATAATTTTTTTGTGTACGGGTGCAGAAATCAAGGATATCAATTACTACGTTCTATAATTGGATATGTAGAAGAATTGGGTAAGTTAAATGGGTAAGTTTTCTTAGAGTTCAAGGTAATATGAGAAATTATAAAACAACATCAGTTTTTTTTGTTGTTGTTTTTTTTTTTTTTTTTTTATTTTATTTATGGCTGTGTTGGGTCTTCGTTTCTGTGCGAGGGCTTTCTCTGGTTGTGGCAAGTGGGGGCCACTCTTCATCACGGTGCGCGGGCCTCTCACTATCGCGGCCTCTCTTGTTGCGGAGCACAGGCTCCAGACGCGCAGGCTCAGCAGTTGTGGCTCACGGGCTTAGTTGCTCCGTGGCATGTGGGATCCTCCCAGACCAGGGCTCGAACCCGCGTCCCCCGCATTAGCAGGCAGACCCTCAACCACTGCGCCACCAGGGAAGCCCAACAACATCAGTTTTAAGATTGAATTCTAAAAATAGATTGAATTGAGATGTTTATTAGTTCAAGGAAGAAAAATAATTTGTATGATAACTGTAAAATTATTTATCATTACTTATTTTTCATTTGTTTAATGTTTATATTTCATAATTTTACTGTTGTCATTAAGAAAATTAAATCTTAATTTGGATGTCAAAAATACTTAATTTACACTTATACAAAGTTTTAAAACTATTAACTTATTCAAGACTATCAGTAAAGAGGGGAAATATGAGTAAAGCCTATTCTAGTAGCCATTTAAAGATTTTGCATAGGTTACCTCCCTAGATATGTTTTATGTCTGAAAGTTGTAAGTTCTACCTTTGTATCTTCACAGCAAAAGTGCTTGTGATAATATCTGTGAAAGTTTATGATTAAATAAAGTTCTCATTACAAGTTTAGCTATTTTTGAGGCTAGAAATCTCATTAAACCTTAATGTCTTGCTCTGTATTAGTAAACCCTCCTTTAGCTATTGACTTTTTTCCTTTTACAGCTCCAGTTGTTGCACCAAATTTTACTGTTGAGGATACGTCTGCAGATTCGATATTAGTGAAATGGGAAGAAATTCCTGTGGAAGAGCTTAGAGGCTTTTTAAGAGGGTATTTATTTTACTTTGAAAAAGGAGAGAGAGACACATCTAAGATGAGGGTTTTGGAATCGGGTAAGTAAATTACTAGAATAAGTATACTGTTTCTGAGAAGTTCTTTATTAACTACAAAAAAAAAAAAAAAACGAGGAAAGAAAAAAAAGAAGTAAAGAAGCTACTGAGTAGTTTATACAGATTTCCAGAACGCTCTGAAAAATAAGGAAGTGAAAATGCAGTCATTTGATGAATATGAGATTTTTAAGATTTTATTATGTGATCAATGGCATGTAGTCTTTCAGAAATCATTTAAATCATTTATTCTGAGGCCTTTGTGAGCCCCCCAGGACAGAGAGCATCTCTTTCTAATCTTGCATGATCCATAACATAGCATCTTATGAAGGTTACTTTAAAAAAAAAAAAGGTCTTCCTGTACTTATACTAATGGAGGAGAAAACTCAGGAACCTAAAGAATGGCTTCAGAATCTCCTTTTATCTGACAAAGAGCCATCCACACAGCCACGACCTTAATGAGCTAGGAAACTTAATTGACTTGATTGGGGATGTGTGTATCTATTAAATCTTAAAAAGTACAGTCAGTCCTTGACAAGTGGTAAGTGTATGTCCACAGACCTTTGAGAATCCTCAAATTTACAAATACAGAAATGTTTGTGCAGACTTTTGGCTTTAAACCCTAAATTACATTTCTGTTGGAAGTCAGATGCTTTTTATTCATGGCTGAACAACACAAGCTTATCATCTCTTCAATTTGAGAGCTTTTATTTTCCTTAATGACCTTTCCTTGGAAAGAAACCATTTTAATTATAATATTTAGTGCCTGACAAGTAGAGAACAACAACGCCACAGGGAGATGCTGACCAACTGGGCAGTAGCTTAGTCACGTCCCGAGAGCAGCTGCGTAAACATGAGCCTCCCCCAGACCACTAAGTTCTGCATTTCCTGAACCTTCAAAGTTGAGGGAAACCCTAAATATCAGATTCTGCAAACATCCAGACTCTAGTGTAATTTCCCTCAGGTGCTCAGAAATTTTACACTTGAACCAGTTAAAATTCTAACATGTAGACTTCTAGTTAGGGTGGATTGGTCACTAAAGTTAGAGCCAAATAGAGAAAAAGCAACAACAATGCATAAAGCCACAAAGACACAGAGAACTGGAGAGGCACAGAAGAGGATTTGGAAACGCTGGGTGTGGAAGTGGGCCAAGTGACCTAGAGGAGTGGAGGGCGGGCAGTCTAGGTGGACAGTTGGGCATCAGTAAGAAGTAATTTGGTTCATCCTGCGGTGCCAGAAGTGGAGGCCAATGGTTAGGATGAATCTGGGCTGAACTGCGGGAGTTGATTGTAAGTCTGTAAGGAGCAGTTAGAACCCCCAAGTCCTACACCAGCTTCATGTAGCTCATGTGAGTGCTCTGTCCCCTGCATGAGAACAATAGGTTTATTCTGGACCAGAGAGCTTCCAGACAAGGGACACTGTAGCAAACCGTGTGACTCTCCCTCTTCCTCCTTCCCACCTGCTTAATAGGACATCATCAGCTAGGCCTGTTTTCTGGGCAGGAGATGAGAGGATTAGAGTAAGTGGTTTCTGAGGAAAGACATAAAAGATGCTGATATTTGGGGGATTATCCCAATGAAAAGCCAGGAACCCACCTGGTCATTCCTCATCCATGATATAAGTGAAGCCCACCCACCAGTAAACCCCACCTATGTACACCAGGCTTCCAGTGAGCCTTTTAGTGGCTCACTCTCGAACATGACAAGCAGCCAGGGCTAACCAGATGATTGAGAAAGCTTCTACCCTGAAAGACAGACACCAGGAGAAACCAGAGGAAATGGATGCAATGTGGGAAAACAGAGAAATTTAAAACAAAACTATCCTTGGACAGTTGACGTATACTGTATTTATTGAAAAGACATGATGTTATAAAAAAGAACAAGCAGAAGACAGTTAAGAATTCCTTAGAATTAAAAATGTGATCAAAGAAATTTTTAAGGAATTAAGTACAAGTGGAGAAATTAAATGAAAAATGGGGAAATTCTTCTGAAAATGAGACAAAGGCAAAGGACAAGACTTGGAGGTAAAAGATTAGAAAGTTGGAGTTTGAGTCAAAGACCTGCACTGGCCTCCTTTATAAGAGTTCTGTTAAGAGAGAAGAGTGGAATGGAGAGAAGGAAATTATCAAAGTAATAGCACAAGAAAAAAATTTCCCAAAACTGAAAGACCTCAGTATATACAGTAAAAGGTGCCCTTAAACACACAGTAAAATAAATAGAGAAAAAGATCTATGCTGAAGTAGGTCACCATGAATTTTCAGAGCACCTGATGTATAAAGAAAAAAATCCTAGAAACAATCAGAAAAGCATCTCTTGTGCAAGGATCAAGAATAAGAATGGTAGCAGGCCTCTCAACAATGTACCAGATACTAGAAGATATCGCAGCTACATCTTCAAAATACTGAGTGAAAATTATTTTCAACCTAAAATTCTGTACTCAGCCAATCTATCTACAGATATAGTAGTATCTGTACTACTATCTGTGAGTGTAGAATGAAGAAATTTTTAGACATGGAAGGCTGCACATATTACTTCCCCCATGTATCCCTTCTCCAGAAGCTCCCAGAAGAGTGTGTGTCAATCCAAGGAAATAGTGGGGCAGGGAGTTCTAGGATGAGAGCGCCTAGAAGACTTCCAGTGCAGAGCAGATGCCCCAGGAAGCAGCCTGGGGGGAGTGGGCAGCAGCTGGGGGAAGCGGAGGCACTGGGGTGTTGTTGTTTTGGACCACATGGAAACTTGTATGGAATATTCATTCGAGGGTGTTGGGCGAATCAGTAATTGGTACATTAAGCAAATAAGGAAGAAAAGCAGTTATAACAACAGAAAAATAAGAAAGGAAACATGATCATACCAAGCAGTTTGTCTTAGTAGTAATTTGTATTTATATGATCATTACAATGTGAACACTGAAGTTACCAAATTTTTTGATGTTTCTCTATGAATGATGTGGGCTCGAGGGGAGAAGGGGTAGTGGTTGTGTGTTAGAACTAATGTCTAATATTTAAAAATCAAGCACTGCCAATTTAAGTTTATTTCAAAATATGGAAGTCAGTACCCAAAGAGACCAGTAACTTGAGTTTGAAGTGATTGTTCGTGGTGGGGAAAGATGCTGGCAGGGAACTGCTGCTTTTTGTTTTTAGCCGTATCGTACGATTTAGTTTTAGGCTATTAAACTGCATTCTTTTGGTTAAAATTCTAAAAATAATTTAATAATTTAAACAATTCTCCACATTTCCTTTCAAAATGGTTCAAGGGCGTCCTCTCTAATCTCTCATTTGAGAACTCAGATGCACTGCCTCGTTTCCCGCGTGGTTTGGAGCGATCTCTGTTGATCTATGATCTTGCTTCCTGAGTTTCTCACTTGACTCACAGGCGTGATCAGCCCGAGTGACAGTGTCCCTGCCCCAGTGGGTTTTGGTTGCGGTGGGTTTTCATGCTCTTAGTAACAGAAAAAGAAGAGACTTCTATTGATTGCCTGCTATAGGCCAGGTATTATTCTAGAGAATGTGCACGAAAACTTCACAGAGCCCTGAGAGCTAAGTCGTGATATTCTATTTCATAGTTAGAGAAACTTAGGTTCAGAGGCGTTTAAATAACAGTTACAGATAACATAGCTACCACCTGGCAGAGGTAGAACTTGAACGTGGCTCTGGCTGGCTCCATGGGCCTTGGCCCTGGAGGTGACCAGCATTCAGACTCATTTAAAAAGGGTGTGAATGTGACAGGTTTGAGTAAAACCATGTGATTAAAATGGTATAGATCAGTAATAATCTTCTTCACTTTAAAAATAGGTCGTTCTGACATAAAGGTTAAGAATATTACCGACATATCCCAGAAGACACTGAGAATTGCTGATCTTCAAGGTAAAACAAGTTACCATCTGGTCTTGCGAGCCTATACAGATGGAGGAATGGGGCCAGAGAAGAGCATGTTTGTGGTGACGAAGGAAAATTGTAAGTTAAATGTTGTCATCGAGTTGCTTTCCAAGCTTAAGTGCATTGTGTTTCTAGTGATTTTTGTTTGTATAGGAACGCCCCTTTTTAAAATTTCACGTTTTGTTACACGTTTATAGTGGGTGGAGGGCAGTATTGAAAGGCCATGAGATGACTTCATATTTATTCTTACCAGTTATTGCCTAATGTGTACTTAAGTAATTAACGAATTAAGGGTACCTCTGAAGTCTAGAGTTCTAAATTCATGTTGAACTTATGTAACGGTCAACTGGTTTAAAATTTTTTTACCCGAAATATTCTGTGATTTTTGACATATCCAGGGAAGAGTGTAAGAAATAGCCTTTAAAAAAAAGCATAAAGCACAATGCTCATAAATTTGAGATGGAAAGTAGAGAAGAGTGATGGACTTGACTAGCTTGTCAACAGCAAAGAACTTTCATTTGATCACGGGCTTATTCTCTAGCCCTGGGCTGGAGTTCATACATACCCTTAAATAAAGGACCATGTGGAGATGGTTCTCAGCTGGGGGTGATTTTGCCTCCTAGGGGACAGTTGGCAGTGTCTGGTGACATTTTTGGTTGGTGCTACTGGTCTCTGGTCATAAGAAGCCCAAGGATGCTGTTAAACTTCCTGCAATGCATGTGATAGCCTCCTCCCTGCAGAACACACAGGAAAGAAGTATCTGCCCACCATGTCAGTAGTGCCAAGGTAGAGAAACGCTGCTCTGAAGAATTTAAGTGTTAGTATAAAAATTATTACAGTACTTTTTAAGGTTATATTTTAATAGTTTTTCAGTTTCCCTGGAGCAGTTTGGATTTTTTCTTCAAATAATCTACTGACTTAAGTATCTGATAATGCGAATTTATTCTCTAGTTCATACTAAAAATGTTGATTTTAATATCTGCAATATTCTCTTTTCAGCTGTGGGATTGATTATTGCCATTCTCATCCCAGTGGCAGTGGCTGTCATCGTCGGAGTGGTAACGAGTATCCTTTGCTATCGGAAACGAGAATGGTAATGGTTTACTCTTGCTGTTTTGTCCTTAAGGGCATGATTATTTAGTTTATGTGTTAAAAAATAAGTACAACTTTTTGGTGGAAACAAGGTAGTAAAAAATATTTGTATTGGTCAGAATTAATATTGGAGTTAATATTAGGAAAGAACATGGCACATTATTTAAAAATTTTAAAATTAACAAAGTAAAAGTGTAAATTTTTCCCTACTGTATTTACTAATTAAAGTAATAGCAGTTGTACTAAAAAAATATTTACAGGCATAAATAGGTCAATAGCTATATGCAAGATTAAATGTAGCTTAATGATTGAGGTATCACTTGTCCTGGTGACCTATTTAGAAAATCTGGTCATTTATTCATTTATTCAACAAATAAGAATGACCCCTCCCATGTGAAGGGGGACATACTGGTGAACGAAATAAGAATGGTCATTAGAATTATAGGATAGTGGGGAGGATGGACGTGAAACCCATAAGCATTTAATAAATATATGGGTACAGATTGTGAGTGGGTGCTAGGAAGGGCGCGGGCGGCACGAGGAGAGTAGCGGGGAATGACGTCACAGGAGGTGGTCAGGCATCCCTGTGGAGGTCCCACTGCAGCAGGGCCTGAAGGGGAAGGAGAGGGAGAGACTGTGCCAGGCAGAGAGAATAGACTCTGTGAGGGCCCAGAAACTGGAAAGAGCTTGATCTTCTAGAGAAAGTGAGACGTGTGTGTCTGGGTGCAACAGCCGAGGGAGTGGTGTGAGCTGAGTGAGGTGAGGTAGGGTAAGAGAGTGCCTCGTGGCCAGCCAGCTGGAGCTGTCCTGGGCTGGGCTTGTGGCACCTGGCTATGTTCATGCATAGACTGTCCTCACTGGCCTTAAAAATGCCGTCATTCATGATGAAGAGAATGTACTCTAGCAATCCTGGCTTATAAATCAAAATAGTGATAGTTTAGAACTGTAGAATACCCTGTTTGGTAACCATATTCTCATTACCCAAAATCACATTTAAAAAATGATTTCAATACAAAAAAAAAAGATAAAGTTAGGAGATAGTTTAGAAGTTAGAGCATTTCGGACTTACATTAACAACATTTCTTTTTCCTGCAGGAATTTCAAATAATAAAGGTTTTTTAACAGCTATAAATATGATAGGGCACTAAGCAAATTTCATTTTTGTTTGCGTTTAGTTTTTGCTCAAGATTAACAGCCTTCCTTTTTCTGATAATCCAGAGCCTGTTTTGAGCAGTAGAGAACTACATAACGCGAACATGTTCCCAAGTAGTTGACTGTGCTGAATCCAGTCTGCAGTATGAATATTTTGGTTATGAGTAATGCCCGTATTTGACTTTTGACTTGATAGCACAATCACCATTTTAATTCTTTGCTCTCCATTTCCATAAGATACCTAAGATACTGTAGTTCTAGTAATAGAAGTACTGTTTCTGCTTTTCAGATAGGAACCTCTCAGTGCATTGTATTGAAAACTCTAGTGACTGATCACGCTGAAAATGATCTTCCATTTTTATCTCAGATATTCATTAGAGTATTCATATGAAACGTCAGAATAAGCCTGATAACTTATTAACTTATTTATTGTCTATTTGATAATCTTATCATTATTAAATGTACTTAATCATCTTTATTTAAAGGATTAAAGAAACCTTCTACCCTGATATTCCAAATCCAGAAAATTGTAAAGCTTTACAGTTTCAAAAGAGTGTCTGTGAGGTAATCCTTTATTTTCTTACGTTTACCTTTGAAGTACTGACTTCCTTTTTTTAGTTTTTTGTGAAAAGTTTTTAACATGTCAGTGTCATCCAAAGTAAAATGTATTGAGAAAATAGCAGTGCTTGAACATCTGCTGAACTTCTAAAATTATTCATTTTGAATTGTTTGTACATGGTCTTTTTTTCACTACTATTAAGACCAAGGAAAATACTGATATGTAGAAAAGAAAGTAGCTTTGCTCTAGTATGCACTACAGAATAGTAGAGACACATTTTTATAAGCAGCTGTGAAAAACACTATAAAATAATGCTTCTTTTTGTAGGAGAGGCATTGCAGCGGCTTTCTGTGGCATCCTAATCCCTGTTTTAAAACTTATTTCCAGGGAAACAGTGCTCTTAAAACATTGGAAATGAATCCTTGTACCCCAAATAATGTCGAGGTTCTGGAAACTCGATCAACAGTTCCTAAAATAGAAGACACAGAAATAATTTCTCCAGTAGCTGAGCGTCCAGAAGATAGCACTGATGCGCAACCGGAAAACCATGTGGTTGTGTCATATTGTCCACCGGTCATTGAGGAAGAGATAGTGAACCCAGGAGCGGATGAAGCCGGAGGGGCCTCACAAGTCATTTACATTGACATTCAGTCCATGTACCAGCCTCAGGCAAAACCAGAGGAAGAACCCGAAAACGACCCTGTAGTGGGGACAGGCTATAAGCCACAAATGCACCTCCTCGTTACTTCTACTGTAGAAGATCTGGCTGCAGATGATGATTTAGACAAAACTGCAGGTTACAGACCTCAGGCAAATGTAAATACTTGGAACTTAGTATCTCCAGACTCACCTAGGTCCACAGACAGCAACAGTGAAATTGTCTCTTTTGGAAGTCCGTGCTCCATTAACTCCCGACAATTTTTGATTCCTCCTAAAGATGAAGATTCTCCTAAATCTAATGGAGGAGGCTGGTCCTTCACAAACTTTTTTCAGAACAAACCAAACGATTAACAGTGTCTCCCTGTCACTTCAGTCTACCATCTCAATAAGCTCCTGTTGCCGGGTCAGCACTGGGCACCTTGGAGGGATCCTGTGAAGTGTTGCTAGTGAGGTGGACTTCACTCATGCAAGTTACACTGAAAGTGTTAATGTGCTTTTAATGTGGTCTCAAAGCCAAAGTACAATAACTCAGAAATTCAATCCACACAACTCACAATTTGGAGCTATTTGTGATTCGAGCCAAAGAATTCTAACATTGCTTTACCTTTAGGAAGCATTTCAATAACGGATACTGCCTGGTCCATACGTGCAAAACAAATCCCACAGCAACTATGTTCTGTTCTGTTGTTCATCAGGTTTTCTCATGCATATACCTTATGGAATTGTAAGCAGATTTGCAGGCAAGGGAGAAAAATGTCAGAGTAACAGATGATGTTTATTTGCCTGACATTTGCTCCATTCTAGATGAAAAACAAGCACAGATTTTAAAACTTTTAACATTATTCTCTATCCACAGAATTTAAGAAAATTAATATAATTTTTAATGTATCAACAGCAACACCTATTTAGTGTTTTGTTTGATAAAGTATGTTGATTTCTGTGCCTACTGTATAATGGTTATCAAACAGTTTTCTCAGGGGTACAAACTTGGAAAACGAGCGTGACACTGACCAGCTCAAATCAGAATCATGTTTTCTTGCTTTGGAAGATTTTTCACACCGTTCCATTATTTTTTAGCTTTTATGCTAGCTTCCCTTATTAGGTTGCCCTAATATTTAAAACTAAATTTCTAGGACTATAGACCTTAAGTTTAAAAAACAAATTCATTGTTTTTTTTTTTTTGGTGACAGTGTCAGCTTTATAAATATATGAGCAAATTCAATATTCCTCATAAGCATGTAATTCCAGTGACTTACTATTTGAGACGACTACTAAGCAATATCTGGCGGCATTAGCCGTCTGTATAGTTCGGATTGGCCTCAGTCCCTCCTGAGAAGACCATGCTTTGAGCCCCGGTTGCCCAGGCAGTGACGATCTCTGACACCTTCTAGCAGGTGTTCCTCCTCATTGTGCATCTTAGCAGTTCCTCCCTCTTAAAGGGTCATCAGTCCAGACTATCTGATTCAGTCCTCAGATTTTTACATGTAAAACTAAAAAGATAATGCGTCTTACAGGGACAGTTACTCAAGGGCTGTTTTATGTGGAGTATCATAAGACGGCTTTGAACCCGTGGGCATACCCGTGGGCACACCCGTATTAAAGGTGCAGCAGTTGCTCTGGGCGTCGTCCAGAGTTGTGTCCTCGCAGCATCCTCTGCCCACCGCTGGTTCTCATAAGTGATGTCTAGAATGAATGTGGTTCTTGGAAAAGCAAACTGAAAATCTACAAAGTGTATATTTTCCCTGCCCTCAGGTTGTCTATGTATTTTGAGTTAAGGCCAAAGTACTTGAAAATTTGGAAGATCTAAAGAAGTCAAGATATGCCTTTTTTTTTTTTTTTTAATCATCTGAGGTTCTGTAATGTGTTTGCACATAATGGATCAGTTTTTTTTTTCTAGCCCATAATGTATCGTTGTAAAAACCATGTTGTGGAAAAAAGCCACAATAAGGGTGACAAGGGAGAAAGTCTGTTTAGGTACTCTGTTTATGAATCCTGATTTTAATTGCTAGGATTCAGTTAAATTCCTGAGCTTCTTGATATATGAACATGTGGAGTGAAATACAATTAATTATGTATACAAATAGTGTAGTAAAACTACATAATAGCTCACAGAAATTTTCAACAACGAAAATTATATCAAACCAGAGCCACCTGTAAACAGTTCGCGCTGTCTTCTCATTTCTCCTGTTGGGCTCCTTCCCTTTACTTCCACCCCAGACACTCAGACCTGGGCGTGCCTTCTCTCCCTGCAGAAGCTTGTCATTACCACACCCCTCTTGCCCCCAACTCATGCCTTTTTCCCCATCAAAACTCACCAGTCGTGTACCTCCTCTCTTTAGGATAAGTGTTGGCCAAGGTAGAAGTTTACTGATCTAAACTCCACTAACCTGAGGTAACGGGAAAAGGCCAGAAGAGATTGTTTGATCTCCGCCATTAATGCATATGTGTTTCAACTGTGACCATCTGTATCCAGAGCCCTATCTAACCTACATTATGACTCATTTGTTTGGCTAATGGTGAATATCACCGGGGCTCTTGAGTCCTATCACTCCATCCAAGACTTCACAGCTTTTTCTGCATGAAGAAGATTCAGGGTGCAGCTCACCTCTCCCCTGCCTCTGGAGATCCATATGCCGGATCACTGGGTCAATGAGAAGCAGAGTATCGCTCTGTTAGTCTGGGCAGGCTCCTTGTAACCTGTGATATGCTTAGAAGAGTGTGGTTTAGGTCTGAGGTCAAAACAGTTTTCCTTATCTTTTCCCATTGAATTGAGGATGGCCAGACCTGCTCTGCAGATGGGAAGGGATTACTTCCCAACCCCTGCCCCACCTGGGCACATGGGGACAGGGCGAGGGGAGGGAGCTGGGGAGAGAGAAAACACCCTCTGTCACATATCTCTGGTTGCTTGTGGCACTGGAGACCCTGGTAAACGTGCACTGTTTGTCAGTGCCAGGACCATGCACACGGGTGACAGGTGGTCTAATAGGGCCTTTCTCTGTCCAGTCACATTAGCTCCTCTTTCTGGGGGAGGGCTAACCAAAGGCTGCTTAGAAGGGGAGGCTAGATGTGTTCCCTCCAGCGCTTCCTGACTGGGAGAATAATTGGGAAACCCCTCTTTCCTGCTAAAGTTTCCAGCTAGAACCCAATCATTGGTTAGAAAATTCTAAATGTCTGACGCAGAAGTATATCCCATTATGTCTTGATTAGTGCTGTGTAAAGGATACATTTTCACATCTCCTACAAGCCAGTTAACTTATCAGCCAGTTTCAGATCAAGCTTCCCTTGTGAGGAATGGAGATTCTGGTGGTCATTTTGACTGCATTTCTCTTGTGAGTGGCCATCTTAAATAAACAATATTGAACATAAAAGTCTTCTTGGAAGCCTTAGCTAGGCTTCTGACGTTAGACAGACCTTGTAAGTTATGTACTGCGTGGATTAGCATCCGTATACAATTGAAGTCTTCAGTGTGCTGAACCTGTAGAAGCCTGGATTTGACACGATGGCCCGAGTATCTGGAGAGTTGAATTGGGTGTTCATGTGCTTAGGTGATAGAGGTGCTTTGTTCCTGCAGCTTAGACACAGACGCAGCCATTCACGGGAAAGTTTCAGCCTCATTTTCCATACCAGCATTGCTTTCATGGTTCACGGATCTGAAGGAGTGCATTTAGAACATCTACTCCTCTTGCACTCTCGGAAACTGTGGTAAAAGTCACATTCTTCAACCTTCATGAAACTTGTATTCTTGTTGGAAATTAGTCCTGTAATTTCTTAATTGTCTTCATACCATCCATCTTTAAAGAACATGACAGGCCTTTCTGTATTTGAATAATTAGATGTAGTTTAGTGGAGACTAGGGAACACTTTCTTCCAAAAGGAATTTGGAATCAATTTTATGATAGCTTGAAATGAAAGTACTCCCTAACCTGTCAATATGCAGAAAATGTTATGTCAAATTTTTCTACTGCTCAGGCACATAACCAGATAAAACTTTTTTTTTCTATTTAATTTTTACTGTTTTCTGTTTTGAACCATGTTAAAATTTGTATATCTTTTATAAAATGCCTTTTTATCCTTATTTTGAAAGTATAAAATCGGGCATCTCAGAAGTCAAATGTAGGATCATTAGCTAATCAGTGGAAGTTCAGTCAATTTTTTATTCACTGAGTTCCATCCCAGAATGTGCAGATTCAACAGAGTTTTCCTGAAAGGTGGTATGTGTCAAGATCTAGCTTGTGTAGGTCTGAGACCATTGGCTTGAAGATTCAAATCTACTCTAGAAGTGACTCCACAGTTTGAGTGAAAACTTGAGAAAGACTCATGCAGAAGCATCACTAGATATCTTATTCCATCCTAATTTTAAGTGTTCACAGTATCTTTTTATTTGATGGGTACACAACGTGGGACATGTTTGTACCAACCAAGTGTTTCTAGTAAATCAACAGCACATTGATGTGTGAGCTTAACTGACTAGGATAAGCACTCATTCTCCTGATAAACTCTTTCTTCAAAGCATTATTTTAAACTCGTATTTCCTGCTGAAACAACGTTTCATGGTAGCATGCCCATCTTTATTTTTTATATCCAGGAGAAAATCTTTCACAAAAGAAAATAAGTTGTGACTAAACTTACTGGAAATGCAGCTTTTAGACATGACCTTAGAATATCATTGTTAATGGCTTGTTTTGAATTTGGTCTGTTTATACCTCCATGGATTATGTACCAGGGCTATTAATATTTAAACCTCTTATTTCAATAGGGTGGTGAGATTTTTATTCCTTTTCAGTTAGTACTTTTTTCTTAACTATTACATGATCATATTCATGCTAATTATAATACAAAGGAACTATTTTTAATGCTGATAATGGATTAAAGAACAACATTCTGTTCATTGAAATGTCAGGCTTTATTGTATATGGTAAAATTTCAGGGAATGTGATTTGAATATATCCAAACTCTTATAATTATGATACTGAGTTATGACAGGATTCTATTAATTTTAACCATGGGTAGCATTTGTTCCTCTATTAAGAATGTTAATATTTTGGATTATACATGTCCATGTTATCAAGAGAATTTACCTGTGCAAGACAAATTCTAACTGTGCAACATTTTTATGAAAATGAAAAGTGATGTTTTTAAGAGGGAAACCCTCTGAATTTTTTTTCCTATGTGCAGGTGCCTAGTTGAAGAAACGTAGAAACAATAAATTCAAAAGCTCTTAAATACTAACCAAATACAAAACAGTAATAACTTATATTACTTTTTGGTTGCTATAACTGAATACCCTAAAAACTGAGAGATGTGAATGGGGGAAAAAATGAATGTTTAATTGATAAAGAATTGGTTTTTATTACATTTACATATATCTTCTAAGATTGCCTTTGCAGTAGCCAATCAGAACTTTAAAACAAACAAAAAAACTAATAATATAGACCTTATGCTGCACTTAAGCCAAAAATACTTTGTATACCTGATTGAATGGATCACTTAAATGTATTGAATTTCCTTATACATTTAAAATGTACTTCCCTTAAGAATTACTCCATTTTAAATGGGTAACTTTCAATTTCTGAACTTACTATTTTTCCTCAGCATTCTGGTGGTATATTATAAAAGATCGGAAGATTTCTAGGTGGTAATGCAATTTTAATTAAAAAACATGGACAAGTTAACTGTTAGGTTTAACCTTAACATTAGTATTTTTGTAGTTGATCGTAGAAAACAGTACTGAATAATGATTTTCATAAAATTTTTTTTTCAAATACTCTGTCCCCTGTTTGATTTTCAGTACTTTTTCCTATTATTTATGATATATCCTTCAATTTAATTTTTTCCTTCCAACATAATGTTTCAGAAAAATGTGAATACGTTATGAATACAACACACAAAAAGAAACCCTATTCCATTCACTGTTGTGG
This sequence comes from Balaenoptera musculus, assembly GCF_009873245.2. NCBI lineage: Eukaryota > Metazoa > Chordata > Mammalia > Artiodactyla > Balaenopteridae > Balaenoptera > Balaenoptera musculus. Next base: position 30,609,567 of record NC_045787.1, on the reverse strand, counting down.
AAGGGTAGGTATTACATGATACCCTGGGATTGGGATTTGTTTTATCCAATTATTTTCTCCAAAAGGAGCAAGGCGTTTTCTTACATTTCAATTCAGAATTGCTTGAAAAAGATTGGCCTGGATAGAGAGACATCCTAAATTTGAGATGGTGCCACCTTAAGGTATGTCCAAAGGTAAAGTCATTTTAGAACATTCAGTTTTCCTAGTAGGAGTGTGTTACCTTTCTTTCTCTTTCATTAGCTGGCCACAAGTCAGAGGTCCTTATAATGCTAGGAAGTTACCATTTTTTACTTTCAAAATTGCATTATAGTGAATTACTGTTTACAAAATACACATACTGTGAACAGATATGTTTTTGTCTTTTATAAGGTTGTTTGTAGAATGAGTGTTTTTTTAAAGGGGATGTTATATGTTAAATATTTTCAGTTTTTTATAAATACTAGTAACTGTTTACTAATTTTTGTTTGGTCAGGTGTGTGCAAATGTAGCTGAAAGATAGGGAGAAACTGCAAATCCAGAACTGTTTCATTTTTCATTTCTTGAAATGTTACCACTACAGACTTTTTTTTTTTAATCTGAATGATCAGTTGTGATGCTCTGTACCTAAAATCGTGCTTAATCATATCAGGAAACATTTAAATATACATATGCAGGAAGCAAACTATAGATTGCAGTATATTTGTGTGATATTCAGTCTGATTCACACAAGTCTGAGTTTAATATGGAATAAAACAACTCCACTTACAGAGACAACAACTGAAGTATTTTCTACCTTATGAAAATTTGGAGATTATGTTGCTGTTAGAAGGAAAAATTTGGACATTTTATATCATTGTATAATTTCAGAATTTAGTTTCCATATCTTTTGGGAGACATGGTTAATAGCAAGAACATAGAATATAAGTAACCTATTACTAAGACACCTTAAATGTAAAACTAGTATGCTTGGCTGTTAACTCTAAAGATGTTACTTATGTTTGTTTTTAAAACATGCATGTATTTAACAATTTTATCATAGTATTGTCATGGAAAAAATAAATATATTTTCTTACAACTTACACTGACAGATTTGGGCATTATTTTGGGGTTTTTTTTTTTCCTCCTATTTTAAGCACTTAGGAGAAGTGGCTCCTGCTTTGTTGTTAATACTTTCGGTTCTGTCTCATAAGAATTATAGTGGTTATGAAGCAATCACATAGGGCTCTGACTAAATTTTTAATATTTTAATATATTTCTATGCCATTGATATAACCTTCCATAAGTTTTCTTAAGTCTATATTCTATTTACCAGACAGGTTACCATAAAATAATCAGATAGTGGGGAGCCAACATTATAAAACACATACTAAATAAATACTGGTCCTTAAAGTATGGTTTTTCATTTTTTTCCTCTGAGGATAACCTAAACATTTCTTGAAATTCTAGAAATATATCAAAATTTTATTATCAACTTTTTGAATTTGGAAATATAGTCATTGATTCAGCAAAACCTCAGTAATTTTAAAGGATGAAGTGATCTTAAATAGAATTTCATAAGGGGGGAAGTTAAGTCTTCAGTCTTCTGTAGCCTATGCTCACCCACAGTAACAACTGATGTATTATGAAGAAACTGTAGACACCAATTTTAAATTAACTGTGAAACACATGTTAGTATTTAAGTACTATTTAAGAGCTCATACATGTGGTCTGTCCTTTACGGAGACCTCAGTGCATATCTAGTTTCCCAGATGGTGAGTTCTTGAGCCAAAATGTATAGCACCATCAACCCCAGGAAGTTTGAAAGGATCAAAAGGAAAGGAATGATGTAGTTATTAGGGGAAAGCAAAATAGAGGTGTATGAGTAATGTTTTTCATGTATGGTATTCAACATTACACTAAAATGTTAGCGTACAAACAAGTTCATTACAAAAGGCCTGTGTAAGAATTGGTTTTCAGTGGCCTATAAATTTGATCCATTACCCTTCCCCCGGAGTGACTAATAATAGAATTGAATTAAAAGTACTTATTCAGTCTGGAAGAACCAATGAAGTTGAAGTAACAAGAGATGTCTTAAACTGATTTGGGATTAAACCCGAGATGATTTTTATCCCAGAGTAATTACTTTCAGATTAAAGAAACAAGAAAAGCTTTTAAGGATGATTTTGATAGAAACTGTTAAGTGGGAATCATGTTAAAATGAGTACAACTGCTGTGCATGGAGCTCATAATTATCCATCCCTACACGTTTGCAAGATGAGAAAGAATTTCAAGTCTCAGCTGACATTGAAACCTTTTCCCCCTCCTGTCCCCAGCCAACTTGATCTCGGCCGCAGAGCTGGGTCTTCACTCTGGACTCAGCCTTCAGAAGCAGGGTGGGTCTGGTTCTCTTCCTGGCACTAGAGGCCTTGCACACACACCCCACCCGCATTTTCCTCGAGTTGATGGAGAGGCGGGAAGCCTTGAGGAAGCAGAGCATTAACAACACGTGGCCCTTCCTGGCTCCAAATTGCCCAAGGACCAGTGCAGACGACACACCCTCTTCAGAGATGTACCTGGAGTCTGACTTTCTCAATCACCTTTTGTGGCTCCTTTCCTCTTCTGTGGCTTCTGCAGGTGTCACGCCCCGGGCAGCGGCTGCCTCGTGTGAGCTGCGCAGCCCTGGCTCCTGGCCAGTTTCACCACCACTGACTACCTGGGCGACCCCGGAGAAATTCCTCCACCTCTCACCTCAGCTGTGGGTCTTGATAACCTACCTTTGCGCAGTTGCGGGGATGGCGGGTGGCGGACACAACGCTCCCGACAGAACAGATGTCGGGTTGTTACTCGCTCCTCTATCCCTTGAGAAACCTCAGGAGCACCTCGGACTTTCTGACCCGCACCTTAAAGATGTAAATGCCTTAAAACTGGCTTAGATGCACCTTAGGTTAGTGACATCTCTCAGGTACCCAGAGGGGAGTTAGCCAGCAGGAGGCCTGCTAATTAACGCACAGGATGTCTTCCCACGGGACCCGATGCTGTAGCCTTCACCTTTCTTCGCTTGGGTAACTTCTTCCGGTCTCCGTCTAAGCGGTGCTGCTCAGAGTAAGTCTTTCCAGGCTCCTGGGAGCCCCGTCGTCTGCCTTCCCAGCACGCCCACCTCTCAGCGGTCCGAGCGGCTTCGTTTGATAGCAGGAGTTGAACGGCTGCATCCACAGAGCTTAGCGTAGTGTCCGCCGCATCACAAGTGCTTGATGAATATTCTTTGAATAATTGCGCCTCGAAAGAAAAAGCAGTTTAATATGTTTCCCCAGATATTAGAAATGTTATCTTACAGGGAGGTGATACGCCTGTGGAAGAGTCTCCAAGGATGGAAAGACAGGGCAGTCCTCGTGGAGCTGGCATGCCTCGGAAGAGGAAGGAGTCTTCCCAGGTCATCTGGGAGAACATCCTGCTGTTCACGGTGGATGCTCCAGTATTTGTTGCATGCAGCTACCCTTTGTTCTCCTCAAAGCAGATTTGCCCTCATCCTGTTATCTCTTTGACAGGAGCAGATAGGGGATAAATGGGCTGTATCGGAAGTGACCACAGGTTAGGGCCCTTCTCCCACCCACTGCCCATTCCCCACCTCCTCCCGCTTTAAAATGTATTTCACCCTCTCTGTCGGGTTCTCTCCATCCTTCCAAGTGACAATGTGCATCACCAAGCGATTCGTTCCTGCCCCCATCTGTCTTTCCACAATCGCATATCTGCTTCTCTAGGAGACAATCCTTGCCCCATCTCCCAGGCATTTACTTGGTGGGCAGGTGCCCTGGTACTTGCTGCAGGCTGCACTGGGCTATAGTCTCCTACTCTACCCAGAACTGACACATACCTCTTCTCTACACCCGAAACTCTCAGGCCAGACGTCCCCAAAGAGCTGGACCCATGGTTTCAGGCTCCTCCAAGTCTACAGCCTTACATTCAGAGAGAAGAGGGCACCCTTCCTCCTGGCTGCCAGGGAGGACTCTGGTTGGCCCGGACTGTGTCACGTGTCCATCGCTGGTCCAGTCGTGTGGCCCAACAGAAGTTCTATTCAAGGGCCACTTCCACAAGTACCACATAGTTAGAGTTGGAAGAGGACCAGTCCCCCAAAAGAAAGGAGGTGATATTCTGAGTGGACAGAACAATAAATCAGCACTATAGACTCACTGAAGAAAAGCTAGAGAAGAGATAAAAGGAAAAAGAAAAAAAAATCCCCTCAACCTTCTCATGCAGCATTAGCTATTTTTAACGTTTTACTTTTTGTCCTTTCAGACATTTTTCTATGTGAATGTGTATGTATATATATATTTACACATATTTTCATATGTTTGTACCTGTATGCATATATATAAAATTATATTGTATATTCTATTTTGGAACTTGATTCTTTTATAGAACATTTTGAAAATCTTTGAATATCAATAGGATATTTTATGGCATTATTCTTTCATGGATATATAAGATTCCAAAGTATAGATGAATTCTTTAAATTCAGCGTTCTGGACATTTGTACTGTTCACACTTTTCATTAAATAATGGATGACTTTAAAACTCAGATGAAGCTGTTTGGCACTGTTTTTTTTCAGCCTTAAGAAGCCACACTTGAATTCACACTAGGTGCCACTGGCCCGTGATGCTCAAGAACTCCCAAACCAGCTTTCCTATGCTGTCATATGTGGTTTTCACCACTGAGTGACTAGTGAAGATTTTGACCTAATGCAGAGCTCTACTGCTTACATGCTGTTTCCTCTAAGATGATGGGGTGGCCAGCAGGAGCTTGGAGCAGGGACTGCTCAGGGCTCATCCACTGAAATCCAAGCTGGGCCCCTAGTCATTGGTGACAGTTCCAGGACCCAGGGGAAACAGGATTTTGCAATATTTATTGATATAAGGAGAAATTTTAAAAGACTGCCATGGTCTCTGGGAATAGAAGTTCTCTTATCCTGGGAGTCTTGGTTTGGCTCATGGTTTGGGGAACTAACAGAATGTGGCACATTCTTCGGATGGGACAGCACATGACGTAAAGTGCACTTGAAGGAAACAAAGCAGGTCTCTGGTGAAGTACGGTCTGGAGGTGGGAGAGACTGGGGTCAGAGGTGAAGAGGGTTGGCGGAGGCAGATTCTAAGATGGTCCCTGGGACTCCTGGGCCCGGCTCTACACACCTGGTACAATCCCACCCCCTGGAGTGTGGCCCGGCCTGTGCCTATGACGGGAAGGCACTCCCACAATCAGGTTACTCATCAGTCGACCCTGTGTTAACGAAAAGGGAGGCTGCACAAGGCGGGCCTAACCTCATCAGGAGAGCTCTTACAAGAGAGACCGGGCCTCTCAGAAAGACGGTCTCCTGCTGGCTTTGAGGAAGCAGGTGCCCAGTGGCCTTGGAAGAGGGCCCGAGTCTCCGAGGACCCCACAGGCCTGGCCGATGCTGGTTTGAGGAACAGAGACTTCACTGGCCTTTATGTTCTCCCCCGTGCCTCGTCCAGGTTGGTTTGCATACAGTGAGTACCCACGAGGGGCCGCTCCAGCAGTGCTTGTGAGGATCCAGGAAATCATTTCGCATCCACACCCCATCCTAACAACCCCAAAGCCTCCGAACAAACTCCGAGGACTGCAGGCTTCCAGGCCAGAGGTAGTCACGTGACCGTGAATCAGGCCCCAGCCCTGGGCAAATCCTCTGAGGTGCTGGACCAGGAGATCACACAGCTTATTCTATTTCTGAGGCAAATATGTGGCCTGGACAACTATTGGGCACATTTTCTACTCTACTGGACAGTGCCCCCCGTTTCATACCCACCTGCCCACAGTTGCCCTGTGAACCCTAAGGTCTGTGAGAGCAAGGCATGCCTGCCGCCAGGGCTGAGAGTCACCATGCAGCAGGCCTTGCACCCCGACCCTCTCTCCTCCACAGTCCTCTTGTCTGAGGGTCCCTTTACTCTGCTTCTACTTTCCTTCAGCCAGTTTCCTAGCAGGGCTTTCCATAGCTCATCCTCTGGCCTGGTGCCCGTTGCTTTTGTTTCTAAATGAGCGTAGATGAGCAGATTCCTTGCGCTTCCCTGGCCTTCCTTCTCACAGATATTCCCATCCAAGTCCCCTTTTAGCCAAGTTGGAGGTGCAGCCCCTTAGCACCAGGCTGTCCGAGGCGGCCAGAGCCCCAGGCCGGGCCCTTGCTTGAAGGTGGGCAGCTGGGACGTGGGGGGAGGCCTTACCACATGTTCAAAGATCTCTGTGCCTCGGTAAACCTTTTGGATCTTGAGCAAGTCAGAGAGACAAAGAGAGACAACGAGAAAGGCAGCAAACGCAGCCCAAGTGCTGAGACACATAGTTTCTCGCACGTCTTTCCAGGAAAAGGCGAGTGCTCCTGGGAGCCGTGCACTTTCTAGGATAAAGACGTCTTAGCAAGGGCATGAGGAGGAGGAGAGGCAGGGAGTTTTTTTCTGTTGCCTGCCCTGCTCTTGCTGTTCTCAGCTTGGCCAGGGCCGGGCAGGGGCCCAGGGGAGCACACCACTGCTTGGAAATAGCTTGCAGCTACTCCCCTGAGTGCTGGAGGTTATTTGTGGAGGAGAAGCCAGAGGAGAGAAGGAAAAGACTTCAAGACCAGACCTCATTGCCTGTCGGGGGCCCTGAATCCCTCTCCGACGGAGTGGCTCTGGTCTCTGCTTTCAGATTTGTTCAACCCGGCGTCCTTGCGATGGGAGAGCTTTGGAAGAAAGCAGACTTGGAGCTGTGACGAGAGCCCAGCAGGCAGACACTAGGGGACTGGCCTCTGCCCAAATCCCCCTCACCCACAAGACTCTCCTGCCAACGACAGCTAACCGGAGGGATCCCCAGAATGCCCCTGAACAAGCCTCGGGTCCACGGGCCGCTGCATCTGACTGAGGGTTGGGTAAGGGGTAGAAAAGTTCCACAGTGAAGCACCGTGGTTGTGTCCTGTGGAAGGACCAGGAGCAAGTCACTTGGTCTTTCTGGCCGGCTTTTGTCTTTGTGAGTCAAACTGGCCTTGCCCATGTGCTCTGGCTGTCATCAAAGGAGGGCTGTTGCTGAGATCAAATATGTGAACATTCTTTGAACATGAGGTTGAAGTGCAATTACTCACAGGGCCTGTCTCAGCAGCCAGACCATGCTGTTGAACTGGATTAGTCATTTAGCTGCCTGAATATAGCCACCTGTAAACTGGAACTTCCTAATGACAGCCTGTCACTTCCACCAGGACGCACCAGCTTAAATGCCTGCAGACCTCGTACTCCACGGCCTCCCCGAGGCTGAGGCAGGGCCACTGATATTTCCCTTGTCTGTTTAGTGCGAGCTGTAGAACAATACCCAGTGCTGATGCAGTTGAATGGCCCCCCTTTTCCATCTTGGCAAGTAATTATGCAGACCGGGCTGAAAGCAGCACAAATCCCTTACTTTGGATTCTGATCTTGGACTCTGTGCTGGCAGCCCTCGTCCCTCTGGGCTCCTTCTGGATGGTAGTCCTAGAGCTCTTCTTTCCTGCCTTTGACCAGCTAAGCACACACCCTTCTCAGCTAAGGGACTGGCTATCTCAGAGCACACACCTTACCGCCCCTCCACCTGCAAGGGCAGCGACTGAGGGTTCCTAGAAGAGACCAGGAAGGGACTGGGAAGCAAGCAGTAAATGCTCCGTCCAAGCCCCTCTCCTCAAGGACGAATCGTCTTTCCATGTGGAGCTGGAATTCTCTGCCTTTATTCTCGCCCTCAGCCAGGCCTCCGCAGGCTGCCCCTTGGTGCTTCCCTCCCAGGGGAGAGCAGCCTTGGTTGCGGGGGGGGGGGGGCTTGCTATCAGAGCTCTGAGAGGGGCTGCGAGCCCCTCCTTCTCGCTCTTCTCTTTCCTTTGGGAGCTCTCTGTGCTAAAAACATGCTTGCTGAGAATCCTATTTTTCTGGGTGAAAGGTGAAAAATGCAGCACTTCCTCCAAGTGGAAAGCACTGGGCCCGCCAGCTCCGGGCACATTTCCGAGATCCCTCCTCCCACTCTCCTTGCCAGGGGGAGAGGAGAAGAGGTGGGCGGTGGAGGGAGGGAGGGAGGCGAGGAAACCGGAAGGGAAGCACCGGTTACTCTGAAGCCTGGGCTGTGGGCATGTGGAAAGCAGAGGGCCCGTTTGTGTTGGAGGGGCCTGGGGGCTGGACGGGCCTGGGCCCAGAAATGGAAGGCAAAGAAGAGGGCGGGAGACCGGCAGCTGCTCAGAGGTGCCTGAGTCGCAGGGTCACAAGCTGCCGCTCCTCGGGCCCTGGGGCATCATGGGGACAAAGATGACCCCGCAGACCTTTCTGAGAAAGAGCCCCCAGGCGAGCTTAGAGGAAGCACGTGCCGGTGCGAGAGTCAGTTTTTGTAGGAAAAGCAAGAACATTCCCCTTCTTGACACCACCCCAGCCGTCCTTGCTTAGAACACATGGGAAGTTCTGGAGAATTTCCTCAGATGCTGATTGTGGACAAAAGCTTTTCAGTAACCCAGGCTTCATCATATCCTTCCTGGGCGGGACAGGGATGGTGTTAACCTTCGAGCTCCCTGGCTCCTCCTCAAACCTCTTTCTCCAGCCAAGAGCCCAGCCAGCCTTCTCCGACATGCCCCTCCACAGAGCCGCTGCCCAGAAGCCATGGCGCAGATCCCTTCCCCTGCCAGGCCCTCCTCCTCAGAACGACAACACGGCTGCCAGGTACCAGGCAGCAGGTGGACGAAGGGGGGACAGCAGGGGCACAGCAGGCAGGGCTGGAAGAGGCAGACGCTGCTCCCCCCGCTGGGCCCGTGACTGCAACCTCCCAGGCCTCGGCGCAGCCCCAGGGATCCCACAGATGAACTCCTGTCAGGGGCCGCCTCATCCCTGTTGCACCCTTTCCTGAACAGCACAGGACTTGCGGTGGTGGATTGGTTGCGCTAATGGCCCTAATTTTCCACCCTCCCTGAATCCATGCTCTGTGCCAGGTGACTTTGCAGTTGCTCTCACAACAGAGATAGAGTCGATTTCTTCATCTCTTGAATGTACGGACTTTGACTAACACAATGTGGCAAAGGTGACATGAGGCAGTTCCAATCCTAGGCTGTAAAACGCCTTAGACCTCAGTTCCAGTGCTCTCACCCTCCTCCATCACCAAGTGAAGGGCATGTCAGGCTAGCTCACGGGTCCCAGCAGGAGGGCGGAGCAGACCCAAGTCACCTCCCCATCCCAGCCAAGGCTACGATGAGCGAGCCACCCTACACATGTGAACAAGTCCCCCTGAGACCAGAAGAACCGCCTAGTCAAGCCCGGCCAGGATCAGCAGAAATGCCAAGCTGACCACTCAAGGCATGGAAGCTATCAGCACATTTTGCGGTATGCCACTGAGGTTCTGTGGTTGTTTGTCGTGCAGCATTATTGTGGCGATAGATAGTGATACACTTAGAGAGGAAACCGGGGGACCCACAAAACCAGGCTGCGTTCTCCTTGGCTCTCCTGCCCATCTGAACACAGGTCTAATCCCTCAGCTTCAGGACAAAGTTTATATTCTCCCAACCACCTCTGCTATAAACTCATCCCATGTTTCCCGAATTTTGGCCACTGAGAGGGTGAAAGAGCTTGGGATATACTGTCTCTTACCCTGTTCTCCCACGCTGAGCCCTCCCATATGATCAGCTCCTCTTGGGTCCCCCTATTCTGCTGTCTTCTCACCCGCAGCCTCTCTACGGCTCTGACTTCATCACGTGTCACCCCTCTTTTCCTAGCCCACCTAGGGAAAGGCAATTCATCACCCTCATCACTCCTGGGCCCCCAGCCCCGGGTTACCGTGTTTTTCTCAGGATGACACTTGCAGGGAACAACAGCCCATTCGCAGCACAACTCTTCTGGCTTCAGCTCAACTGGACGTTTTGCCAAAATCACCGTGACTTTTTTTTTTGGACTGGAGGCAATCGATTCAAAATGTGAATCAATTGGAGTTGTGAAAGCAACTCCATTATATCTTGGGAAGCACTGACCCTGGATGTCTCCAAGGAGACGGTGTTGAGGTGAGGGTGACAGGGAGGTGGTACACCCACTCTCTACCACGTGGCTTTCTCCACACCGCACTCACAGGTGACATACGCGGGAGAGGATGAATTGTTGTTGTCGTGACCATCATTGCTCTGAGAGGAAGGATCCTGGTCATCGAAGGTTCCCAAAGACAGGAGGCAGAAGGGTGAAGCTCAAGGTGAACGTCTCTAGTTTATTTATTCATTTTTTTTTTTTTTTTTAGAAATTCACGTTCTTTTATTTATTTATTTATTTATTTATGACTGTGTTGAGTCTTTGTTTCTGTGTGAGGGCTTTCTCTAGTTGCGGCAAGTGGGGACCACTCTTCATCGCGGTGCGCGGGCCTCTCACCATCGCGGCCTCTCTTGTTGCGGAGCACAGGCTCCAGACGCGCAGGCTCAGTAATTGTGGCTCACGGGCCCAGTTGCTCCGTGGCATGTGGGATCTTCCCAGACCAGGGCTGGAACCCGTGTCCCCTGCATTGGCAGGCAGATTCTCAACCACTGCGCCACCAGGGAAGCCCTATTCATTTTTTTAGAGCCCTTAATGTGCCTAAAACTGTGCTTGGCACAAAGCTCGAAGCCTTCGCTGACCGCCTGCTGCACAAGCAAGGGCAGAGTCACGATGAGACTAATTATAGGCGCTTGTGTGAGGTGGGTCACATTTCCCTCCTCTCTGGTGGCAGCATTCATCTCACTTGCCCTTAGCAAGTCCTGCCATGGGGATCTGCCAGTGAGCCAGCTGTCTCCGGGGTCACCGCGTGAGTAGCAAAGTGGCACTGTGATGGCTCAGAAGGAAGCAGCGCCGCTTCTCTGGTTCTTGCCCAGATGCTCAGACCAGGCTGAGGGCGCCCCCAGCTCAGCCTGAGAAACACTGACTATATGTATTCGTGTCCATTTCTAGACACTGCCTCGGGAGGGATCAGTAACCCCTCCACAGGTGAACGAACGACTAAATGAACGTGCTGTAGCCTTCTTCATCTTCTTTATTCAAGTTCACTACAGACACCCCCCCACTTAGAACCAGAATGACAGTGACCCACCTCAGTAACACATGTGCCTTTCCATCTGCTTATTCTGGAAGCTTCACAGTCACCTCCTTGAGTCACCATTTACCGAGAGAGAACCGTCAGCTCCCCGAAGTGCCCACCCCAAGTTACCTACCCTGCTCTGCTGATGCCACAAAGGGCCCAGACAAGTCTCCTTTGGGAGAAAATTCTTAGGAAGTGTGCAAAGAATTCAGGGCTGTCCACCCAAACTTGCAAAAGTATACTGTATGGACAATCTGTAGCTATAAAAATATACACATACAAAAGGACAGCTACAAAGTCATGGCGCCCATTTTCTTAGATTTGCATTATAAAAAGTACGGATTTCTCATTAAAGGTAAACTTTCGGGGGGGCAGCTTTATAATTATGATTCTATCTCTAGTCTCCCTTAATCCTTATTTTCATAGTCAGGGCACAATGAACCAGCCAGTGAGGAGGGGAAGGGGTTAATCCTAGTAATTCATGGACCAAAGTAGAGAAATTTGAGGTTCAATGTCTTACAGTCATTCTGCTGTCAGTAAGAGTGTCAAGAGTCAGGGGAGGAGAGAAGTATTTTAATACTGCCCTTTGGGTCTCTCTCTCTCTTTTTTTTTTTCCTTTCTTTCTTTTTTTTTTTTTTTTCTTACAAACTATGAATCACAACACAGTCATTGAGCTACAGCAGACAGGCTCGGAAATTCGCCGTGATGTGTGATCTCTGGCGGCCACTACACATTCAATGGACAAAGTCCGACGCTTCCTACACAGAGCATTCCGTTGGGTTTGGCCCACAGGATGTCAGCAGGAAAGGCCACCCAGGGACTCTTGTCTCGGTCCTAGTTTCCCATCAGGGTGTACTTGCTCCTTGATGAGAGGAAACACACCTGGTCCCCGTGCCTCTGTGTGTAGTGTCAGGCAAGATCTTGGGGCCCCCGGGATTCTCAGGATAGAAGGTTTTGTCCCTTGGGCAGAGCCAACTGCTGTTACTTGGCTCCACAAGTGTTGATGTTTTTCCCATCCACGGCGTCTTCCACGAGGGAAATGTGGTAATCGGTGGACAGGGTGAAATGAGAAATGCAGCCCACGAGGCCTCGCATGTACTGCCTGTTAGTGTGCAGAGCAATTTCCTTCATTCCACCTGCCAGGAAGCCAAAGGAAGATGACGTGTGTCAAAGGGAAGGATGTCTCTTCAGTATGCCTGAGTGTCTACTGACCAAGGCGTCCCTCAGCTGATAAGATAGGTGAGGCTGCGGTACCTAGAACTCAGGACATCACAGCTGTCTAATTTATAATTATCCTTGAAGGAACAAGCTGACTTGGATCAATTTGATACACAATCGGAGTCTATAAGTATCCAACTCATAAGTGATTTCTGACCTAGTTGACCACTTAAAACCAAATAGTACCTGGTAAATTTTGAAATGTATAATGTCAACAAAATGTAGTATGTGTGGTAAGAGGTGATGTTATCTTAAACCAAGAGAAATACACTGATGTTGAATGCTTTCGATTAAGTTCACTTTTAGGAAATATCGTACAGATAGAGGTATCTTTTCATGTTGATGTGTCAGCGTTAGTGGGTTCTAAGCTATTTACAAAAATACCACTCATTCTAACTCTGAGGGGGCCGGAAAGACAGATCCTCCTTCCTCAGGGAGAATTCAAGGAGCTATATTTAGCAGGTTCCTGTTCTATAAACAAGAAAAGCAGGGTTTTCCTGGTGGATCAGTCCACAGCACAAAAGCATCTAAGTGCTTCCTGACCCCTCAGCCATGAGTCAGAAGTTCAGAAAATGGAAGAATGGAATATCTGGAGAGCTTCCTGATTTCCAAGTATTTGACTGATCCAGTGAAGTACACAGCTTTGGGAAGCCCCAGCATGACAAACGGAAGGTTAAGAAGAAAATGCACTGGCATAATTTAGGTTTCGTCAAAGGTCAAGGTCACTTACCCACATACAGTGCTCCATTGATGTTGAGCTGCCTCATCACGCCAGGTGACTTGCCTGTTCTGGCCCCATAGTCATCCACAGTTATCTTTCCTGATTGGCCATCCCTGTAAAAACCGCCACCAGTTTTTGGAGCTTCATTCACTAATTCAATCATGCATTCATTTTAATACAAATGTATTATTGAAATCCTTACTAAGCACCAGGCACTATACTAAATGATGGAGCTGCCAAAATGAAACAAACAAAAACAAACAAACAAAAAACCACCGAAATTCCTAAGACAAACAAAAAATCAAATTGCCGGTGATGCCACAGTGTCACCACTCTATGGTAGAAGAATGGCCGGGATGACAACAGAAGCCCAGGGAAAGCTTCTGAAAAAAAGATTCTGAGATGCGTTTTGAAGGCTGGGTGGGTCAGGTGAAGGAGAAGGCTAATGCAGACAGGAAGTGGCAACGACAAAGAGAGAAAGGACATGGGGGTTGGTACAGACTGAGCATACAGAATTCTAGAGGTGGGAACAGAATAGTAAAAGATGAAGCCAGAAGCAGATGGTGAAGGGCATAAGGAGCTTAGTTAGAATTTATCCTGAAGGTGAGAGGGAACCAGGGAAGAACTTTAACAGGAGGGGTGGTGGTGACATGGTGACGCATGGTGAGTGTGGATGTTATTCTAAGCACAATGGGAAGCCAATGCAGTAGTCTTTGTTGGTAGAAGATTACTCTCAGGGAGGACGAAGAATGGCTTTGAGGTTTCTAAAGGACCCAGAGAGTCACCCCAAAGTGACTCTGAGGACAGTGACATGGAGGTGTTCATCTGTGGCAAGGGCTTTGCAGTTTTTTAAGGTGGTTTTCAAAAAGCAGCCACACTTCTCCTCCTTCTCCTTCTTTTCTTCCTCTTTTTTTTAACGAGTTCTTTATTGGTCTTTTAATGTTCCTTTTTTATAGCAATCACTTCTTGTTTCTTGGGTTAATAGCCTCTCTTATCTCACTGATGATATTAATGTTTTCATCATTGTTTTCATTCATAGTCTCTGTTTCCTCCAAGTTGCTTTGTTATATCTATTTGTTCTGATATCCATCTTTCATACTGGAAACTTTTCTCAAATGCCTAGTGATCCCCGACTGCCACACAGATAAGTGTTGAGCGCCAAGAAACAGACTGGAAGCCCTGTGTGCTGGATGGCTTTTGTTGACTGTGCTGTGATCTGGCTCAGTAATTGCCTTGGGGGAATACCTGGATTTCCTATTCTTCTTACTGTGGGGTATAGACCTGGCTCCCAGCATTCTGGGATCTCCTCAAAGTCCACCTGCCCTGAAATCTTATCTCACTAGAGATATCTAGATCTCCCTGGAAGGTGAGGGCTTCTTCAAGTTTAGCCATCGACATTCTTTCTCTAGAAGATCTCTAATGAGTGAAGATTTGGGAGTTCAGCCTCTCTGGCCTGCTAGTGTTAGTAAAGGGCACAGGTGGGAGTTGGTACCGAGATGCCCTAATGACCCGGATCAAGGATACTTGGATGCCAGGCCAGGATGGGGAACAGGAAATGGGACTAAAGGGAATTGGAGAGCACATCCCATCAGCTCTGTCTCACACTGTGGCAGGTACTCACCGAACAGCCTTGACTCGGTGCCACCGACCGTCATTGAATGAACCGTTCACCATGATGGATGCTACACCACTGCCCAGGTTATAGCTAAAGGCGTCGGAGAAGAACAAGACAGAGAACAGAATAAAACACTGATGTACAGACCGATGGTCGTTCACAAATGATTCTCACTGAGAAAGTTCTTTGGAGCTCAGGATGTAGTCTCTTTAACACAAAACAAAACAATGTTATAAAGACACTAGGTCCCCAGATTAGGCCATGAGTGAACAAAACTGGTTTTTTATTTTTAATTGTGGTAAAGTTTACAGTCTTAACTATTTTTAAGTGTACAGTTCAGTAGTGTTAAGTATATTCACATTGCTATGCAACCAATTCCAGAACTTTTTCATCTTATAAAACTGAAACCCTCTACCCATTAAACAACTTCCCATTTTGCCCTCCCCCAGCCCTTGGCAACCACCATTCTACTTTCTGTTTCTATGAATTTGACTGCCCTAGGTACCTTGTATAAGTAGGGTCATACAGTGTTTGTCTCTTTGTAACTGGCTTTTTTCACTTAGCACAATGTCCTCAAGGTTGATTTATTTTAGGCTCTATGTACAGTATTAGAGTATAAGGAACAAAAGGGCTTTATTGTTTGTAATGTGGTGTATCAATACTAGGTTGAATAGTATCCCCCCAAAATTAATGTCCACCCAGAATCTCAAAATGTGACCCTATTTGGAAACAAGGTCTTTGCGTATGTAATTAGTTAAGAGGGGTTATATGGGGGTTGTATGGGGTTAGGGAGGAAGTCATATGGGGTTAGGGAGGCCCTAAATCCAATATGACCAGTGTCCTTATAAAAAGGGGAAATTTGGACACAGAGACAAAGACATACAGAGAAGAACGCCACATGAAGATGGGACTGGAACGATGCATCTATAAGCCAAGGAACACCAAGGATTGCCAGCAACCATCAGAACCTGGGGGAGAGTCATAGAACAGACTGCCTCAGAGCCCCCAGAAGGAAGCCACCCTGCCAACAACTCCAGGTTGAAATTCTCGCCTCCAGAACTGTGCGAGAATACATTTCTATTGTTTTAAGTCACCCAATTTGTGGTAATTTGTTATGGCAGTCCTCAGAAACTAATACATGTGTTTTTACTTTTCAAAAAACAAAACAGAACAAAACATTGCAGAGCAAGCTGAGCCCCAAAGAATTTATGGGAAGTTGCCTAAAATCTCAAAGCTAACGTATAGGACTTGAACTTGGTGTCTTACCTGCCTCCCACCCTGCCACATTTTACTCGGTAGCTTTCTATTTCCTATTTCAGTTGCCAGATACTGTGATATGCTAAGGGGATCAGAAGACATGCATATGTTGTTTACCAGAGAGAAATAACCCTCTTAGTCCACTGTTCATTCAATTATTCTAATTTAATTCAATACAACAAATATTTGGTGAGTGACTATTCTAGGCCGGGCACTGGACCAGCTGCCTAGACCTCCCCTTGATAAAATAATAAAGCCTATGTAATCATGCTTTTGAAGGAAAATGTATTCCACCTGGACAACCCTCTTCTCATCTTGTAAGAGGACATGTCTCTCCTTTAGCTCGTTGGCCAAGAAATAGGAATATTGAGAGGAAACCCGCATTAGTCACTGAGCTCTTGCATGCACTCAGTATAAGAAAAGAGCAAGAATAGAAAGCTTTGGCTTTCCCCAGGGAAAGCACTATGGGTCCTTTCTTTAATACTGGAGCCTCAAAGAAGTCACACAGCCCAGCGACATTTAACCAAGAATAGAACTTGGGTGACTTGACAAACTCTGAGACAAAGCTGTTGCTCTGACCCAGAAAAATCCACTGTTTTCTAATGAATTTTCCCACATCAAGTGTCTCCTTGTATGAAGCAGCCTGGAGGTGGAATTTTCAGATTTCATTATTTAGTGGCCAAATGCTTGTTGAAGAAATGAATGAGTATAAGGCAGGGCTGAGAGCTGGTTGGCAGAAACCAACCAGCTGAATTACTGGGGCTGAATTACTATGTGGGCTTTTATGAGAGGCAGAAAGGGGTGATAGAAAGAGCCTAGACACTTGGATTAGATGAATCTGCCTCAATTCCCAGTCTCGCCAATTACTAGTTCTGTGATCTTGGGCAATTTGCTTCGTTTCTCTGAGGCTAAATTTTCTAATCTGTGAAATGGGGTAATAATACCTTCCCTGAAGGATCTTAGGGAAGATTCAGTAAGATAACATATGTAAAGAGCACAGCACATAGTAGGAGCCAAACAAATAATCCCACCACCCCCAATATATGCAGTACTTAATGCAGCTTGGATATAGCGTCAAACAATACAACCTGGGGGAACTAGCAATAGGAGAAAGTTGCCGCCAAGAGATAAACTTATCAAGCCTCTCCTGGAAGAGTAGTCATGTGTGAGAGTAAACCAACAGGCTGTAAATATGTAACCAGAACGTCCAGAAACACCCAGGTCTCAGAATCAAGGTGACTTGGGTATAGCTGCAGTGGCACTAGACTGGAATGTGATTGTAATCCAGTGAATGGAAACCTTTTCAGTTGTGTTCGGACAAAGGACGGGCCTTCTTCTCCTGTTCTCCAGCCTGATAACATGCTTGTTCATGCAATGAGCCAGATTGTATTCAAGGGAGCAAACGCTGAACCCAGCAGACAGGAATTCAGCCATCACTGCAGGTGGTGGTGTGGCCCAGCTGGCACATCTCTGGCCTGACTCTCCAACCCCCCTCGACTCTCTCTGATTTCAGACCCTCCGAATAACCTCCTGCTCCCCCAGACACCTGATACATCACCCTGGAACTTCTCTTTCTTTTAAATAATAAATGACCAAGAATAGTGGCTGCCTTCGTTGGGAGAGGGCATGAGGGAGCCTTCCTGGGTGTGGGTGGAGAAATGTTTTATACCTTGTTCTGGGTGGTGGTTACACAGGTGTTTACATGTTTAAAAATGTATTGAGCTGTACACCTAGTATTTTGCACTTTATGTAAATTATACCTCAATTTTTTAAAAATTGAACTATAGTTGAATTACAACGTTGAGTTAGTTTCTGGTGTACAGGGAAGTGTACACCAGTCTATGTATATGCTTTTTCAGATTCTTTTCCATTATAGGTTATTACAAGATACTGAATATAGTTCCCTGTGCTATACAGTAGGACCCTGTTGTTCATTTTATATATAGAACTGTGTATCTGTTAATCCCAAACTCCTAATTTATCCCTCCCAACCCCCTTCCCCTTCGGTAACCATAAATTTGTTTTCTATGTCTGTGAGTGTGCTTCTGTTTTGTAGATAAGTTCGTTTGCATCACATTTTTTTTAGATTCCACATATGAGTGATATCATATAATATTTGTCTTTCTCTGACTCACTTCACTTAGTTATACCTCAATTTTTTTAAAAAGGTAAAAACATGTGAATGAACGAATAAATGAATAAATGCACGCCTGGTTTCTCTATCAATCAATGTCCTGTGTATCCGGTTCGTGTGAATCGGTTATCCTGATCCAAGTGTACCTACTCAATTTGGTGCTCACGAAAGGCTAGGAGGCAGAGCACCAAGGTGGGCCACCAGGAAATGCCATCAGGTGGGGTCCTTATGGTGGTACTTATACTTAGGCCTCCTTTAAAGTATAGCACAGGGTACTTTGCTAATGTCAGACTGCTTTCCTTTCTCTGCTGCATGAAAATGTTATCAAGGTCACATGGAAAATTAGTGGGAAAGATCGCCCATAAAGTGATATTCACACACCTGGTTTCATGCCCTAAACATAATCATAAAACAAAATGAAACAAAACAAACAGCAAAAACCACACTCTTTGCTGAGCACTTCGATTCCCTTTCTTTTACTTAACCTTGCACCAAAACCATACATAATTTTTTTTTATAATTCCACTGTTTTTCCTTATTCTCTGGCTGAAGTGCTTTGAGCACTAAATTAGCAAAAGGACCAGCATTCAGGTGAAGAAAGCTGAGATTATATTGTATTATCTTAGGTTTCCTACTGTTTGCTTTGGACCTGGATCAAACACCAAAACCTCAAAAACGGTTCATCTACCCAATCAATCAGTTCACTCTCTAGGTTCCACTGATGTAAGCTGCTTGAGGGCAGGGCCTTATTCAGATTAATAACAACAATAACAATAATAATAGCTAAATTTTATTTAGTAGATATATTGTGCCAACTTCCTGACATATGTTAGCGATCAGAGTTTTTAGAACATAGAAAACACCCGATCAGGGGTACTCATTATCACTAATAACTAGATATGCCAGGCCCTGCACTAAGCCCTTTCTATGAATTAACTCATTCAGTCCTCATGACTAACCGTTTCCTTTTACGGAGGTCGGGTAACTTGCAGGAGATCACGTGGCCGTGGGAATCCGGCACGTCTGACTCCGAAGCCCATGCTTGTGACCACTTCAGACCCTGTTTCTCAGGGCGTGGTGGTTCCTGATGGCTTCCAATGAGGATCTGGCGCTCAGCGGGACTTCCTCCACCAGCACCTCTGGGTATGGGCCCAGGAATCCAGTAACCTCTAACACGAGACCCGCAGCTGACTCTCTGTATGCTGACAATTTCAAACCAGTGGCCACACTCCGACTCCTCTCTGTGCCCAGCCTCCCGCAGGGCTTCCATACTTCTGTGTTGGGTGAGTAATGTTGGGGGGAGTAGCTGCCCAGAGGCAGGAAATGCAGCAAAGCAGCCGCGCCGGGCCTGGGGCCCAGGGAAGAGTTCAGATGTCTGCCTGCCTCCGGTGGTGTGCCCTTTACGCAGAGCACAGCCAGAACTCCAGGCTTAAGAGGAAAACACGGGGCCTATTTCCAGAAACCTGAGAAAGAGATGGTAAGAAAAGAAATACATCGGGATGGCGTGGAGTTGTAAGAAGGGTGCCCCGGGGCCTGGGGGTCTGCCCAGGGCCGGGTGTGAGAGCCAGCGGGGGCTGTGAGGGGGCCCCAAGCAGATCAAGCTTCCCTGTCCAGCTGGGTTTTCGCTGGCGGTTTAGGGAGAAGTTGGGCCTCCCACCCACGGCTGAGCTACTGTTTCAGTTCCCTTTTCTGGGCACAATCAAGTACTTGAGGCCTTGGCGAGGTTAACCACAGGAAAACCACAAGAAAATGGCTTTGCGCAGCCAGCCTGAAACTGGGGTGTGAAGAGCTCAGCATTTGACCTCAGGGCCCGGGGGAGGGGACGGAGGTGGTGAGAACTGCTCTCTCCAGCTTTCAACCACACACTCGGCTCCCCAAAGTCCCCAACAACCATAGGGCCGCATCGCTGAGCGCGCTCTGCTAGGTAGGGGCAAGCGTGGTGTCGGACAAGTGACATTTCCTTTCGAAATGCCTTTTGTTCGAATTGCAAAGACACAGCATTCTACCCTGGCTGTCGGCAATCCCAGCGCATGACCCACTGAAGCCCCACAATTAAGCCTTCATCTCCTCTGCAGTTCCGCTCTCACTTTCATCTATTTCAATTCCAGTTAATTCCGTATCATTTAGTGAACACTTGTGCTAGTCACCAGAGGGGGGATTAAAGAAGGGAAAGCCAGAGAAACTCCTGTCCCCATGGAACAGATGGTGAGTAGGGGTTTCAGACCTTAGCAGGCGTCAGAATCACGTGGAGAAACAGTTAACAGATTGCTGGGTCCCACCTCTAGAGTTTTTCTGGTTCAGTAGGTCAGGGGTGGAGCCTAAAATTTGTATTTTTAATAAGTTCCCAGGAGATGCTGATGCTGTGGGTCCGGGGACCACAGTTTGAGAACCACTGGTCTAAACAAGATATTTCTAACCTTGAGTGAGGCTGTGCTATCACAATCTCTAGAGAAGCTTTTTCATATTACACAGCTGGGGCCTGCCCCTTGGGAATCCCGCTGGCACCCAGCTGCCACCCAGCTTCTGGTGGTGAGAAGTCGTCCAGGTAATCCTTTAGCTACTTCATCGGTACCCATCTGACAAATCTGAGAGCAGTCTGAACTCACGTAAAAGATGTTAGAACTTCTGGAACTGGCTTATCTGTTATCACCCAAGAAGCACTTTTAAAAATCCAAATGTTGGGTTGCCCTATTGAGATATGAATCTGTGCTTTGTTCTTTGCAGTGGGAGATTGGAAAAAGCAGGCATTCTCCTTCCCAAGGCTCCAGAGTGAATAGGGAGCAGAGTCAGAATATAAAGAAAGGTCTCGAGACTAAATCTTCAGATCTTCCTGAGCTGGAGGGCACTGGGCCAAGTACCCGAGTCCATGCTTGGCAGGATCAAAGTCCTCTTTCGACTACTTCCTAATTTGTAAGTGGGGAGTATATGGCAGTAACATAGTAGAACAGGAGTCACAAAATTTTCCTCTAAGGGGCCAGATAATAAATATTTCAGGCTTTGCCGTACAGTCCCTATTGAAACTACTCAAGTGTATCACTGTCGCGTGAAAGCAGCCGTTGACAGTACCTAAATGAATGAGGGTGGCAGTATTCTGATAAAACTTCATTTACAAAAATGGGTGGTGTGCCAGATTTGGCCGTCAGGCTATAGCTGACCAACTGCTGCTCTAGGGATGGATATTGGAAAGAAAGACCAGGAGCCTCAAATTAACTCGGAGCTGCAGGCAGCTGTTCATTCTAGCAGACTGTGTTCTGGCTCCCTCTGCAACCCTCCGTTTGGCGTGATCTGTACTGTCTGAGAAAAATCGCAAGGTGATGTAGAAAGCAGCTGGAGTAGGGGTTACCTGAACACCAGGGCTCCATCCCGAAGGCCCAAGGAAATGAAGTCACTGTTGGGTCTCATGGGGCTGTCTCCCCTCCACATCAACAGGCCATCTTTGGCAGTTGTCTTAAACCTCATGAATGCATTTGATCTGGATCCTGACACCCTGGAGGAAATACACAAATAGTTACATCAAATCAACCAGTCTCCACCAACATTCATTTCTGAGGAATCCCAGTTTTGTCTGCCAATTATAAAGATAATCTGACATTTCTGACTCTTACTACCAGGAGATTAGAAAAGGCATCACCACCACAAGTCATGCCATGGGTCTAAAGGTCTGACCTCCTCATTCTGCAGTTTGGAGTCTGTCTCTCTCCCCAGGTGTGGTCAAATGCCGCAAGAGAGCATCTGATGAGTCACAGATCAGCCAGACTGTGGCCAATGCCACGGTCCCAGCCTGCACCCCCAATACACACTTCAGTCTTCCCTCTTTCCTGTACTACCACTCACGGGTCCTTGGGAAAGTGTCTCCTATTCCTCAAAAGGAAGTGGTTTCCTTAATTACCAAGAGGTTCAAGTTGGCAGCTACTCTGGGCTATGATCGTGGCTGTGGATGGTTATCTCTGGAGATGACATCCTTGAGGGCAGAGGAGGAATGACTGGACAAGGGGCAGAGTGTCAGTCAAGGAAGGTGCCTTGATGGGATAATGGTCTCGAGGGGTGTTGGGGCAAAAGCAGGGTGGAGAGGAACAGGAAGATGAGAGGAAGGAAGGGTGGTCAGGAAGGTCAGGTCCCGGCCCTACAGCTTTGGCTGGGAATAGGATCACGTGATTATGTGTCCCTATCAGTTCTGGGATGTTCTTAACAATTCTTGGGAATAGACTAGTTCACAGATCCAGTTTCCCTAGAAAGTGACCAGTGTTTCATCTGCAATAAGGAGAAAAGCAACCATGAGGTCCTTAAATAAAAGGTGAGATAAGAGTAAACATAATTTAATATTGCTCCTAAGATGGCACTACTGGAAAAAGCTCTTTGTCCATTTTCCTGTTATGTGTACCATCCCTCTGTCTCACGAACATGGCCTGAAGCTGCAGAGTGCATTCCGTAGTGAACAGTGGAGGGGACTTTTGTCTAAGGCTTCCCAGAGCCTGAGCTAGACAGGAAGAGATCAAGTTTGCCCTCCCCAGGCAGGGTCTCAGAGTGGTGAGCGAGGAGCAGGGTCCATGATACTGACTTCTTCACCAGGCCAGGTGCAGAGCAATCCAGCCCCGGGCTGTTCCCTAGAGAGCTGCTTTCCCAATCTTTTGCCCAAGTTTCCTTCTTTCCCTCACTTGCCTTGGATACACTGATTGGTACAAGCCAATCACGATGGTTCCATTTCTCTTGCAGTGACTGGTTTAGGGGTGGGCATGTGACCCACTGTTGTCCAATGAGACAGAGGAAATTTATCAGGAGGATTCTAGAAAAGACTCCTTTCCTTTTTAAAAGAGTCACATAAAAAAAAAAGTTTTTTTTACTTGCATGGGATATTGCCATGATTTATAGCCATTTAATGAGCATTTATGAACAACTGTCTTGTAACCACAAAGGGTATGACCATTGGAAAATATGCTGAGGATAACAAGGCAGGAAAATGGGTCTTTGATAATACAGTTGATTATCTGAATTAATCAACTCAGGATCCAGTCTAAGTCTGGACAGCTTGTTATGTGAAATAATAAATACCCTTCATGTTTAAGACATTTTGAGCTGAGTTTCCCGTTACTTGCAGCCAAAGGCATCTAACTGAAACAGACCCTGAACTTGACTTTTACCTGCAGCTTCACACACATGCACACGTACACGCACCTACATATATGCACACAGGTGCCGTCGGGCTTTCTGCTTTGGGGCACTGCACCTCCTACTTTCACCAAACCCCTCTGCTCCCAACCACCCAGGGCCTCTCACTAAGCACCAGGGGGCTAGAAACTTGGGCCCTGTTCACACCCTCCCAGTTTCTGGGGACTGAACACCCTTCCATCTCTGGGGAAAAAGGGCTGAAGAAAGAAGAGGGTTTCTTGGCTGGGAATCCATTTTGCCTAAGGCCCGTGCAAGACAACCTTGATCTACACAACATGGGATTAGAGAAACAAAGCCCTGCCTGTCTGGTGTGTGTCCAGAGTCACCAGGGACACTCAATGCCCCAGGAAAATGTCTCTCAACCTCTTTTGTTCCTCGAAAAGCCACCAAATCCCACCCTAAGAACTGGATGCCTTTGGCTTAAAGCATTGCCTTAGTCTGTGAATATGCGATCAACCTGAAGAGGATGGAAAAATTCTAGAATGATTGTGCTGGCGGTAGGGTGAGGGATGGCACGCTCTAAACTACAAAGAGCTAGGGGGAAGGAAAAGAAAGAGAAAAGGGTAAACTGAAAGCGCCAAAGCCAAGCTTCACTCGATTGAAGACTTTGCCTAGAGCCAGTCTTTCCCATGTTGTGTAAAATAGGCTATTCCAGACCAGGAGCTTGGACCCCGGAGCAGGGCTGGAGCTTCTGCCACCAGCGATTAAAAGCCACAGCTGTGACTCAGGCATCTCCTTGGATCAGGCTCTTGTATCCACATGAAGAGAGCTGAGGAGCCCCCCACCGAACTGGAAAGAGCCTGAAGAGGACAGTGGACCTCGTTGATGAAGACGCAAGGTAGGACACGGACTTGGGGCTGTTGTCTGGTGGAGGGTGCCCCAGAACCCTTCCTCAGCTGACCTCTTCAGACCATGGCCACAGAGCAGCATGACGCTGACCGCCCTGCTGGGGAATCGGACTCATATAACCCCGGCTTCGGGAGCATCAAGTTCTCACTGCTTCTCAAAGCCTGAATACTAGAAATCCCGGGGCTGGGCACGTCCCTCTCTCTGGGAACGTCCCTTGGACCAGAAAGGCTTTGGGTTGTTTGTCATGGGCTTGTTTCAAAGGCTGCATTTTTGAGTTTGTTTTTTGTGTTGTTTTGTTCTAGTTTCTATGTTTATTTTGTATGTTTTTCCCCCCGGGACTATGGCTAAATTCTCGTGCCTTTTTGGAGAACTATCTTCTGGCACGGAAGACAAGGAAAAGCTCTGGGAAAGATATTGAGAAATTGACCTACCAGGAGATAAGGGAGGTGCCTGTGGAAGCTTCTTACCTCTTGAGGATATCTGGATGGTCATATGTCAGGTAACTGCGGCCGATAAACTGAGGGATCTCAATGGCTTCTGTGATGGCTGAGACAGAACAGAAAATGGAGGTTACACGCTACATGACTCTCTTGGCCCCAGCACTCCACCACGTGGCAGGAAAATACAAAGAAAGCCAGCTCCTGGAGGTAGGACATTTATCAACTTGGCGGCCCCTTCCTCTTGGCTGCACAGGCACTTGGCCTGGTTTGGGACTGCCCGGCCTGATGGCCTGTAATTGGCATCTCTCTGCTGTCCCCTCTCTGGGGCTGGCCGTCACTCCTATCGGTCTCAGCACTGCCGAGAAGGCTCGCAATATGCCAAAACTTGAACTGTGCCCAATTATTCTTGGAAGCCAAAGGGCAGGTCTTGGGCCATGCGAGGAGCAGCTGGGGATAACCCTCCTTCTCCAAGGGAGGCAGAGAAAACAATCCCTTCAACAAAACCCACCAGGATTTCTCTAGCTGAAGCCAATCTGGTCCAGAGCCCTTTCAGCCATGACCTTAGACACTGGTGAAGCAGAGGGGATGAGGCTTTGACAATTGTTTGCAAATCACCTCCCCGAGTCGTATTTCACAAGATTTTCACCACAGTCACAGGAAGGAGCAGGGAGTGCGGGGGTGGGGGGGGGGAAGGGGAGGGTTTGATTGTTCCCATTTTTATAGAATAGGAAAATGAGGCATAAAATCATCAAGGATTTGCCCAAGATCATACAGCTAAGAAAGCAATAGACCATGAGCCAGACCGACTCTCCCCAGTTCTGGCCCTCAGCCCACTTTTTACTTTTCAATATTTTAGAAGTGTGTTTCCTTCCTCCCAACTTCTCATCTTTGTTTTCTTGAGGAATCTCCTCCTTCCATACAGTCAGTAAAAGAATAGGCTAAGGAGTTGTGTTTGGTGTCACAAATTAGGGATAATTTAGGGGATTTCTTCTAAAGAGATTATAGCAATATCTCTTTTCTCTTTAGAAAGACACAAATGGCAGTTTAAATAAATTAAGGTAGAGTGAATCTCATGTTTAAAGAAATGTACAAAACGAGAGAGAATAAGCCAGTTTATAAAACGAGTTCTAGTTTCACAAAAGCTTGTTGTTGGTACAAAGAAGACACTGAACTAAGGACTCTATACCCAGGGGAGAAAACGTATAATTATTGACACTACAAACAGCAGGAGAGTTCTAAACATTAAAAGAAAGAAGGAAGGAGGGAAGGAAGGAAGGAAGGAAGGAAAGCAAACACAAAACCCAATGACACTGGGCCCCCAAATGTAAGTTCCTATGTTAGCAGGTCACCCACAGCAGGCTCCCATCCTCTTCATAAAAAAAATAAAGGAAGGAAGGAAAGGAGGAAGGGAGAAAGAAAGAAAACAAGAAATGCAGAACAGAAGTAAAAAAATGTTAAAGACAGTTTCTGAGGTAACTATCCAAGAAATTGCTTCACTGTCCTCTGAGGCAGCACAGCCGAAGACAAGGGCCTGCTGACCGGAGGGCCTTTTAGAGACTGAAATGAACAGCTCTTGCATCTTAAATTCTGGGCTGTACCACAGGCCTGTCTTCCTCTGCTTAAAGTGAGTAGGAGGAAGAAGGAAGAAAAGGAAGTCGAGAGAAGGAAAAAGATGCAAAATGGCACGAGTAGAAAGATGGTGGGAAGAGGGAAGAAGAAGGGGAAAGTAGATGCCAAAAGAAAACGTGGAGGAGAAGGTGTAAAAATGGACGGCAGCCCCGGGCAGGGGAAGGGGAGGGGGATGGGAAAGGTGAGGCTGGGAGAGAGGACCCAGAGGAGCAGAAATAGAAAGGAGAGGGCCAGAGGGGGGGATGAGAGGGAAGAGTGCGGAAATGCAGGAGGGCAGGAGAGCTCTTAGCTGGGCCGGCAGGCCCGGGACTGCAGGCTGCTAGTGCTGAGACAGGAGGAGAGCTAAACATCGACCCGGCGCCCCTGCTGGGTTTGGCTGAGCCTCAGGCAGGGCCTGTCCCTGCTGTTATTGGCCATGGATGTGGGTCTGTGGCCAATAGTCATCATTCCCCTGGACTCCTTGAAATGGTCAGGACGCGCTCTGCACCTGGACCCTCAAAGGGGTGTGTATGAGCCCCGTCCAGGTGCCTGCTAAGCCCCCCAGCTCAGGAGCTCAGGGCTTCCCGAGGTCCAGCTGGGAGACAAGTGTGTTCCCAGGGCCGGCGATTTTGGAGGAAGGATGCCCACCGCCCTGGGGGGTGTGTCCCCCTCATTACCTCTGCAGGCGGTTGGCCTGCTCTGTGCCCGCAGCCTGCCCTGGCATGAGCCCAGGGCACTGTCACAGCTTCTCAGAGGACTCACTGTACTTACTATTGAGGCAGTAGTTCCCACACTCTGCCAGGTGCCAGCATGAAACAGAACAGGGAAGGTCAGAATCTCACAGTCATTGTAAAAATCCCAATTACTTTGGTTGCAGATTTCTGGGAACCAGCCTTGCTGCCCTCGTGGAGCCCTGCAGGAATTCACATTCGTCTTACGGAATGTGAATCTGATTCCCAACGGGAACCACTGGAAATCTTTTCTCCTCATGGTTAGCACCAAGTCACCCAACACGCCTCGCCAGTCCCAGCTCACGAGTGGAGGCACAGGTGGTGGTGGGCCAAGAAGATGTGTGTAATAAATTATCCTACACCTCTGAGGCTCCCCTGAGCTTGCGCTGACGATCCCCATTTAATCTAAACCTGGAGAAATAACTCCTTGCTGAAGTTACTTACCTTGTCAATGACCATTTATTTTCTTGGCTCCAGGCTACGTGTGAAAAAGGAATGATAAGCCAGCCAGCTGCCTCTTTTCTCTCCCTAGTGGAAAATATCACCCTAATTCCCACCCCACCCCCTTTGCAATATTCCAGAGCCCTGGTGATGTGGTGATTAACAAAGAGCAGGGGAACGCTCTAGAAATGACACCACTGAATACAAAAATGGTGGAAATATACTCAGTGTCGTCACTGAGTGGATAAACATTAATTCCGTCCTACAACATTAGAAGTGACCATCTAGCCCTTTCTGGCCCTTTGTGGTTTGTTTAAATATTGTAAGCACAGCTATATTTGATCCTAACCCTTTATATCCGATTTCTTCTACATTGTCTTTTTTTCCGTGGTAAAGGCACGAGTCGAAAAGTGTTTTTGGTGCTTCCTCACATTTAGACCTAAAAGCTCGTGCCATCTGGTGACACAAATAATACCCCAATGAATAGCAGCCTGCAAGCTAGGCAAAGCATTTTCCACTGCAGGGACTTGAAATTCCCAAGGGACCATGATGAGCTAAAGGGAGCTTGCTGGTTCCTTCATACAGTCCCAGGACCAGTGAAGGAAGGACCTGGGGTGTTGTAACCTAGCTTTCCCAGCAGCCAGGACTCCTCTCAACAACCCCCTGAGAGATGGTCATCCAGCCCCAGGGAACACTTTCCACGATGGGTAGCTCTCTCGCCCATAGGGCAGCACCCTCCCCTGCCGGACAGCTCTACTTGGAGCAGATGTCTTGGTTCCATGAAACTGACTCTGCAGCCATAAAGTAAAGAACAGCAAAAAAATGTTTTTCCAACTAATACTAAACTTTCATTGGGTTATTTGTATGGAAATATGTTAATATAAATGTTTCAGACATTACATGAAATTTCTAAAAATCTTATATGTTCTGGTATAATGTTATAAGTCATAATCCTAGTTATTACTTTAAAATGTAAATCTCAGAAATAACTAATTTTCTTGTCAACTGCATTATTATGATCTTTCATCAAATCTTTAACTGTGGTCATTTTTAAGTCTTTTGTCATTTACAGACAGTTCTGGGTGTACTCTGATGCTTTTGCAAATATGTTCCTATAAAAGGGTTTCATCTTCAAGAAATTCATGGAAAAGACTCTGACAAGTACAGGTTTCTGGTAACTGACTATACTGCTGAGCTGAATGAATAAGCATTTTCAGAACTCTAATGAAAAACTGATGAATTCATAAAAGTGCTAACAAAAGATCAAGATGAAAAAAAATGAACTTTCACTGCAAAGTAAAGGAGCTGTTACAGTGGAGGATTACTGGACTGAATGTCAATATTATGACATAGTATGAGTGTGTTTCATGTTTGGTAATTGCAATCATTGTTGCTTTTGTTGTGGTCATCCATGTACAATGCTTGGTGTCAGTCTATTTATCTCTTGTACAAATAAAATAAAGTGTGTGTGTGAAAAAAAAAGTACATATATATGATTTTTTAATGTCTATAAACAGACATGATGCATATACAAAAAAAAAAAAAAATGTTTTTCAACACTACCAGTCTTCAGCTATCTAAACATGAACATCTAGGTTGAACACCCCCCCAAATTTTCCATTGTTTATGATACACCATCAAAAGAAAACAAATTCCCTGTAGTATGCACAATTTCTATGTTTTATTCACTTGTGTTTTTTCATACTGAGTTTTCTTAAATTATAGCCCATACTTAATGATGCTATGTGTTTTATGCACTGGGACTCCTCTCCCCGGCCAAAAAAAATCACCCAAATCAGACCCAGCAATACGATGTGAATTTACTAAACACAACATAAAATGTCCAGAATGTGGGAGATCAGCATGGGTCAGGCAGGTTCCCATCTTTGAGGACTGCGCACCCCTGACAAATGTGTGACCTAAGCCATTAGCTTTTGGTGTCGGTAGTGAGTGTGGCGCGGCTTCAGCTGCTACAGAGAAACAACCCCATCTAGTGGCCTGCAGGGTCCTGCATGGTCTGAGTCCAAACTCTAATGCAGGGAAGGGAAAGAAGGACCGGGCTCAGAGTTCCTTCCCAAGTGGCCTGTCTGCTATGGGCTGGGGGAACCCCAGGAGGAAACAGCTGCATCCTGCACCCCTGTCTTGGACACGCAGAACATAGCAAATGCTCTGAGAAGTCCCACAGAAGAGACAGTGGTTTGTTTACCCAGGATTACCCAGATTTATTTGACCCCAGAAGCCCCCTCCCATTTTGTGCCTATGAATGTATGTTGTCTGTCTCTCTGTGTGAGCATAAAACAGCCATCAGTATTCCTTGGAACTTAATTTTTTACATGTGCTTCGTGGAACTCTGCTTTAACTTGTTAGTAACTTAAATACAAGAGCCCTGAGGGACTGGGACACAGGTGGGTAAATTTGGATGAGAGCAGAGAGAAAGAAGACAGAAATCTCTAAGGATGGGGAGTATCTTTTTGAGGAGGGCAGCTTTTTGACACCCCTCTGGTGAGATGAGAAAAGGGCCTCGGTACTAGGGTACAGCATGGGTTGCTGAGGTTTGAGGTGGAAGAAGGCACCTAAGAGTGACAGCCCCCAAATGGATGGTGAGGGGACCACCAAGCCCTATGGTTTTTGCTGGTACCTGAAGTCGTGGCTGGGAGTTAGAAGACCCTCTGGCTCCTCCTGCCCCAGCTGGGGACAGAGAGGCTCACTTTTCTGCAGTTCAGTGGGAGCCCGGTGTCCACCTCCATCTGGGCTCAGGCTCTGCTCCTGCCTCTGATTTTGCCAGAGACAAAGGGCAGGACGGGGG
Source organism: Balaenoptera musculus (assembly GCF_009873245.2). Classification (NCBI taxonomy): domain Eukaryota; kingdom Metazoa; phylum Chordata; class Mammalia; order Artiodactyla; family Balaenopteridae; genus Balaenoptera; species Balaenoptera musculus. The sequence continues at coordinate 30,579,570 of NC_045787.1, read as the reverse complement.
TCCCAAAACCCCCTCAATGTTCTGATGGTCTGGGAGCCTGGACCGCTCCAGGATTTGTCTGAGTTTCTGGCCCCAGCCCGTCTGCACCACCAAGAGGTGAGAACAAGTTTCCAATCTCCCGACTAGGGTCCCAGTGGAATTCTCCTCTGAGGAGGGCAGAAAGAACCAGACTCACTGAGGATCCCAGAAGCTAATTTCCTGACCGAGAAGGTGCGCCTTGGTATGGACTGAGCGAGGCCTGGCGCTGGGGATTTCTACACCCCGCTGCCCACTGTAAAAGGACTGGTTTAACTTCTGTGGGGAGTGCTAGGAAAGGTTCGTGCTTTTGAAGCATGATCTGTTAATCAGGGAGGGAAACAACCCTTAAATATATGAGGCTAAGAATCACCTTGCTGGATCAGACAGGATTCTCTTTGACAACCAAGGATGGCTTCTAACCATTCTTTGTCTTTCTCACGAAGAATATACCCCAACTTTTAGACTGTTCTCCTGCATCTCTGTGGAACCAGCTCTCCTCCCTTTATTTCTGATCCTTACTCAGGACTAGATGCTCACCTCAAAAGTCTGTCTGGTAAGTGTGCACCTCTGAGAGCCTGCTGGGGCCTGGAAAAATTGTCCTTAACAGTCCTAACCTGCACCCAGAGTCCCACTAATCCTCTCAAGCCATATAACAGGAGAAGAAATTATGTGACACAGGCCATGCCTCCTATAGATGAATCTTCTTAGGATTGGCAACAGCTGCCATTTTGCCAGAAACACCATCTTTATTTCAAAGCACAGGGAAATACTGATATAACACAAGGACAGCTGATGTTCTGTCTGGGTTTTAATCTTGGCTCTAGCCTAGGATGTTGCAGAAAAAGAGCCCTAAAAGCCCCCCAGATCCCCCCTGCCACTGTCCATTCCCTTGGATCTTGCCAGGAGGCCCAGGCCCTCATCAGCGATCTGACTCTTCATTCTGGGGAGATTTATTTCTCATTGAACCTGAACCTATAGTTACAAAGCTATACACGTGAGCACTTTATATCTGTACGGCTAATGTTCTGTAATGGGAAAGGAGGGTTAACAAGATCACAAATTATCCTTTCCTTCCTCCTTTAATTCCCAAAGCTAAATGTTCACTTAAGCTTGGACTCTATATATTGACCATTAGTGTTAGCATTTAAGGCAGGAGCAAGCTTGAATTTGCCTGCAGTAAAATTGAAGACCTAGGAGATTCAAATGCTGATGTGTGAAATCCAGATCCAGTTTTCTGAATGAACGGGCCACTCGAGCTAAACCTCTTCAAGTACATGCTATTAGCTAAACAGTGATTTGCTCGTTAGAATTATAATCAGGCTCATTCACAAATGTTCTTCTTCTTTGGGGGTTCGTCACCAAGGTGAGCTATGTTAATAAATATATTTCATATGATTTGCCATGCAGGTTTCAAAATTCATTTCAGTATACTGCTACTTAGTCTTCCAGCTGGAAAACTGGCACCTTTCATATTTTCCAAGACTGCTGCAAAACAAGCTCTCCTAGCACCCCATGTACCGAAATATCTACCTGTTTTCCTCTAAACCCCACTTCTAATAAAAATCAGGAACCTGGAAACAAATAGGAAAGAGAAAGAGCACGTTCCTTCACTTAGGATGGCTGCCTTCTTTCCTTCAGGCCTGTCTACCTTTTTTAATTAGTTCCCAGACAGGTGAAGTCACCTGGCATTTTAACAAGAAGGCCCACGTGGCCCGACATGACACAGTTGCACAATGCAGGCCTCCTCCGGATCCACCGTGGCCTCCGCCTCCTTGAGCTGGTGTGGAAAGCTCAGTCCAGCAGGGCCTGTGGTCCGGGACCTGCTCTGCTTTCACACAAGGGCAGGTTGAAAGCTGAGCAGCTCACAGCACTTGCTGATGCATTTTATTTTTCTCACCAAGAATAATAATGTTTAATATTGGTTGAGTACTTACCAGGCATTCTTCTAAGGAACATGTGCTGCCTCATTCTTCTTCTAAGGAATATGCCTTGCCTCACTTAATCTACGCTACAATTCTCTGTGTCATACAATATTGCTCTATTACTCCCATTTTACAAATGAGGAAACTGAGGTACAGAGGAAACATATACAGCATGGAAAATAGCAGTCTACAGAAGGTTATTGATATTTTTGTTCGGAGCAACTAACGTACAACTCATATTTTGCCATACTCAGCAACATTTCTCAGATTTCTCTTTACAGCATTCACAGGTAGGAGTCAAAAATATTTAGTCAAAATATTTATCCGTCTATGAAGCCCAGGCATCCACCTGTCAGGATAGGCTCTGGGAGTGGCTCAGATGTACGAGTCCTGGAAAACTCCCTTACCCATATTATGAGTTAAACTTTTTTTTTTTAATTTGGTTGCCCAACCAGGGATCGAACCCGGGCCCCGGCAGTGACAGCGCCGAGTCCTAACCACTGGACCATCAGGGAATTCCCTACGAGTTAACCTTTTGATAGCTAGACCATGAGGGGATTCTCAGGGAAGGAGCCATGACAGGTTGGGGGAAGGGGGGAAACTATTTATTTACTGTTTACAGAACTGTTTCAGCATTTTAATTCTTATTAAATAATTATAGTAGTTTATATATAATTCATCATCTAATATGCTATTGACATCATTGATAAAAATAATTGGTATGGCTGTCCCGGGGTTATCAACTGGTCCCACAAACGGTCTGTCCATTCCCTCTGCTTCCAGAAGCAGCACCTGAGTCCCCTCTCCCCTCCCCTCCCCATGGTGTACCTTTCTGGCAGTGCAGCCCCTCAAAGCCCAAGGGACAGTCACACTCATAGCCCTCCTTCCTGGGTCGGCAGCTGCCCCCGTGGGCGCAGGGGGCTCCCACGCAGGGGTGGGCTGCATTCTCCACGTTCACGCCCCACGTGAAGTCATGCTTCACGTGGATGGTCCGGTCATTCAGGATGATCTTAGGAAAGAAAATGTAAAGAAATTCAGGAATTCAGAAAACGTCTTTTCGGTCTTCTACAGCTTTCCTCAGCTAATGTGAACTATGCCTAGTGAGGAAGCTTTAAACAAAAGAGAAAAAGTCCGGTTGCTGCTTTTACAGTCTCGTAAGTGACACAGGAACTGAAGTGATTATATCTGGTGTTTGGGAGACTCTGCATCATTTATAACACTATACACGCAGCTTCCTCTGTCTCTGCAAGACCTGGCTACTCAGTGAGGTCGTAAAGAAGTCCCAATAACCACAAAATTAGGGTTCTAATTCTGCATATTAGAATCACCCGAGGTGGAGGGGGGGAGGGTTAAGAAATATACTCATGCCCAAGCCCCACCCAGATCAAGTGAACCAGAATCTCTGTGGGTGAAATGGAGTCATCGGTAACTTTAAAAAGCTTCCCAGGTGATTCTAAGGTGCAGCCAAGGTTGAGAGATGCCGCTAATAAAGCGGAGTAAGGAAGAATACAACACAAAATGCTACACAGGCAGGAATCCAAGGGCGGGTGATTGCGTGTGGAGGTGGTGGAATTGTACTGCTGTGTCCTCCTGGCCAGAGTTCTCTGCAGCTTCTTCCAGCTCCACCAACTCGGCCTCCCCAGTTGCCCCCCTCCCTCCTGCTTCCTTCCTCCCCTGACACTCTGGAATCCCCTTCCTCTCCACATCCTCTTCCCTGGAGTGAAACCCAGGTCACATTCTTAGCACTGCTGGGCATATTCACTGGACGAGAGAGTGCTCTGCTCTCACCCCTTTTCCCTGCCATGGGGCTCTAGTGAAACTGATGATGAATTACAGGGCGAGGTTACTGGTCTCCCCAGCCACAAATGAACGGAGTGTGCACTGGCCCTGAGCTGTTGGTATTTCAATGTCTCACAGGCTTTGCTGAACTCAGAGACAGAGAGAGAACACATCCCAGGGGAAGGTCCACCATGCAGGGGGTCCTAAGAGATTAGCAGTGGCACTTCCAGCCACTAATCCATGTTTCCACAGGTTTGCCTAGTTGTTAGGGAGTGTCAGGAGAGCTGGGAGAAAACTTTTCCCTAGCCCTGAATCTCAGAAGCTGCCAGACAAGAGCCAGAACCTTTCCGCAGTCTCCTCCTTTTCTTGCTGAGAATGCAGGACTTGAACAAGCCAAGAATGGCGCGGTCCGCTGCAGGATAAGGCAGAGCCGATGACTGGGTCACTGGGAGGGGAGGAGGGCCTTTCCAGGGAGTAAGGAGGAAAGGCTTGTGTGTGCTGTGTGAAGAAGGGCAAAACCTGACACAGTAGGAAGGAAGGTGAAGCCTCTTAGCAACTCAGCCCGCTTCCTAATTTCAAACCCGTGATTACACACGGCCTATGGGGGCCGTGTCCCCGCCCCATTCCTGGAGGGACAACGGTCTGAACTGAGGTGTCATTGATATCACAGTTCAGCAACAAAGGGAAGCACACCAGAGAGAGGAAATATTGACTGGGATACAGAGTACAGAGCCCCAGGGGCCCTTCCCAGAGTCCAGATATGCAAATCGTGAGAGGACCCTCTCTCACTGTCCCTCCATCATCTTAGTCTCTCCTTACTTTGCTGCAGGTCTGAAAGGGATCAGTGGCCCCCCATTCCCCCAGTGGTTGCTAAAGAGAAACAGGATGCAGCTAACATCCAGGAACTGGATGTGCTTTTCTTCAAATTCTTTCCCCCCAGTGTTTAGTGGTCCTGGAAATCTGGGTTGGTGGGTCAACCTGCACATCTGTTGCAGACAGAACATAATCTCATGACTGGAGAGATCATGGGCAGCCCCAAGAGAAGGAATAAGAGACAGATATGAATGGGGTCACTATCCTGTCTCTTTTACTAGCTGAGTGGATTTTTTCCAGACCTTCTATGGAAGGGCTCTAATCTGTGCTCAAGAATATGATTACATGATTGATGAACAACTGCTAAATCACGGTGGTGGGAATGGGAGTGGAGGCGGCGGAAACAATTGGGTCTTGCCTTGAGCAAAAAGCAAAGTGACCCCAAAGAGAAGCAGGAGTCCCTTTGAGACTTCATCCTCTTCCTTCCCTTTTGTAGAAGCGTCTAGAGCGACCTGGCGCCAGGTGCCTCCCTCAACAATCCTAGGATATTTTAGTGGATGTGTTGTACAAATTCATCTTCACTGAGTTGCATTCATGGGATGTCTGCTGGATCTAGCTAGGAGAAGACGTTATAAGAAAGTGGGGTTGGAAAGGTGTGCTCTGAGCACTAAAAAATATAATCTTAAAAACGTTAAAAGTTTCTCCAGCTTTCTTTCTTGGGTGCAGCAGGTTGCACTGATCACAGTCTTCAGTTCCATTGTCTGCAGTCAAGGTCACACAATACACATGAGGAAGGGAAGCCTGTACCTTCTGGATGCTCCCACTGAATGGCTTGAGGATGCCTGAGTTCTTCTTCACGTCATCATAATTGGGGACCCCACCAATGAAAATGTCCGAGTTGCACTTAATCTGGGTGAAGCCTCCCTGCCAATAGATGAAAAACAAAACACGGTGCAACTTCAGAAAAAAATGGTTAAGATTACCAAAGGTACCTTTGGTTCCCTGTCAGGGAGCAAAAGTCAGAGACAGTCTCAAGACTCATCATGACAATCTGTCTACACATTGGCTTGACCTTTGCCTTGTTTTGCATTGCTTCTTACCACCTGTTTGAAAGTAAATTTCTTGACATTTCTGAGACTCAGTTTCATCATCTATAAAATGAGAGCGAATACGGTAGACTGTTCCGTCATCAATACCCCTCTCCCTGCAAGAAGATTACCTCCAACCTGTCAATCTCAAGTGGGGCTGTGTAACTTGCTTTGGTCGATAAAGCATGAGCAGAAGAGAAGTGAATCACTTCTGGGCAGAGGCTTTCGGAGCCAGGAGTGGTTCACCATGCCTTCTTCCCCCACGCCCTGTTCCTTCAGCCTGGGTCTCAGATTAAAGCTGCAGCTGACCATTGATGGACATGTAGTGTGAGTGAGAAATAACTCCTTATTATAAGGTGCTGCTATTTTGGGTTTATGTGTGCCTGACTGCAGTACAGTCTAGCCTGTCCTGGCGGCTGAGATTCCACTGATTTAGCGCTTTGCCTAGAGTTGGATGCAGGATCTGCGTTCCAGTATGGCTGCTACTGTTATATTCACTAATGGTAAAGATAGAACCTCTTTAGGCCAAGAGAAAGGGAAGGCATGGCAGGTGGGAGGCATTCCTTGTTATCAAATACAAGGGCAGAGAAACTCTTTTCCAGGCTCTCAGAGAATTCCCCATTGTCAATCCCCAAAGGCTTCCCCTGCTTCTGGTCATTTCAACAGCCTAAACCCAATGGCTGGGCTAGATAACAAGCTGTGTGTGAGACGTAAGGTCTAAACTCCTTTAAACATGAGTCTTAATTAAGCAAAATGTTAAAATGTCCTAAGATAACATACAAATTTGAGACCTCTGGGGATGAACACACTTTGGGTAACGTAAGTTATTGTTTCCTTTGATTTATGATCAAAAGAAATACAAACAGTAGCAGCATTTAATTATTTAACAAATATTATTGGGTACCTAGTATGTCCCAGGTACTAAGTGCTGCACAAACAACAGTAAATAAGAAAGCCCAGGTCCCTGCCCTCCAGAGGCTTATGCTGGGGTGAACACAGACAAGTGACCGGGCAGGTAAGATTAACCCTTTGAGGACTGTCCAGGTGACTATGGGTGCACCTGGCGGGGAGGGGGCATCGCATACTCTACCCCAGACATAGGGAGTGGGGAGGTGCACTAGGAAGAGTTAGAACTGAGAAAGAAACTGGACAAAGTCAGGGCTTAGAGGGCATGTAGGTATAGGGCAGAGGCAAGGAGGGACCAGATCATGCATGGATAGAAATGTGCACTTCACCCCAAAAGCAATGAGTTTTCAGCAGGAGAGAGAACAGTCAGACTGTGTTTTAGGAATATAACTGGCCAGAGGGAGGAGAATGGATTTGGGGTCTGGTTGGGATGGAGAAGAGGAGACAGAGAGGAGGGAGCTCCATCTAGGGGAGCGCTCACAGTGGCGGGGTCCAGCCAGGTAGAAGCAGAGAGGTCTTGGATTAAACAGATTGAACTGCCTTCCGTCAGCAACCTTCAGGCAGCTTCGAGGGTTCTTATTTAACTAGCGGGGAGGCGGAGGGGGGTGGTCATCAAAGAAGGGCTTTCGCGAATTCTTGTGGCCCGATGAAATAGAAAGCCAGACAGGAGCTGTCAACACACACCCCCATGAACCCATCTCCATCTTGTCTTTAAAATAAAATACTAGGAGGAAAGCAGGAAGGCTGCAGGGTCAAAGGGATTTCAGAGAAGCAGGCCGTTTTGAAAACACTTGCAGTTTCTTGGTTGGGTCCAGCGAAAGGGGCGGGGTCTCGTGGGGCGAGAGGCGTCCCTTTTGGCTGCCCATCAAACCTCCCCCGCCACCGGCCGGGGGATAAGAGGCGGGGCTGCAGCGGCCACGCCCACGCAGGACCACAGGAGATAAACAAACAGACCCACCAAGGTGGGCCTGTTCTGCCGTGGGATGCTCTGGGCCTGGATCTGCCGCTTCCGTTCGGCTGGGAGTGGTTGGAAAACCTGAGCAAACGCCCTGGTTGGGTTCTCCCGAAGCCCTGGGAAGCACTGCCTTTCCTCTGAGTCTGCACAGCTTGGCTCACCTTGCACTGTTGGTGTTTCTCAGTGCAGCCAGCAATCTGGCCTCGAGTGTAGCCCGGACACTTAGGGGCTGGGTTAGCCCCCAGCAGTATCCTCTAATCCCTGTCCCCACCCGTCTCGAAGCTCCAAGACCTCTGCCCCTGTCAGCCACACCTTTGAACACGGTATGTACGGACAGGACAGCTGGGGGGGCAGAGACCCCTGCGGGGTGATCTGATTAAGGTTTAACTCCTGGAGATCAAGCACTGGGCCTTCCCACTCCCGTCTCAAGGCAGCGTCACAAGAACCGCCCTCAGATGCACACAGAATAGCCACGCCTTCCCTCCCACGTGCTTATACTGTTTCCAGGTGGGCAGCCCTCCGGTCAGCTCCATCCGTTCAAATAACCAATAGGGAGGACTCTGGTTTTACCATATTGTCTAATTCTCATTCCCTGGCGTGGCAGTAACAGAACCCGAGGTGTGGTTTCTACCTTTGTGTTACCTCTTCACTGTAGGATCCCAATGGTAAATGCTGCCTCCTGAAGAGTTGCTTATTTAGAATCAAAGGCCTTAAGCCCACTATTTACAAACATGCCCATCCTAAGTTTTTGTTACTGTTTTACAGATGTTGGTAACTAGGGCCTAAAGCGATACACTGCTTTTTTGAATTTATATTATTAAGTCAACACACAGTCAGATCTATGCTTGTGAGCTTCTAATCTTGTCTTGGACTAAAGTCAGCTGTTAGAGTTTTCTGGATTGTACAAGAAGTGACTCCCATTCTCCCTTTAAAATCCATTTTCCTTTATTCGTCTCCCTTCCTTCTTCCCTGCTTTCCTTTCTTCCTTCCATCTTTCCTCCCTCCCTTCCCCTCACCCTTCCTTCCTTCCACAAATATATATGGGATATTTTCTAAGGTACTCGCCTCTTGAAGCAGAGCCCAGTTTCTGATTCTTCTAATTCCCAAGGAGGTCCTTGGTTCTGATAGGACCACCCACCATTGTTGTCCCCCAAGCTCCCTTCTTGACATGTGTGTCCTTCTTTCTTCTCTCCTCCTCAACCAAATACCTCTTACCACCAAGAGTCCCTTTTCCTTCCTTTTCTTTTTTCTATCAATTCATTTTCTTATCAGAACACCCACATTCATCAATGCCCCCTTTAAATCTGTGATGCACAAAATGAAGACTGTTGTAATGAACATCCTGGCAAATCTAAAGTCCCCTCTGTTTTAGGGGTCTGTAAATTTCGTGTGTGTACAGAATCGCAGTAGGTTATAGTTTAAAGCAAATCTCTCTTATCGCTCCTTAAAAATGTCATTTTCCTTTGAACATGACCTTGGAAATAAAATCATGGATGAAAATTATAAACTTGAGTGGAAATTCTGAGCTCTTGAGGTTATTATGATAGTACACTATTAACAGTAAGTAAAGCTACAAAGTGCTGATCATATGCCAGGTTCTGTGGTGTTTTATAAATACAGTTATTGTAATTCTTACAACTCTATAAAACATCATTATTGTATCACCATTACCCCATTTTTTAGATGCAAAAACACCAACTTGGGAGATCGAGTGGCTGGTCCGAGTTCACACTACTGGTGAGGAATGGAGCTAGATTTTGAACCCCGTGAGTCTGGTTTCAGAGTCTGTGTTCTTGTCAGCTGTGCGACCACCCCATCTCTGGCCCTGCCTTGGAGTTGTGTTCTGAACTACCTTACACACCAACATGAACAAAGGCAGAGGTTGGGAGGCATGGAGGTAGGCAGGCAATTTTCTAAGCGCTACATTTGTATTCGCTCACTCCATCCTTCCAACCACTCTATGAGGCCCCTCTTATTATCATCCCCATTCACAGTTGAGGAATTGCAAAGTTAAGAAACTTGCCCAGTAGGAAGCTTGGTTGTTAGCCCAGGTAAACTGGCACTGTGTTTAATCATTATGCTGCCACTTTCATCTCCAAGACAGGAAGGAAATAGTAACCCCATTCACATAAGCCATCAGGAGGTGACGTCCTTCTTACCTCCGCCATTCCCTCCACTACCTTCTGTGTATCCAGCTGTAAGATACCATTCTTCGCTGTGCGAGACACGTGCAGCTCGTGCCAGTGACCCAGGGTGAGGGGCTCTTCACTCCTGTTGAAGGAAGGAAACTGAGCATGGGTTAGCGTCAATGGCGTTAGAAATAATGGCCACCAATCTGGCTCACATGAGGCGTGCCAACCTTAGGCACCTCACTCTCTTCAGCAAAAAGAAAAACCTTCATTCCTTCTTGGTAAACACCGCAGTGCTAGCTCCATTTATTGGACCCCTTCATGGAAGGAGTAAGTATCTCACTTATCATTTTACTTATTCCTTACAACAAGTCTGAAATGGGGGTAGGATTAGTCTGGTTTTCAAGATGAGGGGGTGACATGAGGCTAAAGTGTGATCAGAGTTGCATACAAGCTTTGAAGAAGAGAAAATTATATAGGCTATGATGCAAAACAGATTCCTTGATGTCCTGATGTCTGTAGCATCCTCTGAAATGCATAAAAAATAAGATGGATGGATGGATGGGGAATATAAGGATAAATAGATACATGATAAAGCAAATACAGCAGAATGTTAATTGTAGACTGTAGGTGGTGGGTATAAGGATTTTACTGTACAATTCTTTCAACTTTTCTATATGTTTGAAATGTTTCATAATAGAATACTGGGGGGACAGTTTCCATGTTGTCTGATATTATGAAAAGGATTAAAAGTACTTTAAAAATTCAGTTATTAATTCAAGATGGAAACACTTGAAGTTTAAATAATATTGATAAGAGTTTTACAGCGAGGTGTGTAAAAGGGTATAAGTATTGCATTTGTGTTTCTAAAGATGTCTATATAGTTCCTGGCCTTCACTGAACCTCCCAATTATTTTTTGGTCCTGGATCATCTTTAGAAACCCACCAGGAATACCAATGGGCACAATTATTGAAAGGTCTCCACCCCCTCACTTGATTTTTTGCTCTGGCAAATGCTTTTGCCATTTGTCCTTAGCAATTAGAACTTAATCACCTTGGCTCAATCAATATGCAATAAAGATCTTGTTCAGCAGCCCATCTCCATAATAACTAACGGCGCCTGAGCCTGTTGTCGTGTAGAGGTCATTCCCCGTCGACACGCTGCTTCCCTCAGCAGGGTGATACTGATCGTGGCCATCATGAGCTCACTGCAGTTGTCTCGATTTTTGAATCAAGTTCATCATAAATCAGACCACCTTATCCTTTTCCTAAAGTTAAAACGATTTGGCCAATTCCGCAGCTTCCTGTAGTTGAGTCTTTCGCTGAATTGTCTTAATGAAGCAGGAAGTCTTGGAACTGGTTTTCAGAATAAACATCTTCCAAAGGGCCGTCTGAAACACTAACCATGATCGGTGTTGTCAGTTACATTGGAGAGGGGATGGCCCAGGGGAGCAGACGGTGGTCTGTTCCTTGGAATCTCTGAGTTCTTGCCTCCTTTTCATCACACCTAATACTAAAGAATTCTTTTTCCAGGCGCCTTTCCTGACAGGCAGGGAAGCAATAACTTATGTGAAAAGAAATGAAAAACACCTCTTGTCAAAAATAGAAACAGGGGCTTCCCTGGTGGCGCAGTGGTTGAGAATCTGCCTGCCAATGCAGGGGACACGGGTTCGAGCCCTGGTCTGGGAAGATCCCACATGCCGCGGAGCGACTAAGCCCGTGAGCCACAATTGCTGAGCCTGCGTGTCTGGAGCCTGTGCTCCGCAACGGGAGAGGCCGCGACAGTGAGAGGCCCGCGCACCGCGATGAAGAGTGGTCCCCACTTGCCGCAACTAGAGAAAGCCCTCGCACAGAAACGAAGACCCAACACAGCCATAAATAAATAAACAAATAAATAAATAAATAAAAAATAAATAAATAAATAAAATAGAAACAGAATTATGAAAGAGGGAAATGCTGGACTTCTAAGGTTCCACTGTGACCCCATAGCTGGAGCTGCCACTGTCGAGGTGCAGGGGGCGGGGGGCAATCTGTGCAGGACGAGGGCTGATGAGCCCCGACCCTCCCCAGCCCTTTCTGTTCATTCCTTATCCAGGAAGAGGCCATTTGAAAGTACAAGGTGATATTCAAGGTGTCTTCCTTTCTCGACCTGACAAACAGTTCTAAGTGAATTGCTTAGACTGTTTTGCATAATCATATGTAAATTGAATCAATTAAATACCCACCAAAGTTGTCTTGAGACATAGGATGTTCTTGCATAACCAGAGGTACAGAAGTGTTTGTCCATTCCCCACGTGGGAGGGCTCACTGATGTGTAGGAATTCAGCCCTTAAGGACAGAAATGAACTGTCCTTTTAAAGAACTGTTGAAACCTAATGCAGTAGGCTCGTCCCATCAGCCATGAAAAATGATCAGCAATTAAGGGCAACGCGTGGCTATAAGATCTCAGCGACAAATGCTTTCTAGAAATGACAGTCTAGCAATATGAATTGTGATTCAATACAGCCCTCGATTTCCTTTAAAACAACAACAGAGACTAACCGATTTCCTGCTGCAGGGCACTGTTGAACAAAACACCACAGTGTGTTTCAAAAGCGAAGAAATCACCAAATGTAGGAACAAGAGGCATGCCTGCATTAGATTAGCAGGCCTCCGGCTTGAAGGTAAAAAAAAAAACTACGATGGGAGGAACACAGTGAGAAGAGGGAGACATAAACAAGTAAGAAAAATATCTGCACCTCCCAACTGCAGGCTCCGAGGGGTTCACAAAGATACTGCCACACTGTATAGGAACAATCGATCTGCTAAATCAATGATTAGTACAAACTAGATAACAGAAGGAAAGTTTTGATAACCCAGAACCAAATCTGCAGACACCAGCAAGCGCTGTAGAAGCACTTAGTTACTCCATGCTATTGAAACCAGTCATCACACAGCCTTCACGAGCACGTTGGTCAGGGAAGGGTCTTTGAAGTTGCTGGTGATTTGCTATCAGCTTCTCTATATGGAGAACAATAAGAGCCATGCCAAATAACTCGTTGCCACCAAAGAAATAAAGCAAGAGGAAAGTTAAAATTTAAAGTGAGGCCACCCCAATCTATTGATGCATAGCAATGAATGATTATGTGACAATTATGTATTTATTCAATATGAGCATGTGTAATGTAATGCCACAATGTGTTCACTCAATGCTGGTGAAGAAGTAGGTGTCCTTTTGAAATCCTCTTAATCTAATGGAAACAACTTGTTAAGCTTCTATCAATAGGATGTTTGTGGGAAATAGGGCAGATGAATAACAATTTGATGTTTTTAAGTGATTGTGGCTCTGATACACACTACTTCCAATGGACAAAATAAATAAATAAATAAAGTGAGGTCACCAAGGAAATTTCTGTTCATTACATTTCTACTGGTACTTTTTAAACTAGTTGTCATATATTTGCCCACCAAGTGATGCTCTGAGCAAGGTACTGATTGACAATTTATCACGTTTCTGCTGATTGCGTTGCATGATCTTAGGTGGAGAGGACTGGGTAGTTATTCAAGAAGAGGAAACCTTGCCAGCAGGAGAGCATGATCTCTGGGAAGCATGTCATCTGTATGAATCAGGACAGGTTTCAGAAAAGATAACTGTGTAGGGAAGACAGGAAGAGAGCAAGCTGGTAGATGACAAATTTGTCTTTCTTCAAAGTGACTGTTGTCTGGCTTTTGAGGGGAGGGGGGCCTGACGGTCTCAGCCCTTACCTGAGAACACCAGTCCCAGAGCCACAGTCAAAGCGGAACTCCACGTGGCCCCCTGCCATGTTGATAGACAGGAAGTCTTTGCTGTCCGTGTCATAGCTGTACAGGAGGACGCCGTCATCTGAGTCAGGCCAAAACGTGATCTCAAACTCCATGAAGGAAAGGTAATGCCTGGGCTCCAGCGGCCAGGGTGTTGCAGCGTAGGACCTCAGAGACTCTCTGAACTGAGGAACGGTCAAGGTGAAGGCTGAAAGAACAAGCACGTGGTTAGAAATCCCTCCGTGCCAGAACTAGCATCTTCTTTTCCTCCTGGGTACGGAACTAAACTCTATTTCTCAGCTGCTCTGAAGATAGGTGGCTGGTGTAGCTGAGTTCTGGCCACTGGAATGTGGGTGGGAGGAGTACACAGAATTCCAGGTCTGGCCCCTAAAGCTTCCCTCCCTCCTCCACTTGCTCTGGCTTCCTCGCCTGCTGGCAGGATGCAGGACTCAGTGGAGGACGCTAAGGCCCCAGCAGAGCCACTAGAAGGCAGGCGTCTACGTCCCTGAATGACTATGTGGAGCAGAGCACGCGGCTCCCACGGACCTCCAGTGACGTGAGCAGGGATCAACCTTTAGTACGTCAGGCTACAGAAATACGAAGGTGGTGTGTAACAGCTTGGGCTTACTCTGACTCACAACGCCCTCTTCTAGGTGACAAGAAATTTGAGATTACACAGTGTTAAAAAAAAACTTTTCCCCGGGATGGTGTCTTAGGGCCAAATCTGAATCACTGGCAGAAAAATTAAAACATGTTCAACCCTGCTTGGTTTTTCCAAAATCTTTCAAAATTTCCATTATTATATGTGTGTATTTGTGTGTGCATGTGTGTTTATATGTCTGTATACATATATGGGTATATATATAAATATAATCAATATATACAGTATTGAGAGGTAGAATAATTCAGCAGAACGGTACCAAGAAAAAGAAACATCACATTGTTAATGTTTCTGTGTGTGTACCTTCCCAACATTTTCTCTGGAACCCTCAGATATTCTAAGGAGCCTGAGCTGTGAATGCTTCAAATTCTGACACAAACCACACAAATATAGGCTTTTCAAAGCTATTTGAGGGCCAAGATGAGCCCACCAAAGCCCGGCCCAGGAACATCTTAAAGAGAACTTGTCTTTGGCTGGTTTGCCACTCTGACGCTTGAAGACACTCCAACCTGGTTAAAGAGAAGATTCTCCCATCCCTCCCAACAAAGCAACATTAATCCCATAAAAATATACGGGACCTTGCTAAAAGTACATTGATGAAAAATTACATCAACATGAATTAACAACGCAGACAGAAATCGCCATCAGCTTGCTTCTTTCTCACCGTCTTCACAGTGTCGACCTCTAAATCCCAGGGGACAGAGGCAGATGTAGGAGTCAGCTTTGCTTGCTGTGCAGGTGCCACCATTGATGCAGGAGGCTTCATCACAGATTCCACTGCTGCATTCCCCTAAATACAGAATGGGAATGACAAAGCCCGATTCATCGCGTGAGCCAGTCCGAGACTGAGCACGCCGACAGCTCACGATTCTGAACAAATACAGTTCACGCGCCACTCCTATTGATTTGCTCCTCTGCACAGCTGCAAACCAGCTTTCAGGAGAAGTGGAACTTCCCTTCATTTTAATTTGATTTTGGTTTGCTCTTTACGAAGAGCCACAGGGACCCTTTCAAACATGGTGGACACAGTCAATCAAATAATAAATTACTGGGCGATTTTATGACCACTGACAGGGATGACAGAGTTGTTTCTGCCTGTAACTCATCTCGCTGTTGTTCTCACAAGAGTGTGTTACCATCCCTCCAATGTCAGCAGAGTGTTTATGTTAAAAGCGTTCTCATTTGTTTGGCCCCAATTACCTTAAGTGCTGCCCGCCTTCTTGGTTGAACGTTGGGTCAAGCAAGATAAGCACAGAAGGAGGTAAGGAGACTTGTCGAAGCTTATTAACTGGCCTGGACTGTCAACTCCTCTGTCTGGAGCAGGGAGGTGGGGGGGCTCCATGATACCTTAGCAGGGGCCTCCAGAATCTCTACTTCTAAACTCAAGGTTACAGTCTTATGAGGGACAGCAAGGTGACCGGAAGTAAGAAAAGTGCTGAAAGGTTCAACATCAGATGGGTTAGTTCTCTCTACCAAACACACACCGGAGAGACCCGTAAAGGGTACACTTGGTCATTTCCAAGTGTAGGTCACCAGATGAAGTGAAAGCAAACTGACTTTTCCTGGGCTGCTTTTCTTCCTTTCCTTTGCTTTCCCTTTCTTCTTGTGTATAAGAAATAAATGAGGCAGATGGGCCACAACCTGGCCCAGAACTACAAAGGTGAGTCCAAAGCCCTTTTTCTTGGGATGGAGGCAAAGGGGGTGCATCTCTGGCTGAGCCGCGAGGGGTCCAGCTCTGCGTCGCACAGTCTCCAAGGTGACGCCCGTGGGAGCTGGTAGCCGCCCCCCTCCCCCCTCCCCCCCCCTCCCCCCCCCCCCCCCCCCCCCGTGAGATGAGGAACCCCCGCGGCCTGATTGTGTCATCTCAGCAGGTGAGCCTCTCATCCTTTCATCATCAGTCATCTGTTTTTGTTGAACGGATCCAGTCTTTTCTTTCCCTAAAGCCTCCTCGGGAGGAGGGGGAAGGGATTGGCATACTGCGTACCCAGGAGAGGAGACCCCCTTCAGGAGCTGATAACAGGATTTAATTACAGCCCTTCCAGATGACTTGCCCCTCCAGCCGGGTGGGCTGGCCTCTATGAATTCCAGCTGGGGGCCACTGGAAGTTCAGGCAGAATTGACGGTGGTCTCTTTTTTTTTTTCAGCCACAGCCCTGAGAACATTGCCAGCAACCACAGCCTCCATAGAGAGGCCGACTTGAATTTAGAGAGCCAAACTCTCACAGGGCCCCATGCTCCACCGATTTCTGTGGGCTGGGAGGCTTTCTCAGAGAAGGGCTGGTCCCACAGGAAGAAGTGGAGTCCTTGGCTTATCTTAGATACACATGGGAAAAATTATTTCACAAATTTGCTTTGTAACTATTTATTTTTTATAGGTGGGAGTTGACGGGGAGGGGGGTTGAAAGCCAGCCAGAGATGTTTACTTGATGAAAGCAGTGTTTCAGCAAGATTGTGCTGGCAATGGTATGCAAGATAGATTGTGAGCCATGGGGGCGGGAAAGAGGAGAGAAATCCTACGGGGAGGTAAACTGCGGCTGGAGAGGGTGATGGCAGAGGAAATGGAGAGAAAGCGAACAATCAAAGACGCGCAGGGCAAGCAGGAGTAGCCAGCTCATTCTAGAAGCTGAAGGTGGAGGAAGACTGCAGCATAACCTCCAGGCTTCTAGCTTGGAAGACCGAAAGGAGAGTGGCAAGAGGAAGGAAACGAGGGAGGCTGGGAACAGGACCTGGCTTCCAGCGAGCAGAGGAGCTGGCTTTCGTTCAACTTAAGCGTAAGGTGATGGTGGAAATATCTGCTGCTGAGCCCTTCCTGCACACAGGTGAGGGCTGGAGACACAGCAGCAAGGTAGGGGCGACCCTGATACCAAGAACGTATGCGCTCCTTGAGAGAGGACAGGATGGAAGGGCCCCTGGAAATCCCAGGGCACCAAAGGAGGGTGAGGAGCTGGCAGAGAAGACAAAGGGGGAACAGATGAAGGACACAGAGGACCCAGACAAGGTGGGTTCCCAGAAGCTCAGGGGAAGCAAAAGCCAAGAGAGAAGTCAAGTTAATACCGCTGAGAGGTGCAGGAGGGGTTTGCAAAGAGAGAACCACTCACAGCTTCAGGAGAGCAGCTTTGCTTTGCAGTGGAAGGCAGAACCCCATCACAGGAAGTTCAGACAGGGGGCCTGGAGGGTTGCTGGACTCAGGTTTTGAAAGAGAGGAGAGAAGTCCGCAGGGTTCCCGAATCAGAAGGGTCCAGGGTCACGCAAACATGGTACTGGTTGAAGCTGGAGAGGACCTGAGTGGGTGTGAATAAGCTAGAGCGAGGCGTCCATGAACTTTGATGGGGAAAAACTTTTATCTTTATTTTCCATGATCTCTAACCGGACTTGAGTATTTCCCTTACTTATTAATGGAGGTAACGAATCTCCAGTATTAGCAGTTCTTGTGAATTGTGCCCAATGGACCTGAGAATGGGGTAAATCACTTTCCATTTGTTACGGGTATCTCAAAACATCATTTATTCTCATCACTCCTTTGACAGCATGGTCGTTATTGTACCCACCATTGAAGAATCCTGTTCTTTAATGCTTTATAAAGAAGCACATACATTACTATAATAACAGAACTTTATTATATAGCTTTATTTCAATATAATTTTTTCCTATCATGTATATTTATTATCTGCATTTGAAAACATCCTTCTGAGAAGAGGTCCATAGACTTCACCAGACTGCCAAAGGGGTCCATGGCATACGAAAGCTTAAGAAGCCTTGGGTTATTGAGAAGTGACAACCTCGGCAGCAAGGTCCCAGGAACATAGGGAAGGATGGGTGCAGAGTGTAGATGAAAAGGTTAGTTTGAGAAAGGAGAACTCTCAACTCTGAGAGTAGGAGGAAGGAGGTGCCAGATCATGTGTACAGGGCGCTGGCAGGACCGCATCATCAATATATAAAATAACTTTTATTGACACTGATACTTTCTATACACCAGCCGTTACGTAAGTTTACGCAAGATAATGAAGTGAGGGGCAGGAGAGAGATCAGGCTCCCAAGGAGGGAAGAGAAGGCGGAGTGGAATACACTAAGGAGGCCATGGGCGGTGAGCAGTCTCCCCGCCCCTCGTCCCCCAATGCAGCGTAACAGTGAGGCTTGTCTATTTCCCCTCCTAAAGATCTGTCAAGTGTGTCACCACTACCACCCTGGATCAAACCACCATCATCTCTGATCTGAACTACTTCACAGCCTCCCAGCTGGTCTACATGCCCCCCGTGAAGACCCTTTCCAATAAGCTGTCTATAGTCAGAGGGATCTTTCCAAAACACAGACAAGATCATGAGACCCACCTCCCCTCATAGTCCCACTGGGACAGGCCATTTCCTCTGCCTGGAATGCACTTCCCTCTCATCTCTGCTTTTTAACTCCTACTCTTGCTTCAGATATCAACTTCACATTACAGCCTCAGAAATGCTTTTCCTGACCCCCCAGCCCATAAATCTCCCTATTATACATTAGGATTGCACTTCCCCTTTGTAACACTCCAAATTGTAATTTTACATTTATTTGTGTGATGTTTATTTGATTAATTTGGTCTATCCTAGGGAGAGTTACGACAGGAGGGATGAGCTGAGATCCTGTCTTGTTTATTGCTTTATCTTAAGCACCCAGTGCTGTGACCAGCACAGGAGCTTAAATAAGTATTTACCAAGTGGAAGAAAGAGTAAGAGAGTGATAAGCCATAGTGAGACCTGTGGCCCCTGCAGACATCATGAGTCTCGAATAACTTGGGAAGTTGGCTCTGTGACACTGCAGGGCGGGGATCCAAGATGGGATCGGAAAAAATGAGTGGTGGTGGCTTAGGTGGAAATAATAAAAGAAACGTCTGGGCCAGAGAATACAAAATTTTGCTGAGATTGCTGACTATTCTAGAATGTGAGTTCACAGAGAATCCAATAGCTGGAAATAATTTAATGAAGGAGATGAGGTGGGAGGGGTCGAGTAATGAAAGGCCCCTTGGAAACAGGTTTCTTGGGTTTGGGGAGGTGGGACAGAGAAAAAACTGTGGTTGAAGCCGGCAAGGCCAAGTTAGAGATCAGAGGGAGGAGCCATGACTTGCAACTGTCCTCACCCTCTTCTGGAAGCCTGCATCTCCACAGGAAATTCACCGCTGCTTCCAAGAGCCCCGTCTCCCCCATGGTGAGACTGCATTTAAGTTATAGGAACTTGAACTTCAAGAGGACTTACTCAAAGGAAAGCAAATATGGAGGTGAGGAAGGTTAGCCAGCCCTGTTCTTGTACCCCAGGGGGGAAAATGGGAAGAAATGGAAAAAAAAGGCCATGTGACCAATGCCTGCCACTAAGGTTGACAGAGAGCAATGGAATAATCCAATAGCTGCCCCCAGGGAGCCCAGAGCCAGCAAGGTGGGTCCTCCGGGTTCATGTGCGCGACGGAGAGGTTAGTATTGTACCGGGTGAGAATTTAAAACGCTGTCAGAAATTGGTCCTTACTCAATTTTGCAACTTCTTAACTACCTGTCAGAGATTACAAGACTGCCAGATCTGTCCTTCAAGGCTGTTTCCCTGTTAGTTCAATGAAGAGAGAAGAAACAACAATCCCTGTGGATTGGTAGAGTCAGAATATTAATAATAATATCAACAACAGGAAGCATTTATAACATATTTGCTATGTGCAAGGCTTTATTCTAAGTACTCTATATGCACCATGACTCATCAGGACAAAATAATCTTATGAGGCAGTTACTATTTATAGATGGGGATATTGAGTCTCAAAGAGGTTATCTGACCTGCCTAATCCAGGCAATCTGCCTTCAGAGTCCAGACTCTTCAACACCACAGGAGACTTCTCGTGGGCCTGCTGGTTCTCACCTAACCACAGTGGGAGCCTTTGTAATAGCTTTAGTCACTACTGTTGATTGTTTGCTTTGACCAAGTGATCAATTGAGGGAAAAAGTAACATAGGGAATAACAGGTGGAGAGTAATGTTTTCTTTTCAAGTAAACTCCATCTTTTGTAGTTTTAACAATGGTGTCACCTTTAGGAGTGAGAAAAGTAGAAGGAAGCAATTTGAAACCAATTTGGGAGCCTCTGATGTGGCAGATGTGGTTAAGAGGGCAGGCACTGGTGCCAGAATTGCTGAGGTCACCATTTACCAGCTTTACCACCTACTAGCTGTGTGACCTTAGGCAAGTTACTTAACTGTTCTGAACCACCAGCTTTCATCTGTAAACACGAAGACTAATCATAGCACCTACTTTGTAGGAATCTCGAGAAGATTAAAGTAGTTCCGAATGGTGGCTACATGTAGTAGGTGCTCAACTAATATTAGCTACAAAACAAAGAAACAAAACAAACAAACTGTACTTGGAGTCATGAAGATCGAATCCTAGCTCTGACTCAGGAATGGAGAGAGGGAGGAATAGGATCATATGTGGTAAAGCAAATGCAGCCAAATGTGAATGGTAGAAGCTAGATCATGCGCACGTGGTATTCACCACGCGTTCTTTCAAAATGTCATCTTGAAGATGGAGAACAAAGAGACCCAAGAAAGGAACTTGCCATTTCTTGCAATAACAATGTCATATGAGGATGTGATGCTCAGAGTTGTGGCACCATCTTGGGATTATGAGTGAAAAACAAGAGAACCACTGAGATACCAACCCAGAGTTCTAACATCATTGAGTCACTGTTAGGGACTGAAATGTGTCCTCCCAAAATTCATAGGTTGAAGCCCTAACTCCCAATGTGACTGTATTTGGAGACAGGGCATTTAAAGAGGTAATGAAAGTTAAATGAGGTCATGTGAGTGGTCCTAATCCAATCTGACTGGTGTCCTTATAAGAAAAGGGAGAGACACAGGATTCAAGCACAGACAAAAGGCCATGTGAGGGCACAGTGAGAAGGTGGCCATTTGCAAGCCAAGGAGAGAGGCTTCCGGAGAAACCAAACATGACAACACCTTGACCTTGGATTTCCAGCCTCCAGAACTGTGAGAAAATAAATATCTGTTGTTTAAACCACCCAGTCTGTGGTATTTTGTTATGGTGGCCCTAGCTGAGTAAAACAGTCATTGAATTAACCAACCTTAGAATTATCTCTCTGCTGCCTTCAGTGATGGAATATATGTCCTTATTTCTTTAAAAACAATCCTAGTCTTTTCAACAAATGGTGCTGGAACAACTGGGCTTCCACATACAAAAAAAAAAAAAAAAATGAATCTAGACTTAGACCTTACACCCTTCACAGAAATTAACTCAAAATGGATCACAGACCTAAATGTAAACATGAAACTATAAAACTCATAGAAGATAACATAGGTGAAAACCTAGATGACCTTGGGTAAGGCAATGATTTTTTAGATATAACACCAAAGACAGGATCCATGAAAGAAATAATCGATAAGCTGAACTTCATTAAAATTAAAAACTTCTGCTCTGTGAAACACAATGTCAAGAGGATGAGAAAACAAGCCACAGATAAGAAAACATTTTCAAAAGACACATCTGATAAAGGATTGTTATCCAAAATAAATAAAGAACTCTTAAAACTCAATAATAAGAAAACAAACAACTCAATTGAAAATGAGCCAAAGATGTTAACAGATACCTCACCAAAGAAGATATACAGATGGCAAATAAACATGTGAGAAGATGTTCCATATCATATGTCATCAGGGGAATGCAAATTACAACAACAAGATGCCACTATGCACCCATCAGGATGGCCAAAATATGGAACACTGACAACATCAAATGCTAACAAGACTGTGGAGCAAAAGGAACTCTCATACATTCACGGCAGGAATGCAAAATGATACAGTCCACAGTTTGGTGGTTTCTTACAAAACTAAACATACTCTTATCACATGATCAAGCAATCACGCTCCTGGGTGTTTACCCAAAAGAACTGAAAACTTATGTCCACCCAAAAACCTGGATGTTTATAGTAGCTTTATTGATAATTACCAAAGCTTGGAAGCAGCCAAGATGTCCTTCAGTAGGTGAACAGATAAATTGTGGTCCATCCAGACAATGGAATATTATTCAGTGCTAAAAAGAAATGAGCTATCAAGCCGTGAAAAGACATGGAGGGAACTTAGATTCATATTACTAACTGAAAGAAGCCAATCTATTAAGGCTACATAATGTATGATTCCAACTATATGACATTCTGGAAAAGGCAAAACTATAAAGAATATAAAAAGACCAGTGGTTGCCAGGGGTTGGAGATGGGGGGGAGGAGATGAATAAGCAGAGCACAGAGGAATTTTAAGGCAGTGAAAATACTCTGTATGATACCATAACGATGGATATATGTTATTATACATTTGTCCAAACCCATAGAACATAAAACACTATAAGTGAACCAAAATGTAAACTAGGGATTTGGGGCAATTATGATGTGTCAACAGGTTCATCAATTGTAACAAATATACCACTCCAATGGGGGATGTGGATAATTGGGGGGTGGGGGGCTACGTGTGTGTGGGACCAGAGGGCATATGGGAAATCTCTGTACCTTCCCCTCAATTTTGCTGTGAACCTTAAACTACTCAAAAAATAATCTTAATTTAAAAAAAGGAAAATAGAAAAAAAGAAAAAAACCACAATCCTAGTTCTGCCCTATTTTGGAGAAGTTCTTTAACTTTTACAAGTCCCAGTGTCTTCATGTGTAAAATAAGTATAATAATAATTTCTACCTCCTCGAGTCAGTACGAGGAGAGGGCGTCAAGAACGCGTTTGGCATGGTGGTCAAGAATCGGAATGTGGCCATTTCTTTTAGAAGCAAAGAGTATACGAAAGATCTTTCTACATTATTGTGTTGGTTCTTCCACTGGACTGGGTGAGGAAGGGTGAAAGGGCTGAACTGCTGTTGCCTTGTCAGATGAGACCAGGCTACGTTTCATGAAGAGGGCCAAGATGGCAGCAGGACACAACCAAGGGTTTGGTGCACCCTTGGTCTTATTTACCACGTCTGAGTGTTCAGATTCAAGGTCATCATGTCTTCAGAGCACCAACCTCACCCCTCAGGCCCACCTCCCTCCTAAAGCTCTGCATTAACCATCTGCCTAGGGTTGTAGCCCATGAAGCTTCTCCCCACCCTGGCCCAAAGCAGAAAGGCAGTCCCACGAGAGTATCCCACCCACTGGGCAACCACTTACCCACATCAGCCCCGCTGAGTGCCTTCCCCAGCGGCCAGGGCCTCAAGTCCATTCTCTTCCCATTAACAGTGAGTGACTGTACACAGCCTTGAAAGCCTTGGTTTGTCCCCGTTGCTCTCACCAACCAGTAAGCACGGGGAGCCCCACCAAGATAGAGAGGCGTCCGGAAGGTAATTTTACTGTACTGGCCCTTTAAGAAAGATGGAAACAGTAACTTACTACACAAAGTCAAAAGCTAAAACACAACAGATTTTCATGAGGGACATGGTTAAGATGCAATTTATAGCGCCAGTGTTTTCTTCCATCTGTATTTAAGTCATTGTCCTACTGGAAAATTAAACCCACGGTTACCATAGAAAACTCAAGAGAGCTTCTCAGAGGGCTGTCTTTCGAGAAGCGATGATTTTGGAACCTAGAAGGGAAGGGAAGGTGGGTTAGAGCCAAGAGCAACCCAACAGGCAGTGGACCATGATGGGCATCCAAAAAAAAATTTTCTCTTTCCAGTCCTGACACCAATTTACTGTGTATCTTGGATGGGTCATAGGGCTATTCTGTGTCTCAAAAGGTGATAATACTAATTTTGTGTATACGTGGGCTAATGTTTACCCTTTTACTGTCCTAGTCACCTTTATACTATATCCTGCAAGAGGCATTTGTGAGGGAGAGGGAAATTGCCAAGACTGAGTTGCAAAATATTTTGAAATTTGCTCATGGATACAATTTTTTTTAAGTGTTATTACAGCTAAGTAGGAACATTTCCAATCTTAGACTAAACCACAATCTGGATTGTAGATTTTGAGGTTACAAAATACAGAGCTGAACATTAGGTGGGACAGAATTAAGGTGCTCTTGGTTATTTGTTATTTTTATTGCAGAAATATCTCATTTGCTTGGACTAAAGGGTATAGATGGAGGTTGGGAAAAGGTAGTTATAAAATACCTAGAATGTAAGTCACTGAAATGTAATCTTTATCGTTTATACTTTTGTTATCAATAAGTAAAACATCTAATCATTGCTTTATCTTTTCTAATGAATAGATAAGAATCATTTGTAAATAGTATATTAAATATGAGCTAGGCAGCTTTAAAGTATTTACAGTGGATTTTAAGGATTAGTTATTTGCCAGCCACTGGCATATAGCTTTCGTTAGATGAATTGAGTGCCCTGTTGGCTTATTTCACCAAGATCCTCAGGATTTACTTCTTCTGGATCCCTTCCTCACACTTCTGGCCCTATTCCCTGATCCAGGACCATAGCAGGAGCCCGGCAGCTAAATCCTTTTCTCCTTTTTTGGAACATTAAGTGCATCATAGGGGTGGGTAGCTCCTCTGAAGCTCCCTTCACAACATCCCAGGCAATAGTCTTTGAGCCTAGCCTTTACCTTCCTCTAATGAGGGTTGTCTTTGGGCCTCTGGAGGCTGCTTTGCCTGCCTATGCAGAGAACTGGTGGTATCCTGGAGTTTGCATTCCCCTGGCACAGCCCTTAACAAGTTTTAATGGGTGCTTAAGTGTGAAAGTCCAATTCCCTTGCTTTGGGTTGGCATCACTCCGTGGTTCTACTTACACTCCAGAGCTCCCCTGTGGGATCAGGCTAAAGCCAGATCCTGATGAACTTTGCCTGAGATCTAACTCATACTGACTTCTGCCCCTCCCCCGTTCATCTTAATCCTCTCTCTTACAGGTTTCCTGTGGGATCCCTTTCTTAGTGCATCATTTGCATAAGACTCCTCATCTCAGGTCTGTTTTGGGGGAACCTGACTTAAGACAGAGTCACTATCTCTTGAGACAGTTTTCTCAAACATTCCACATCTGCGGTCCTGCTTATACAACTTGCTTAGCAAGTCCTGGTAGTAAAGAGGCAGATGTTGCCCTGAGTATCCACAAAATTATATGCTTTTTGTAATTAATGCTTACATGCATTAAAATCATATACTCTGAAGGCAATACTCTTCGAGGATTAGAGTCCCTGTTAGAGCACTGCAAACTACACACATAGGCACCAGAATAGAATAGGATTATCACCTCCATTTTCCTAGATGCTATGCCTCTATTAATGCAGCCTATAATTTCTTTAGCTTGTTGTTATCACATGGCCCTATTTATTAACCTTTATTGAATTTCCTTGTTTTAAACCATAAGACATTTACACATGTGTTACTTCTGTTACAGCTTCTCCACCTGTATTCATGTTAGTATTTTGGACCCAAGTTCAAAGTTTCTTTATTCCTATCAAATTTAATTTTAACCATAGTAGGCCTATTGTTCTAGCATCTATGTGATTCTGCAGTGCATTTATCCCATCTTTCCCTTCCTTAGAAATATATGCATATCTGCATAAATGATCTTCCTGGATTCACATTCACTATATTTGGACTTTTGTTCTTTTGGAACCACTGGGATTCAAATGAATGAGATTTATTTTTTCTATTCTTTTTTTTTTATCAGCAAGTCATGACCCTCAATATAACATGTCTTGTCAGCAAAGAATAGTGAAGAGCCCAGGCAAGGAGAAAGCTATACACATATACACAAAGGCTTTCTTGCTACTTTTTTCCTCAGAGAATACAGATACCTGCCTGATTAGAATTACAGGCTCGGTTCCTTGGCAGGTTGCTAATCCCAACTGTTTATTCTAAACACAGTCCTAAAGTTGCTCAGAGCGTGACAAATATGTGAATACCTAGGTGATCTGCTGAGTAGCCCAGCAGTTACACTGCTTTGCCACTTCCTATAATCATGGCCCCAAAAATGTGGATGAATGGATTACTCCTGAATATTGAACCAAGTGAACCTTTCGGGACGATTTTCTAAAGCCACAGGATTGCAACACCTCTGCCTTAAAAGCAAGCTTTGTGTTTGGCACTAATAATGGCTTCAATTCTTCCAATATGGGCCTTCCTCCACCCCCTGGCATTGATGTCCTTGTAGAAAGAGAACATGTCCCCGGGCACAGAGCTTACTGCACGTCCCTGTGCACCCAGGGCCAGGATGCTGGCAAAGTCCTCCTCCTCCTCGGTAGATGTGGGATGGACACGTGCCCTGAAAGCCCACCTAGAGTGGAAGGCTGGCAGGGGCACATCAGAGCCAGGTTGCATGGGTTTGCCATGAAAAGCAGCCCATCTTCCAGGGCTGCCAGCTCTCTGCAGTGGGACCCTGCCAGGGTGCTTGTGGTGCGTGCTGGGCAGGGGGGCAGGGAGTGAGGCTCGCACTCACCTGGGACTGGCCTGTCACCGGGGTGCCGTTGTTCAGCTGCAGCAGCCCGTTCAGCCCATCTCTGTAGAGTGTAACCGTGTGCCAGCCCCCTAGTTTGACTTTGGTCTCACTTACGATGATGGCAACCCCAGTTCCACAGTTAAACCTGCGGGGGAAGAAAAGAAAAGGAAAATTCTTAGATCAACCAGTTCATTATGTTTTCAGACTCCACGGACATCACTTCCAGGGGAATGGCTTCTTTGAGAGCCAGTCTGTCCAGAGTTAGGTTTACAAATATCAAGAGCTGTTTAAATCTACACACGGAAGAACTAGACGCCTCCTTCCCTGGGACCACCTCAGCCTGGTTGTCTTTAATCTGCCCATAGAACCTTTCAATGTGGGGTCTCCTTTAACCCAATTTTCTCTGCAGCTTAGCTTAGAGAATCCTGGGCAACTAAGATCTTCCCTCTCCTTCTCAGCAATGACCAGATGCTGAACATCGACTCAAGGTGCAGAGAATTAGAGCTTGAGTCATTCTGCTTCTGGGGATTTCTCTGGGGACTTCCCACAACTCCCAAATGACAGGCTCAGTGATGTTAATAAAATGTAAAAAAAAAAAAGAAACCAAGTCTTCACACTCATTTTGACAAGCTGGCCAGCACTGCCATCTGTGTTCAGCTGGGCCTGAGTGCAGGGATGGTTTCCATGGAAGTCTCCAGCTCAGAGGGGATGTGGGTGGAGAACGAGCATTCTCAGACAGTTGCATTATTCTTGTTTTTTTTCCCAACCTCCGTATGGCCTGGGGTGCCCTCTGGTCACTATGCCTGACATGTAGGATTCTGACCTTTTCCAGCCAACCTCCAACCCGCCACCATGCCACGTCTGCATGGGTTCTGAAGCTGCCGGTGGGGAAGGAAGCATAGCGGGTGTCGTCCTTATCAGGATGTGCCCTAATTGCAGCCCACTTCTCATGGCCTTCCTTTGTCTCCTGACCCTCAGTGGAGTGGAGTGGGGTGGAGAGGCTCACCCAGAGCGGGGGATCTCAGAATCACGCAGTAGGAGTTGCAGAGATGGAGAGCTGCTACCAGCAAATAACCAGCAGGGCTAGCGGGAGTCAATCAGGTCCTCCAAGGGTTAGATCCGCAGAAGGTCAGGGCCACTGCCCCAGATCCTGCTGGCTGACCTCAATCTCCCATCAATCAACGCATTTAGCAAAGGATGCTGGGACAGGGGTGGGGGCATTTTCTACCCCACGTGGGATGCTTGACAGTCTTATCCTTCTTAACCAAAAGTAATTTTTGTGCTAAAATAGTCAAAAGACAATCATGGTTGGTGCTTACTGAACGCTTTGGCTACGGGTCAGGCACTGCTCTAAGTACTCTTATGCTTTAATGCATTTAATCCTCACGGTAGTCCCACGAGGAAACATGGGCTCGGAGAGGTTAAGTCATCTGCTGACGGTCAGGCCGCAGGAGAATGGTGTCATCAGGCTCTTAACCAGTGAGCCATGGAGAAGAACCCAGCTGATCCCCATTGGTTGTCCTCAAATGGGTGCCGTGTGCACCTCCATGAGGGTGGTTAAAACACTCACACGTCCACAGAACTCTGCTTGCAGAAAACCACACATAAACCAAAGGTGGCTTCCAAGGTGCGCTGGGACACAAATGATCAGGGCAGAGGAGGTAAGTCAAATAGTCCACCACAGCCCTGAGGAAAGACGAGGATGGGGTCTGAGCCTCTGGAAACCCTTAAGAGGCTATGGGCTCCTCTCTGGGCTCCGTGCTGTCAGCCATATCTACCGCAGGGGACAAGGAGGAGGTGCCAGCCTTCTTCCCATCTCATCCACCAGAGCTCCAGGAGAGAAGGGACTCGATCGCTTTGGCTCACTGCCGCATTCCCAGGCGCTGCAGCAGTGCCTGGTACACTGTGGCGGCTCAAGAAACATTTGCTGGTGAATGAATAAATGATTACAAGGTTCCAAACTCAAATCTGAGGGGTAACCCTGCAATCCTGATACCCCAGTATTTAGTAAACTGGCCCATGCTCATCTTATACACACTGTTCCTTTATTTACAGGGATCCATTGTGTATAGATTTTGTTCACACTATAAAAAGGAAAACGTAACGTAGGGTAGTATTAAAAATCTGAGGGGTTTTTGGCAGGAGTTACCTGAACTGGAGTGAGCGCTGGATGACAGCCAGGGACATGAAATCCCCCCTCCCGTGCTCATTCTCCCCGCAGTAGAGCAGTAAGCCGTCCTCCGCCTCTGCCTGTTATTATAGGAACGAAAGCCACACGAACAATAAGCACCTCTTCTTCCATAAAGGGCCCCCTGGAAACACTCATGAATACGAAACTTGAGCATCTCCGCTGCGTTCCTATTTACGAGCATGTGGACTCCAATTACTTCCCAGTTCACTTTCAATAAACAAAGGGCAGCGATATAAACAGTGCGTGAGGAATTTTGCAGTGACGTGAGAGGAAGGTGGTCCCATATCTGACCCACTCTTTACTTGGCTTCATGGATCCACCAGCAGAGGCTCTGGGAAACCATGTGCACAAAGACCGCAGTCACACAGGGGCTGCTCTCATGCTCATCAAATTCTATTCTCACCAAAGAGCATTTTAGTTTTGTTTTTTTTTTATTTCCCATGCAAATTTGCTTCTTTCCTTCCATTAGGAAAACATGACAATACAAACAGCCCATGGACTAGTTTAGTTTTCACCCATGTTGTCTGTCCTAGACTGGGACAGATCATCTTTTGGACCCTCAACACTTTGACCGTGACCTGAAGGGGACTTGTTTCCATATCTCCAAACCTTTTCCTGTCATCTGAGATACCCAAAAGAATCACTTTAAGCTGAAGGCAATGAATTCTGATCCACAGCTGATTCAGATCAGAGATCATCTATTGGGCCCTCACTGTGTGCCAGGGTTGCATATAGTCATTTTTCTATCTGTTCAGTTACAGCCATAATAATGAACGTTGTTTGGGCTTCCTTTAAAAGGAATTTTGGGCTGGAGAATGCACTTATACCTTCTGAAATCCTGGCCTGAGTAGTGTCACTATTATGAGTGTTGACCAAAAAAAAAACCACACAACCTAAAAGTTGAGAATTATGTTTTATTTGGTGGACTTGCTGAGGACTTTAGCCCGGGGAACAGTCCTTCAGAGCTATCGGGCTTAAGTCCTCAGCAAATTTGCTGAATAAAACATAATTCTCAACTTTTAGGTTATGCATTTTTTTTTCAGTCAACACGAGCAACATGTGTGGGACCCAAATATTCTTCCTGGGAACCTTCAGGCCAACCATTTCCATAGTTCAGTAACATACAGAACACACCCTCCCTTTGCTGCCGTCCTTGAGTGTGTAAGTGTGCCCATCGTTCTCACTAACCTGTGAATGGGTTTACCCCCCTGCTTCCTCTCCCCCTCTCCTCCTCCCTTTGATGTAGCACACTGCTGTGTTAAGGTGTCCAGTAAGCACTCATCAAAGGATTAATCCTTCTTACCCTAAATTCAAGAGTAATTTGAAATGCCTGATAAGAGTTCTTCAAAGGTTCAAAGGTTACATAGGAGTGGCCAAAGAACTGAGGATACTGTATAACAATATCTGAAAAGAGAAAAAGACAAAATAAAAGAATGCTGTTTCCTCACTTCAAATGCAAAAAGTCAGTACACACCATTGCCTGGATGTCATTAAGTAAAAACCCCTGATAGTCTGTTAAACCTAGCTTACCATCTTCTTCACTCTACTCTTTACTCCCGGGATTCTCATTCCTGGGGACTTTGAGCTTCTGAAATTCTTAGGGAGAAACTGGATCTTTGGAGATTGTTACTTACCACCCTAAAGAGAAATCAATGGCTTTAAGGCCACTGACACCTGCTTTCTAGCTGTACATCTGTGTAATATAAGTTGGCTCAATTATTATCCTTCTTAACCTTCACGCACATGTTTCTGCTGCATTTTCTTAGTAGAGGTGTGATAAAAGTAAACCCACCCCCAAGATGCCATCAGGATGATTTATTAATTGCTCCAAAAGGACTACATGTTTGGCACATATAAGAATAGGGCTGCTATCTAACTAGAAGCAATGGAAGTTGCCTCACATTTGCCCCGTGTAGCTAACTAGCTAATTTAATGACTAAAACATGGGAGAAGGGGCTGATCTTAGAAAAAGGACTTGAAGGAACCACGTGTGGATGCAAAACTGCCTTCTGGCTCCCAGTAGGGCCAACCCACCACCATGTTCCCCACCCCACCCCCCAAGGGCCTACCTTCTGAGCAGCTCTCACCACCTTTGCCCAGGTTGCAGTGGCATCGAGAGCCCCCCCAGTTGTAGTCATTGACACAAAAGCTGTCAGCAGAGCAGAGAGTTTCATCACAAGACACGTCAAAAAGCCTTGGCATCATAGCCACACCATTCTTCCCTTTCCTCTCCACTGGAGTGGGCTGAGGAGCTACCTCAGTCATGGGGAGAGATGCTGGGGTAGGGGGGACAAGCCTAGAAATGGTCATTGGGTTCGATCTGGGCGCCATCTTGGATTCCACCCAAAATTTCTTATTCCCTTCTTTGATAGCAGGAAGCGGTTTAACCTAAAGACCGAGAAGGAAAAGAAGTTCAGGATTAACACAGAGCACAGTAATTAGATCGCCTTATTTATAGCTGACGCCTAATACTTGAAAATATAGTCACTTTTGATATTTACCAAAACCTTGGGATGTACAGAGGGCAAATAGTGCTGACTCCAGTTTATGGATAAAGAACTTGAGGCTCAAGGATTTTAAGTACCTTCTCCTATACTACTCAGAAAATCAGTGCTAAAGGTGATATTATGTGATTTATTATTATTACAATATCACAAAGATGCATTTACCTTGTCAAGGAATTGTTCATTTCCTTATAAAAACTGACTTTATAAAATTTCACTTAGTGGGACTCTAAATATGTTTCTGCCAGATTGTGAAGTCAGCAGGCAGGAGCTGACTACAGAACATCAGCATGGCTGGTACCTAGTTACTATTAATTTATGGTCACCTGGTGCCTAAGAGTCAGAGGAAATAAATGTGTCCAAAGCAAATGAGCCAAGTTAAGTAAGTTTCAAGTAAAATGTTAGTGGTCCATTGACTAAATCACCTTGTTCAGCAAGGAAACAAAAACACCCAGGTTTTAAAGCAGTACTTTTCGTTACCTCCTCAAAGGAAATATCCAAATCTAAGTCGTCTTCATACGCGTCATCATCCTCGCTGACTTCTGTGTCGGTTATATAATGGGGTCCATAGCTCCCACTTCCTGATTCCTCAGGGCCTTCACAGAGAAAAGCAGCACACCGCAGTCAACACATGCCTTCGCTGCTCCCTTTTTTATGCTAACGCAGCCACATACAGAGCTGTGCTGAATGGATGGAGATGTATCGGAAACACACAAGGAATTCAACACAAAAGAGGAAGCAGCACTGAGCAAAAAATATGAAAAACATTTCATCTCATAAGTAATCAAGGAAATGCCTATTAAAACCAGAAGGAGCTGCCATTTTATACTGACGAGACTGGCAAATACAAAAGTTGGGCAATAAAAAATATTACCAAGGATGGGCTCAATGGAGACTCATACTCTGATGTTAGGTGTGTAAACCGGTACATCCTCTTTGCAAAACACTTAGAAATATTTAATGAAGTAGAATATGTTCATACCTTTTGATGCAGCAATGTCACCCCAACTTACAAAATCTGGAGAAACTTTTCCACATGTGCAAAGAGACATGTGCATAACACATTCATAGCATCAGAATTTGTAATTGTAAAAAAACCCAACTTTGCTATTTTTATAATATCAAGTAATACCCCAAAAATCTATCAACAGATAATGGATAAATGAATTATAGTATATCTATGGAATGGGATACTATGTAACACAGGAAATGAATAAATGAATATTTAATGAATCAACATGGTTTAATCTCACAAGATTTCATGCAAAAAATGCAAGTTGCACAGGAACATATCCAGTTTGATGCCATTTATATAAAAGTCAACAGCAAGAAAAACTATGTATTATTTAAGGATATATATATACAGTTGTCCCTCTTCCCTTGGCATCTGAGGGGTGGTTTTGGTGCAGGACCCCCTCAGATACCAAAATCTCCGGATGCTCAAGTTCCTTATATAAAATGGCAGAGTACAGTCGGTCCTTGGTATCTGCGGATTCTGTATCCACGGACTCAACCAACCACGGATCAATATGGACGGCCGACTACATTCAAACTCTTAAGAAAAGTAAGGCAAGGACCAAAAATACGTGGGAAAGGTTAGAAGAGGGATATGAATGAGGTGTGACTCACAGGGGCCTTTGATAGTACTCTATAATATTCTACTTCTTAAGATAGATGCTGGGTACCCATGAGTGTTCATATTATTTTTATATATTATATAAAAACATAAAAGTAATATCACATATATATAAAAGTATGTAATATATATATATATATATATATATATATATACACTTTTGACATATGAGATATTTCATTAAAAGTTCTTTAAAATAAGAAAGAGACAGTATAATAGAGCAAACACTCCCACACCCAGGAAAAAAAGGGGCCCTGGGTGGCATCTTGGAGGTCAACCATTTCCATACATCTTAGCAGGACAACAGGATCTTTCAGAACTGGAAGGTGGGCTGAGAAAAACTCATAGGGGACAATACAGGGTATTGTTCTTTGGGGGATGGTCAGATTAACATTTTTATTCAGTTGTCACCCACAAAGTCTACTGACCCACAGCAGTCCTGACTTAGGCTAGACACAGGAAGCCCTACCCCCAGGATCTGAGAGTCTTTCAAAGTGCTGCTCCATAGCGCCCCCATTTCCTCCTGGTGGCTTTGGGTAGGCACAGGTACCAGCTGCCTTCTCTAATCCAGTCACACCGGGCACCAGGTTTTACGGCTGTAACAACTCTGGCAACAGAAACTGACTTTTGTAGGTCATTGATGCCCATTAGTTATTGAATGATTAGTTAAAAAAAGAAAAAAATGACATTAAAAACATAAATTGAACTTGAAGACAATTCTGCTTTCAGCATAAGCTAAGCCAAACAGCTTTCTCACAAAAGCAAACTCACCCTCTTCTAAGCAAAGAGCAAGCAGATTGAACATGAAACTAAAGGAAATGTCAGAAAGGGAGTGTGGGATGCCTGCTCAGGGGGCACGCTGCTGACCAGATATCTCCTCCTGCACCAGGAAGAGGGAGGACGTGGTCGGCAGGTGATCCAAAGACATCGGGGAAGGTCCTGTTCTCAGGTATCAGGCACATCTTGGTGGAGGTGTTCTCACCACCTCCACACCAATACCCCAGTTTTATTTAAAATAGCCCACATGTCAGCTGAAAATTCAAGCCTGTTGATGCCAGATTTATACCTGGATGCCAATTCTCTTAAGCCACCTGCATCCAGCCAGCACAGCTGTGTGCCAGACGTCTTCACACAAAAAGCCAGAGGCCCTTGAAAACAGCTTCCCCTCTCTTGTCTCTCTGTATCTTTGTATCTTTCTACTTCTCTCCCCGCCTCTCTCTCTTTCTCTGGGTCTCTTTCTTCTCCCCCTCCTCACTCTCCATTTCTATCTCTGTCTCTCTCATATTTTCAGAATGGATGAATTTCACTAGAAAGAATTCATTTGGTAATAAAAGAATTATGTAGCACATGCACGGAGAGACCTGGGTTTTATCTTCAGTAGGCGGGCCTCCGTACCTCCAGGGTGTTCACCCTTGCCCTCTGCACATTTTAGCCATTCTTGTACTATTCTCATCATGTCAAGATTCTCTGCATTTCATCTTATAATACTCTATCTGGAAAAAAAATTCTTCAAAGACCCCAACTGCCAACAAGATAGATGTCCAGGCTCCTTGGTCAAGAATCCCAACGATCACAACTCCTCTTTTTCCTCCCTTCTCCTATCACCATTATTTATTGAAACCTACTGCCTCTCTCCTACTGACAGGTACTATTGTGTGCTTCATATCATACATTTCTAAACTTTACAATAATCCTGAAAGGTAAGTGTGGTAAATTTCATTTGGTAGATAAGAAACTGAAGTCAGGGAAGTTAAGTGGTTTGACCAAGATGAAATCCTTTGTAACTGGCCAAGCCTAACTCAAAACCAAATTTGTCTGATTGCTGCTTTCCCAGTGCCTGTAGGAGAAGAAATCACTGTGGAGAGAGGAAGAGCCTGGGATTTAGAAAATTAACATTTATTGCTCATTTTTACTGTGCCAAGAGCTTTTCATAGATTGTTTCTATTAATTCTCACAAAATCCTGTGAAATTGGTATTATTACTCCCATTTTACCATGTGAAGGTATAAACTGAAAAAGATTAAATAACTTGCTCAAAGGCACACAGACAATAAACAGCAGCACTAGATTTATCCTTGGTCTCTTTTTTGATTACATCATGCCACTTACAATCAGACTCCAAATCATGGTTTTGACTCTTTTTTTCCCCTCTTCCAAAGTCTTAATGGCCAAACTGGTTTACCAGTTGACTTGTGAACACATCTTGTGTTTTCTTACCCCAAGACTTTGGTTAATGCTCTTCTCCACATCACCTTCCTTTTCCCTCTTGTGTGTCCTTATACATAGTCTACCCACCCTTCCAGCTGCATGCATTCTGTGGAGACAGAGCTGAATGTGTATCATCCAAAGACCAAAATCAAGTGATATTTTAAAAAGAGAACAACAGACTCTTCTGGGAAAAAAATGGTGACTCCAGAAACGACGGAGCAGCCAAGGCCTGTAGGACATTCTTCCAACTCCTCCTGGATGGTGCCATCCACCCACGAATATGTGTCCCTAATCATGAGCTCAGAATAAGCTTCCACAGTTTGTTGAACTCAATGGATATTTAAGATGGTTTTTACATCTTCTGGACTCCTGGCCTCGGAATGTTGCCCTTGTGTTTCTCAACTCAATTGTGAACCCACTGAGGACAGGAACCATATTTTAGACTTGTTGATATGCCTCCCCATCCTCCATTTAACTAATACTTCACATACTCACCAAAAGCCAAGGCTTCCACCAGGCACGGGAGATACCACCACAGTGCTGCACTATGGTGGGACTTTGTCCTGTCCCGGCCCAGCTGGTCAGGCCTGTTTAAGTGGTGGAATATTGGGGACAAATCCTTGTATGGTGAGACTTTGCCCCCAAATCCAAAGACATTCTCCCCAAACTGCCACCATTCCTGTCTCTTTCCCCAACTCAGAGCTAGAAGTTTAGAGCTGGAAGAGGACTTAGACACCATCCGGTCCAAAAGTCTCATTTCATAAATGTGGAAACTCAGGCCACAGAAGAGAAGTGACTTAAAACCAAGGTCATGCATCTCATTAGTGGAAAATTCAGGACAAAACCAGACCATATGACCCTTAGTTCAATACGCAAAATAACATACAAATGTTTTGACACCGAGTATCTAAGATACTTTAGCCAGAAGGATATAGAGGAACCAGGGGTTGGAGTGTGGGTAACTGAGTTCTCATCCTGCCCTTTAACCCACCCTAGGAAGTCTACCTTGAAGGAAACTCTTAGAGGAAAGGACCACAAATGCATTGCTGCAGCTATGAAATGGTACCATGATGAGAATGGAAATGACTCCAGCTTCTCTGCTCGTTTTGACAAGTAAAATAAGGCATATATTGTTCAATGAGTAAGGTTCCTTGGTCCTTATAATCATTGCTTCTGTTTGAGACTGCATATAACCTATCTCTTTGAAGCCAGAGGTTACTGCTCAGTTTGGGGAAACAAAGGGTGTGAGATAAGGGTGGGACGAGAATGTGGAATTAGAAGGACTTAGAGTCAAAGACATCTTGACTTTTGTAGAAAGGTCTTGGAGATCAGCTAGCACAAGTCCATTTTACAGAGGAGTAAACTGAGGCTCAGAGAGACCATGCGACTAGCCCACAGAGACAGTTCAGTGGCAGAGCTGGTCTAGAATTCTGGACTCCTGACGCTGCACTCCAATACTCTTTGCAGCATCTCTTCCTGTTTCTCATAATTATCCAGGCTAATTGTCATTTCCCATTTTTAACAGGAAGGAAATGAGAAGAGAGAGGACCAGACACAGTATGGTGTGAAGACATGTGGAATGAAGATCCCCACTCTTGTTTCCTGATGACCCCACCACCTCAGATCTCAAATCCATGGCTTCCCTAAAGATTTTACCAATGCTGTTTCTAAGTGAGCACAGAATGTACAGTCCAAGCCACTGATAAGAATTCTCCCAGTAGCCTGGGGTTATTGTAATTAAAGTGCATAACTCATCTCTCTCTACTTGACACTTTGTTAATTAGGAAAAGAGAACATTAAAAAGGAGTCATTTATTTAGAACCAGAATAGTCAAACCATTAACTGAATACAAAACAAGTTCAAGGGGCTTCCCTGGTGGCGCAGTGGTTGAGAATCTGCCTGCTAATGCAGGGGACACGGGTTCGAGCCCTGGTCTGGGAAGATCTCACATGCCGCGGAGCAACTAGGCCCGTGAGCCACAACTACTGAGCCTGCGCGTCTGGAGCCTGTGCTCCGCAACAAGAGAGGCCACGATAGTGAGAGGCTCGCGCACCACGATGAAGAGTGGCCCCCGCTTGCCGCAACT
Organism: Balaenoptera musculus; assembly: GCF_009873245.2. Lineage (NCBI taxonomy): Eukaryota > Metazoa > Chordata > Mammalia > Artiodactyla > Balaenopteridae > Balaenoptera > Balaenoptera musculus. The sequence continues at coordinate 30,542,522 of NC_045787.1, read as the reverse complement.
AGAGAAAGCCCTCGCACAGAAACGAAGACCCAACACAGTCATAAATTAATTAATTAATTAATTAATTAATTAAAAAAAAAACAAGTTCAAGGGTTATTCCACTACAAGGAAAACTAATACAGAAAAGACAAATTTCTATTACTATATTACAGGATGACTTTTATTTTGTTTTTAAAAAAACCTATATGCTTGGTTTTATTGAGGCATCACCAGTTTTCTATAAACAGTAAGTTTCTCTGATGTATCATGGTATAGTTGGAAATACCCCTAGTCATGGAAACCAAAAATTGGGAGAGAGATGGACACAAATGACTGTGTGACCTTGAACGAGTCATTTAATCTCACCGGTTCTCGTGTTTTCTAATAAAACAAGGAACTGGACTGGATTTGATGACCTGTTGGCACTAACTTCCTGCGACCCTAAAGTTTACACTTTTAATTCAGACACATTGCAGGCACCTGTTACTCCAAGAGAAGTTTGAAAAAGAAACAACTAGGGAATTTCACTTATGTGGATGAAAAAAGGAGTTAGTTCAGCATGGAAGTTACACGTCTTGGGGATTGTAACTTTGTGTTCAATAATATAAGCCTCCCAGAAGATGTGAGTTATCATTTATCAGAATTCATCTTCATTCATAAGGACCAGGTTGTATTTGGGTCTCTTCTTTTAACAGCTCTTAGCAGTGATGAGAGAAGAGCACTTATTCTTCACTCCTGAAGCTGCAATCATGAGAAGAGCTTCCTGAAATACTGTTGAATGCTCGTCCAACCTTTTTGCCTCCCTACAGAGGTAGAGACAGAAACTTAGGTGCTGAGTAGAAGCATTTGGTCCATATTTCTGAACTGAGTGAAGCTAATCTATCAAAGGACCTGGGGGAGGGAGGAGGAATTTGGGGCAAATTTGGTCTCTCCCACCTTCCCTCTCTACCTCGACAAGTGGAAAGCAGTGACCTGGGCAGGTGTGATCTCTCTGCAAACCCAAACTTTCCCTCAAGTGGGTTCCATAGCCTGGATTAGGCAAAAGGGAGTTTGCAAAAGGGAGCTTGTGCCTTAGAGTAAACTATGTTCCCTGATCTAGCCTTTATCATAAACAAGGACGAGGATGGCATTTGATTCTTTATGGTCTGAGTTTGTCTTATTTCTCAGTTGGTTCAGAAAATGGACAAAGAGAAGAAGTGGTATTAGTTGGGCATCCTCAAAACCCCAACATCAGCTTTGGCGACACAGGGACTCAGAGCTCTGCAAGAACGCTGAATGGTTTCCTTTGTTCCTCCCTTTCCCACAAATAATCTGTCTGGTTCTTTTCTTTCCACCTGAGTGAAACTAACTCATCCCGGGGTACGTTTCTGTGGTGGTAAGGGTGGGATGGTTGGGAGAGAATGGCTCTAAAGAACCAGCTATAGGCTGATATGTTTGCTCTTTTCCATTCATCATGCTTCATGAAAACCTTACTTGACAACAGCCCAAGAATGGCAACCCGGGCACCAAATGACTTCTAGAGCCCTCACCTCAAAACTTCCCTGACTCCTTTACCTTTATGATCTTTATGCCTGCACACACAGAGGAAGCGTCAGCTGCATAACCCCTATGGAGTGTTGTCTTTGGAAGAACACAAACTAGTTAACCAAGCACAGCCCGCTGTAGCCTTCTCCCTTGGAGTCTCCCTTTCTAAAGATAATGCGGCTGTGGAAAGCTAAGCAGATAGCCAGAAACCAAGGTGTTAGGTACCTGCTTCTCTACTACCTGCTGATGGAGGAGATACATAGGCAAAGCATAACACGAGAGGTGGCTGTGAACACAGCAGGACAACCTACGGCCATGTTTTCATCATGGTGTGCTGAAAATTTCAGGTGTGGACTCTTTGTAACTTCAGAGAATAATGAATACTAATTTGTTGACAACATTCTGTGGGGATACTCAGGACTTGAGGTCGAGTGGGCAGTGTACAATTTAGATAGGCAAGTAAAATATTTCTAAAGAGCTGAAATAGTGGCTGGCAGGGTTATGTATACAGCAGGCCCTCAGTACGTATTACTTAGATAAGAGAGTGAGTGAATGACTGAATGTTCTCTATAAGAGCTAAGTCTTCTTACAAGGTGCTCTGCGCATGACAAATGCAAAAAAAAAAAATGTTTGTTGAAAGACCCTAGCTTTAATCTGGTCATTGGCAATGCTGTAAGTGTTTAATCAGTCATTTTCACTGGGAGTTTAGTAGTAATTCTCAAGTAACTATTAATAACAGAAAACTACCGTCCATAGTGTCAGGAAGATAACAGGGCTTAAAAAGTGAGAGTTTACTCTCTCTCCACCCTACTCCTCTCTTTCTCTTTCTTCAAGATAATTTGATAGTATATACCAAGTGTTTGAGTTAGTTGATTTTCTGATTCTACTACTAGGAATTTGTCCTAAGAAAATAGTCAGATGTATAAAAACACTCATTATCATTTAAACATTACTTTAAGAAATTTAATGGCATGTTCTATGTTCATGGGATGAATTTATGTTTGGAAACATGGAGGTCATTGGCTCTCTTTACATGAGCTGTGGGATTGGAAGCAGATTCGAGTGAGTTGAAGAGTTAATAGGAGGTTGGAAAAAAAGTAGTAACAGTGAATGTAGACAACACAATAACTCTAGCCTGAAAGAAAGCAGAGAAATGAGATGGTAGGTGGAAGGGTTGTGGGATCCAGGAAGTCTTTTCTGTGATTGTGGAATACATGTTTGCATGCTGACGGGAATGATCTAGAAAAGCAGAGAGTGAAGGATGGATCATGTAGGAGAGATTGGGGGGCAGCAAACAAAAAACAGGTGTATTTGGTGTGATCTCCAGTTGGCTTAGTATTGTACAAGACAGGGCTTGGTTCCGATCTTGCACTTGGGAATCAGGAGGTAGAATAGAGAGACTGAGATGAGAAAGAGAGAGGAGACGCAGCTCGCCAGTGGCTCACAATCCAGTGAGGAGGAAGACACATGTACCCACAACCGCAGGGCAAGATGATTGATGTTATTGTGAGAGTGAGCTCCAGTGTCTCTGTGGGTTTTCTGTGCTCCTTAAAGTGGCTTCAGAGTGGAGCACCAACTGTGGTTCAGTTCTCTTGTAGGTATTCTGATTGGCAAATGGTTTAAACCAAAGACACTTACACCCTATCATCCCTCTTCTCTCCTCCGAGAAAAGGTGCTAGGAGAAAATAATTACCATCACGAAATTCTGTGTTTGATTAAATGATAGTTCAGCAGTGAGAGTGAAACAAAAACATGATCGCAAAGCCTGAGAGAGTTTGTCCCTAACAGACCTTCAAGGATTTACTGAGAAGTATACTTCAGGATGAAGAAGGAAAGAGTAAGATGCAAAGGGTAGTGGGCAGAGAAACTGTATGGATTAAATCTAAACAAGCGTTACTGTAAAAATAAATAAATAAAAAGCCTAAACTTGTACCTATTAAACAAAGTGGAACAAAAATGCTGAAAAGTAACATGTAAGACAAGAAGGAATTGATTTGGATCGAAGCTGCTAAGGTCCTTTTATTGTTTGTGAAGAAAGTAATAGATGCTGATTAACTTTAGACCATAAAAGTTTGAAAGTTAACAATTTATGGGTAGTAAATAAAAGAATATATAATTTCCTCCCAATAGAGAGGAAAGGGGACTAAGAAAATACAGTCAATTCTATAGAAGACAGGAAAGGAGCAAAGATAAAGACCCCCTCTCCCAGAAAATGGAAAAAGCAGAGTAAATAGCACAAAGTAAGATGGTAGAAATAAATAAAATATGTCAACAATTATAATAACTGTTCACGTAATAAACTCACCATTTAAAAGACAGTGCTTGTCAAATTGGATTTTTAAAAGTTAAGCTATAGGGGCTTCCCTGGTGGCGCAGTGGTTGAGGGTCTGCCTGCCGATGCAGGGGACGCGGGTTCGAGCCCTGGTCTGGGAGGATCCCACATGCCGCGGAGCGGCTGGGCCCGTGAGCCACAACTACTGAGCCTGCGCGTCTGGAGCCTGTGCTCCACAACAAGAGAGGCAGCGATAGTGAGAGGCCCGCGCACCGCGATGAAGAGTGGCCCCCGCTTGCCGCACTGGAGAAAGCCCTCGCACAGAAACGAAGACCCAACACAGCCAAAAATAAATAAATTAAAAAAAAAAAAATCTTAAAAAAAAAAAAAAAAAGTTAAGCTATAAGTTGTTTCCCAAAAGTACTTAAAACATAAGACACAGAGAGATCAAATGTTTAAAAAAAAAAAAAGTAACAGATGTTTCAAGCAATAGCTAAAAGAAAGCTAGTGGATCTACATTATTATTGGACAACATAGACTTTAAGGGAAAAAATGAAGTATTATTAATGATAAAAATTGTTATTAAGTAATGAGTAAAGGAACCATCAGGAATACAAAACATGTAGGCATCTAATATTACAACCTCATATATATATCAAAAAAATTGAGAGAGGTGCAGGGAGATACAATGGAAAATTTTAATGTATCTCTCTCAGTAATTGTTAGATCAAGCTGATAATATAGAAGATTTGGACAATGATATTAAAAACCTTGATCCAAAGGACATATATAAAACCCTAGACACCAAAATAAGAGGATGCATAGTCTTTTCAAAAGTACATGGGAAAATTGCATGAGAAGAAAATTGTAACTACAGAAAAAGAAAAGAAAATTCCACAGATTCCAAAAATTTAAAACAGACTTCTAAATATAAGAGCCTTGGGAATAAATCTAACAAAAGCTATGAAGGACTTTTATGAAAAAATGTGAAAAGCCTATTAAAAGCCTTTGAAAAATATCCAAACGAACAGATGAGATATAGCCATGAAGTGGATGATTCTATATCACAGAGATACTAATTCCTCCAAAATTATTTATAAATTTAATATAATTCTAATTTTTAAAATTCAACATAAGCCTGATTTTTAAAATCCCTTCAGGGTTTTTCACCGTATTGGAAAACTGATTCTAAAACTTATATTGAAGAGCAAAGGGTCAAGAACAGACAATTCTGAAGAACAAAGTGCAGTAGAATTACCTACCAGATATCATGACTTTATAAAGCTGTAGAAACTAAGACAGTGTGGTATCCTATTTTATTTTACTTTATTTATTTAATTATTTGGCCATGCTGTGTGGCATGCAGGATCATAGTTCCCTGACCAGGGATGGAACCCATGTACCCTGCAGTGGAAGCACGGAGTCTTCACCACTGGACCGTCAGGGAAGTCAGTGTGGTACTGATAACGAATGAGACTATAGAACTCAGGAGCAGATTCACAGATGTATGGAGATCTGATACATCAGAAAGATGCTGCTGCAAATCAACAGGAGAGAAGATGAATAATTCAATACTTGGTGCTGGGGCAAGTGGTTATCTGTATGGAAAAAAATATTAAATTAGCCTCCTACTTCTCCATACCTAAAACTAAATCCTAGATACATTAAGATTCTAAATATGAAAAGCAGAATTTTCAAAATTTTAGAATAAAATAGAAGATTTTGCTTAATGACCTTGGGGAAAGGAAGTAGTTTAAAAAAACACACACAGAAAGCATAAATTATAAAGAAAATTGAGATATTTAACTACATTAAAAAAATACTTCTATTCAATAATTGATATCATAAGTGATATCATAAGTGAAGTGAAGGATAAGTCACAGACTAGAAGAAGATATTTGTAACACATTACTGGCTAAGGATTAGAATTTAACTCTACATATAATAATGCTTATTAATATTTATTTATATGTAAATATACACTATGTATATAATTAAGTACATGTTTATTCCAATAAAAATAGGCAAAACATATAAAAAGTCATAAGATGACTAATAGTTATAAAATTATGTTTAACTTCACTAAAAATAGAGAAATGCAAATCAAAGCAATAATGACATATTTTATATCCATCAGATTGACCATGTGTAGAAGTCTGACTAATACCAAGTGTCAGCAAGGACATACAGCAAGGAGAGTTTTGAACACACTTCCAGGGGGAGTGAAGATAGCTACGATCACTTTGAGGAACAAATTTCTCAAAGGCAATGGAGCTGAAGATATGCATGCACTACAACCTAGCAATTCCATTTGTAAGCACATACTCAAGGAAACATATATTTGTTCACTGCAACACTGTAATGGCAAAAGATTGGAACAATTTAAATGTCCAACATCAAAATAATTGATGGATAAACTATGGTATATTTATACACCAGTGTCACTATACAGCAGTGACACTGCATGAAGTAGAATTTTACAATTTAATTTGCAAAAACATAATGCAGTGGAAAAAAATCAGTCACAAAAGGATACCTGCCATGTCATTGCATTCATAAGAAATGTAAAAACAATCAAAACCATACCACATTGTTTGTAAATAAATATATATATATACATGTTACATATAATGATTAAAATGTAGGGAAATCGTAAACTCTAAATACAAATACCTCTCAGAAAGAAGGGAGAAGAATGGTGTGGGGAGAGGTTCACAGGGGCTGCCCCAATATCTGTAATATTTTTTTGTTTGGTAACACTGAAGAAAATATGGCAACTATTAAGATTCGGCAAGAAAGCTTCGCCGGTGCCCCGAGTTGTGGCACTCGGGATCTTCATTGCGGCATGAGGGATCATTAGTTGCAGCACGTGGAATCTTTAGTTGCGGCATGCATGTGGGATCTAGTTCCCTGACCAGGGATCGAACCTGCATTGGGAGCATGGAGTCTTAGCCAGTGGACCACCAGGGAGGTCATGGATCCAAAGGATTCCTGATATTTTTCACTCTGCTTGAAACTGTCCATAATAAAAAGAAAGCAATGTAACAAAGCCTGAATTTTATTAGGAGATTGAAAATCCACACCTAAGATAATAAGGAACAAAATTGATACTGGAGAAACTTGAACCAGTGATTTGAAGATGAACCTGAGGAATTACCCCAGAATGCTGAGAAAAATGTCAAGGAGATTAAAAAATATATGAGAGAAAATAATAGATATGGATGTGGATATAGAGCACAAGGTCCAAACTGAGGGATTATGGGTGTTTCTTTGGTATTTACCAGAATAATGGGAACAGAAATGAGAATCAAAAACATAAAAATATAACTTGTCTGAGCTGGAAAAAAAGCAGGAGAATATATTTTGAAAGGGCTAATATTTCCACTGAAATAAGATCTACATCTAGACATAAACTGGCAAAATTTCGACAGGATAAAGAAAAACTTCAGGAATCAAGATGGTGATTTCTGTGTAGACAAGCAGTTGGGCAAGTAAAGAAATACTTGGTGTTGAAATACATAGTACAGGAGGTGATTTATCCAGATTGTTTCTGGTTTAGTAAAGACAAATTAGGAAGGCAAAGGAAGTTCTACTATCTTCAGAGAGAGTGTGTCTGAACTAAAAAGAATTAAGATGCTTTTGATAACCACTAGTTTGTTCTCTATATCTGTAAGTCTATTTCTTTTTTGTTATATTCACTAGTTTGTTTTATTTTTTAGATTCCACATATAAATGATATCATACAGTATTTGTCTTTCTCTAGTAGGGAGAGGAAAGGGGGGAGGAGCAAGACAGAGGTAGGGGGTTAAGAGGTACAAACTATTATGTATAAAATAAATAAGCTACACGGATATATTGTACAACCCAAGGAATATAGCCAATATTTTATAATAACTATAAATGGAACATAACCTTTAAAAATTGTGAATCACTATGTTGTATACCTGAAACTTATATAATATTGTACATCAACTATACTTCAATAAAATAAGACAAAAAATAATTTGGACCAGGAGCTGGGGAGAGGAAGGAATGGAGAATTATTACATTGTTTAATGGACAGAGTTTCTGTCTGTGGTGGAAAAAATTCAGGGGGTAGATGATGGTGACAATTGCAAACATTGTAAATGAACTTAATGCCACTAAACTGTACACTATAGATGGTGAAAAGGTCAATTTTACGTTATGCATATTTTACCACCATACAAAAATAATAAACGAAAGAAAAAGAATTAAGATACTTTTGAAATATCCTTTTGAACTCCAGTTAAAAAAAAAATCTCTGGTATTCAATAGCAGAATGTATGTTAGGTGTTGGTCTTCAAAATATAGTCAAGGAATTTACTGAATAATTCTAAGGGATACATTATCACTGCCTCTAATTTTCGAAGGGTTTTCTTTCTGTCAAGTTTGATCATTCCCATAGACATGCCATTACTCAACAATGCAATTTTTTAGGAGGATCAGTCAAAATCGAGCCATGCAAAAAAAATTTCCTCATCATTAAACCACTATTAAAACCACCATTACAGTCAGTATTCACTATAATGCTCAATATTCTTTATATAATGATTTCTTTGGTAATTTCTTCCTGTAACTGTATCCAGGAAAAAAATTATTTTCACTGAAAAACTAGTTTGCATCCTTTGGTCAGACATTGAGAGTTCTATAAGACCTTGATTTCTTTCTTGTATTTGCTAATAGGAAGTTTGGCGTTTAGTGACATCCAGGACTTAACTGTCTCATCTCATACAATTATGTTACCTACCTCTATCTGGTTTCTGATCATCTTATCATATTTCTTTTTAATTAAGGTGTGTGAGTGTGTGTGTGTCAGTGTGTGTGTGAATGAGTGTGTGTGTGAGACAGTGTGTGTGTGCGTAAATTTCCTCAAAGTGGTATTGTGCATGGGTGAAATACAAATGACTTAAAAATACATTCACTGTACATCTCATACCTGCGACTCATTTATTTTGCAAATGGACGTTTGTACCTCTTCACCTCTCTTACCTATTTCTTTGCCCCCCACTCCGCCTCCCCTCTGGCAACCACCTGTGTGTTCTCTGTATCTACAACTCTGTTTTGTTATGTTTGTTCGTTTGTTTTTGATTTTTAGATTCCACATGTAAGTGAAGTCAGACAGTAACTGTTTTCTCTGTCTGACGTATTTCATTTAGCATAATACCTTCTAGGTCAGGTAACATTTTTGTATGGTGACACATCATAACCAGACGTGTTGAATCACTATGGTGTGTGAGGAACGAACATAGTGTTGTAGGTCAATTACACTTCAAACACAAACAAACAAACAAACTCATAGAAAAAGAGATCAGAATTGTGTTATCAGAGGTGGGGACTGAGGCAGGGGGACCTGGATAAAGGCAGTCAAAGCGTACAAACTTCCAGTTAAAAGGTAAGTAAGTACGAGGGATGTGATGGACAACATGATAAATCTAATGAACACTGCTGGATGTTAGTAAGAGAGTCCTGAGTTCTCATCACAAAGAAAATTTTTTCTATTTTTTTAATTTTATATTTTGTGTCTGTATGAGATGATAGATGTTCACTAAACTTATTGTCATAATCTTTTCACGAGGTATGTGAGGCAAATTATTATGCCTCACACCTTAAACTTACTCAGTGTTGTATGTCAATTATATCTCAATAAAACTGGAAGAAAAAAAATACATTCCAGTGTCTTGAGTACACTCACATTCCCAAAGCTTGCATGGCCCCAGAAGACAGCCATACTGTGGACAAGATTGTTGGTGATAACTAAGCTAGGGAGGTCCCATCAGTGTCCCATCATGATGAAAACAACTCCTACTTTGTGAATACTGTCATGGGAGCAGAGCCAGTCTTAAGTCAGGGAAGGCAGTCTGGCTTTGCTCCTCAATCCGACCCCCAATCCTGCCCAACAATTAATTGAAAACTCCAAAAGAGCCTGTGACAGAAGCAAGCCAGCCTCTCTCTGGGTCATGAGATTAGTTGTGCCCAAGAAACCTTTTCAAAATGAATGAAAACAAGAGTAATCTGATCTCATTTTCAATAGACATTGTGGTATACTGATTACACCAAGACACAGAGAGTCGAGGAGGAGCTGGGGTGCCCTGAGAGTTTCCAAGCACTGAAGCCTCACAAACCTTTCTTCATCAGAGAGAAAATCATGAAATGCCAACGCTGAGAATTCACTGAATGGAATTATCCAGTGGAATTGCCATGGGTCGCTTTCTAAGGGAAGAATTTCGGCAGGGTTTTGAAACCTACACCTTGAGAAGATACCACCTAGAATCTGCTGAGCAAGGGAAGAGAAGGAAGTGACAGAGCAGGCAGCCTCCTGGGCACAGCGGGTGTAGCTGGGATCCATCTGCCGGGATGGAGGGCTCATGCTATGAAGTCAAGAGCGGTAAGGGAGAGACGTTGGCTGGGGCTAGACCGTGGAAAATACTGAACGTTGGGCTAAGGAGTGTGGCCTTTATCCTGTAAACAAGGAGAAGCAGGAGAGCAACACGCTAATGGAGGTGGTTTTACATTACCCAACACGGGGTGCAGGGGCGGTTCTACTTTCTCCCTCTGCACCCCTGTATCTTTTGGCCTCCTTCATACCCTTGAAGGTCTCCCTCATCACTCAACCCAGAAATCCTTCTGCCTGGATTCTCCTGTTCCTATTCCTCTCTCCCTCTGGAGAAATCCCACTCGATTCTTCCCAGCCATGCCCAGTGTGACCTCACTGTGGAATCTTTGCCAACCCACCTCTCAGTTCCCACACCCGCAAAATCAACCGCTCCCCTTCCCCATGCTGCAGGGCACCTCCGTATAGCGCACGCCACGTGTCTGTTCACCAGACTGGATCCTGAACCCTGGAAAGCAAGGAATGGCTCAACTCTGACAAGGGTGTGGCAAAAATAACTATTTGTGGAATTAGTGGCTGAGCCTTTTGGTGGCTTCTATACAGAATCCACCCTCACTCTATGCCTTTCAGTGCTGATATGTCATTTATATGAAACTATTCAAATTCCTGATATATCTGATTCAGTATTATTCAAGCTGCACATTTTAAACCCATTAGTGGCGAGTAAAAATAACTCACTGGGGCCTGACCACAGTTTTCAAAAATGGAACCAAATGGTATGAAAATATAAAGCTCTGAATTTAGCATCGGTGAGTATTGTTCGCTGAGGCATCTGCACGTACACACGTGTATTTCTAGATATGTTTGTGTGCTCTGGGCTGCAGTACAAATTGTATATTCTTACTGTGTGCTGCAGTCCAAAAAAGTTTGAGAAAAAGTCTTCACTCGAGTTGATTTTTTGAATGTCAGTTAATTTTCCAGCCTGATTGCCATTTTATTTTGAGCAAGGCTTAGATTTTCTAATTTTATTTTTGTCTTGTAATAGGATTTCTCAGCCTCGGCACTACTGACATATGGGGCTGGATCACTTTTTGGTGTGTGTGGTGATGGTGGGGTTCTGTGCGTTGTAGGGTGTTTAGCAGCAACCCTGGCCTTTCCCCGCAAGATGCCAGGAGCACCTTCCCCCCAGCTGAGACAGACAAACACGTCTCCAGAGGCTGCCAAGAGCCCTGTAGGGGGCAAAATCACCCTCAGTTGAGAAATATACCCTATGGTACCCAAAATAATAGCTCATTGCAACAGAAGATATGGGAACACTGATCCCTACAGATTCTTAATCTCCATCAGGTTTACAACAAGGTCCCTGTAGACCACTGTCTGACTGCACAGAATGCTAACGGTCTAAGCACAGGATTTCCATTGGGGGGTGTGCAGCAGGACCCAGAATGTGTTCAGGGTCAGAAGGTGTTCTTGGAAGCACCAAGAGAAGAGAAGGAATCCAGAAGATGGGTGAGAAATTAAGCATCAGATGGTAAGAAGTGACACTGCTCTTACATGGAAGGGCCCAACCACGCACGCAGGTGGTGTCTCTGCACAGAGAGGAGGGTAGGAAATGCCAGGAACCCTGGACAGAGAGTCCTGTGAATCTAACACTCACGGCAACTAACTGTGACCTAGAACTAGTCACATAATCTGGTGATAGTTCAGTTCCTTATCAGAAAATTGTGGAAGTTTGGCTAGGTCCTTAAACAATCTGCTGGTTCCAAAATTCCATGATTTTGGTTTGGCTCTCTACCTTTTCTTTTCATATATATTCTCCTTCGAGCAATATATTGCCTCTCTATTCGTCTCCCTTCCTCTCTGCTGGGGGCCACACACCATAGCCATAGTGATCCTGTTCAAAATGTAGATCAGTTCAGATCATTCTGCTGCTCGAAACACTTCAAGATCTTTGCATCTAACTTGGAATAAAACCCAAAGTCCTCACCAGAACCTACAAGACTGGACATGATCTGACCCCTGGCCTCTGGCTACCTTTCTGACCTCATTTCCTAACATTCGTCTCACTTACCATATTCCTTACTGTTTGTAGAATATCCCAAGCCTGCTCTCACCCCAGGACCTTTGCACTTGCTGCTCCCCCCACAAGGAGGGACTCTGCTCAAACCTCTTTTTAAGAGAAGGTTTCCTTGGTAGCCTATTCCGAACAGCAGCCCCTGCATCCTCTATGCCCTCTCACCCCCTCTCTTTTCCTCTTAACACTTAACATTAAAGGTATATTATTTATGTAGGATAATGTAATAAGTATTTATTTTATTATCTACTTATTTACTGAGACTGATTCTCCCACATATAAGCTCCATGAAGGCAGAGATTGTCTATCTTACTTACGGCTAAGAACCCAGCACCCAGAAACTGCCTGGCATATCATTGGTATTAAATACACATTTAAAAAAATGAATTGGCAGGACTTCCCTGGTGGCGCAGTAGTTAAGAATCCACCTGCCAATGCAGGGGACATGGGTTCGAGCCCTGGTCTGGGAAGATCCCACATGCCGCGGAGCAACTAAGCCCGTGCACCACAACTACTGAGCCTGAGCTCTAGAGCCCGCGAGCCACAACTACTGAAGCCCGCGTGCCTAGAGCCCGTGCTCCACAAGAGAAGCCACCGCAATGAGAAGCCCGTGCACCTCAACGAAGAGTAGCCCCCGCTCGCCGCAACTAGAGAAAGCCTGCGTGCAGCAACGAAGACCCAAAATTAAAAATAAATAAATAAATACATTTATTTAAAAAAATGAATTGGCAAATGAATGTTTAAACAAGAGAAATAATCACTGTAGACTCAGAAACTAAATTCTTTACTTTCTTGAGCATCACCAAAACATTTTCCAGATTAATGTAAATAATTACCAGTGGTGACGTCTGATGCAAAAACAATCAAAAAAGGCCTGACTTAACTTCCAGTCATTTGCAGTTTTTCTTCTCTCTCACTCTTCTGTTTTTCATTGTTTAAATTCTTTCTGAATTTCACAGCCCTTTATTTCATTTTATTTTAGAGATAAATTTATTGTATCAGTTCTATTTACCATTAGGGCTCAGCACTGATTAGAAGTAAGATATTATAAAAGTCTCAGATCACTGAAGAGACTTCAGTTTCTGCTTGTGAACTTTTCTTTCCATTACAAAAACTAAAATCTAAAATTAGCTGCCCTCTCCCATTTTGGTGGGACTAGTTAACCATGGAAGAAGTCAGTCATCTGAGGCAACATAATGGAACCTCTCCGTTTTGTCCTCATCTCAACCACCTCAAGGGACTCCAAACTGATTCTAGAGGGCTCTTCCGGCTCTGAAAGTCTGTGAACTATCGCCATCTGCTGGGTGACTTGTGAACTACCACCACCTGGGGATCAGTCTTCATCCTTCCTCCCGAGGAGCAGTTTGGTCATTCCCTAATGTTTGTGATCCTCAGAATCTGTGGGTCTCTGGAATCCCTCCATGACCACGTGATCGACTACTGATGGGAGAAACATTTCACTGGGCCAAAATGGACGTACATTTACATTTTAAAATATGGTAAATGGTATGGTTGGAGTTAGATGGCAACACTAGTGACTTTCCACACAAGTGGGAAAGAGAAGCTGGAACCACCAAAACCTCCAATATGAGGCCTAAGCTTCAAAACTAGATAGTTTCATCCTTACAGCAGGTGATATTTTTTTAAGATTTTGTCTCAAAAGTGTGTATGAACACCATGCTTTAGTATGGATACTATCTATCAAAACATTTAATAATGGTTAGAATAGCAGGAAGAGAGTTGGACTTCAAATGCCATCCATAGTACAAATTGGCTGCACACATTGGTCTACCCCTGGATAAACATTAGGGAGAGATAACAGTCCTGACCCACCCTCCTTCATAGAGATATCAAAGGGGTAAATACAAACTTGGACAAGCCAAAAGATAAGTAAGGGAACCATCAAGTGGCCCAGTTTTGTATATAATAGTGAAACAATGTAAAAGCCCATCAATAATAAATTAGTTGAATAAATGGTAGAGATTTACAATGATATATACTGTGGTCACTAAAATGAATGATGTAGATCTATATTAATCTATATTTAAAGATGTATACAGTATTTTGTTACACAGAAAAAGTATATGTTCTATGATCTCATACTGGAGTTTTAAAAATTCTGGATGATTGTATACCAAAATGTTAATAGTGGTTACGTTTGGATGCTAAGATTAGAGATAATTTTCATCTTGATTTTTTTTTTTTGCATTTTATATGTTGTTCATTTTTTTTTTCTAATAATAAGTATGGGTTACTTTTACTATTTAGAGACAACAAAAAAAGCTATTTCTGCTTTGGGATTATTGCAGGGGTTTCATTAATCAGTCTCGCTGCTCTTGCCCTTGCCCAGCTACAGTCCTTCTTTCACATACCAGTGAGGAGTGATTTTGTTGAAACCTAAGTAAGGTCTTTTTGCCCCTCTGGTCAAGCCCACCCTGCCTCCCAACTCTCCCAGCCTTCCCATCTCTTTCTGAGAAAAAGCAAAGTCCAATGGCCTCCACTGGCCTCCAAGGTCCTAATCAGCCTCCACCGACTGTGACCTCCCTCTCTGACCTGATCTTCTACTCTTCTCCCTCACATCCCCCTAACCCGGCCACACAGGCAGCCCTGCTCTTCCATGAACAGCCCAGGATGCTCCTGTAACGAGTCCTCAGCATTTACCTGGAGCGTTCTCCCCCACCCGGGTGGATGGATAGATGATAGATAGATCAATCGATCCAGGTTTATCACCCCGTCCTTCTTACTCAGATGTCACCTTCTCAGGAGGCTTTCTCTGACTGCCCATCCCCTTCCTTGTTTCGTTATTCTCCATAGCCCTTTCACCAACTGACACACTATTTACATTTTTAATGTTATCTGTTCACCTTCTGTCTGCCCTGACTAGAACGTAAGGTCTGTGAGGTCAGGGATTCCTTTTGTCTGCTTTGCTCACTACTGACTCTCCAGCATCTGAAACATTGCCTGGCACATAGTGGGCATGAAATATTTGTTTGAAAGAGTAAACGGAGATATCATAAAATAACTTGAGAAACTGATTCTTTAGAAAATAGGAATCCCACTAACATTAGGAATCAAGTTGAAAACAAAGCGATCACCAAACTGGGTTCTTGCCCAGGACCTTCCACCAAGTGACCTTGAGAGGGCTGCTGGGATATTCTGGGCCTCAGTTCCCTCACGTGCTGAATGTGGAGGTGGTCCTTTCCAGCTCTATGAGTTTACAAACCCTCAGTAAACGATTAGCTGTGAGACCTCATTATCTCCTATGTTCAAGGAAATAAGCTGCCAGCTACAAACTGGCACTTGCCATCTACCTCTACGAGGATTAAATTATGAACCGCTGCAGCCGCTGACCTTCAACACCCCCTGAAAGGAGTTCAGGGTGGAGATCAGGAATGAGGCACTCTGTGCTCCGGGAAAAACTGGCAGAAAAGGCCTTCAGATAGTTAGATATGCTCAGGAGAAAATATTATGAGCCCAATTCTTGCATCTCCTCGTATCTAGAAAAGCACTAAAATCCTTCAAGGTGATGTCTGCTCCTTGTGACTAGCAGCAACCTTCTGCAAAAAGTATGCGCTTGGGCTTCCCTGGTGGCGCAGTGGTTAAGAATCCGCCTGCCAGTGCAGGGGACACGGGTTCGAGCCCTGGTCCGGGAAGATCCCACATGCCGCGGAGCAACTTAGCCCGTGTGCCACAACTACTGAGCCTGCACTCTAGAGCCCGTGAGCCACAACTACTGAGCCTGCGTGCTGCAACTACTGAAGCCCGCGTGCCTAGAGCCGGTGCTCCAAAACAAGAGAAGCCACCGCAATGAGAAGCCTGTGCACCACAACGTACAGCAGCCCCCGCTCGACGCAACTAGAGAAAGCCCGTGCGCAGCAATGAAGATCCAGTGCAGCTAAAAATAAAAATAAATAAATTTATAAAAAAAAAAAAAAAAAAAAAAAGTATGCGCTTGAGTGCATGTACTCCCCCTTCACCAGAATCACATATATCCTGACCTCCCCCGCTTACCTCTTTGGAGCAGTTTCTCAGAGTTATCTGAAATGCTGTCTCCCAGGCTATAGTCCTCACTTTGCCCCAAATAAAACTTAACTCACAACTCTCAACGTTGTACATTTTTTTTTCAGTCAACAAAGCTACATAGGCAAAGATGAACGAGATAAGGTCTGTGCTCTCTAAGAGCGAAAGACCAAAAATAATCAATATTTTTGCAATCCACCTAAAAGGCACCATCCTCTTATTATAGGAGATGATCCTATTCCTTCTTATGGGAGTTTCCTCCCTCTGATCTACCTCTGCCCTGGGCCCTGGGAGGCAGACTTGTCTGGCTTCCCACTGTGTCTGCCCAGCCAGAGGCCCCAGGCGGGGAGTGAAGGAGGGAGGAAAAGAGTATTCGTTCTCCTACTTCCTCCCTAGGTGGTTGTCACGGGACACGTGTGTGAAGGTCGCAGCACTTGCCCTCCCTGTCTGTCTCCAGACGCTGGTAATTGCCCCCTCTTGGTTTCCTTACATCTACTCAAACTTTTGCAAATAGTCCCTTCGCTAAACTCACTTCAAATTACCAAACTGCATGAGCCCCTGTTCCCCGCTGGGAGCCTGGTGACACCTGAGATCATGAGAAAAGTCATCTCTTCTCCCTTGGTTGCTTCTTACTTGCACAAATCTGTTTCCCATGTGGTTGCATAATCAGACGAGATCCATCAGACTCAGCCAGCGTGCACTGTGTCCCTCCCACACGTCTGTCACTGGGTCAAGCAGATTTCCTACACCCCTTCTCTGTGCCAAACCACAAATGCAGCCCTCCTTCCTCATCAGAGCACCTAAGTGATTCAGGGATTTAGATGCTAAGAAACGATCCCAGTGGAGAATTGTGGACGAGCAAGAAGTGCTCCAAAGAGCGGAAAAGATTAACCATGAAATGATGAGTATAAAGGAAGGAGAACAAAACGAATAATAAGCAAGTAGGAGGAAAGAAAAGGAAAAATGGTTAAGAACATTTGTGTATTACTTCAATATACTGACGTTTAAAAATCCATTGAGACGGAGTGAATAAACAGCATATTCACCGTGTGGTTGCAAAACACTAGCCGACTGATGAAAGAGATGCTACAGTTGAAACTAGAGCACCGTGAGTGCCATTTCTTTAGAAAATTATGTTTTCTTATCACTTGTTTTAGTCTTTCGTCCATATCTAGCCAGAGGGGGTAAAATATCGGTGCACCGATGATAAGTAAATGTATGGTAACGTAGGATGTATAAAGGTCTCAGAAGAGCAATGAATAGGTAGCAGGTATTTAAGCAGCAAAGTGAATCATTCCCTTTAGAACAAATAAAGTTGCACAAATGAGTGTTCCTCAGCTTTACAGGCATTGTGGCGTTGGCAAGTCAATGGAGCGGTTACCTTGGAGGGCACCTGAGTGTAAAATCACACTTGAAATTATGTTTATGCACAGACTGCACATTTAAAATGCAGATCTGTCTAGGCGAGGAGCGAAACAAATGATATCTTCCTCTTCCTGTTCACTTTTTCATTTTACATTCTGAAGATTTACAAATCCACGAAGCTCGCCAATTTATAGGCCCATCCCAAGCCCCTGGAGTAACACCAAGCAAAGCCTCTTCTCTCTTTCCTCTCTCTCTCTCTGTTAACAGCAGTACAAACCTGTCTGAATATAGTTAGGATGCAGGCTCTCCAGGTCTCTAATTTATTTCAGAACATTCATGTGAAAATTAAATGGCAGGGATTTCTATCAAGGGGACAATTTCCTTAGTATGCACTAATTGATTCCTTCCAATTTTGACAAAATTACTACCAAAGAGAGGATTTCCCAGACTTCCTGGAGAATCTCCTAAAATTTGGGAGATAACCGCCAGCAATGCACTACAGAGGTCAACAAACTACATCTCACAGGCCAAATCTGGAAGGCCACCTGTTTTTGTACTGGTGAAATATACTTCTAGGCCCAAGATGAAGCCACTTCTGCCAGGGTTGCCACATCAGTAAACCAAAACTCAGATAACTTTCATGTCCCTGAAAATGTTCCACTCAACCAAAAATACAGCCTACAGGCACACCTCGAGTTGTTGTGTTTCACTTTATTGCATTTTGCAGATACTGCGTTTTTTACAAATTGAAGGTTTGTGGCAACCCTGTGCTGAGCAAGTCTATTGCCACCATTTTTCCAACAGCATTTTCTCACTTCGTATCTCTGTATCACATTTTGACATATCTTGCAATATTTTAAAGTTTTTCATTATTATTATACTTGTTATGGTGATCAGTGGTCTTTGATGTTACTATTGTAATGGGGGGGGTCACGAACTGTGCCCATATAAGACGGTGAACTTAATCGATAGATGTGTGTATCCTGACTGCCCCATTGACCCCATCTCTCTCCTTCCCTCAGCCTCCCTATTTCCTGAGCCACAACAGTGAAATTAGGCCAATTAATAAACCTACAATAGTCTCTAAGTGTTCAAGTGAAAGCAAGAGTCACATGTCTCTCGCTTTAAATCAAAAGCTAGAAATGATTGAGCTTAGTGAGGAAGGCATGTCTAAAGCTGAGATAAGCCAAAAGCCAGGCCTCTTGTGCCAAACGGGTAGCCAAGTTGTGAACCAAAGGAAAAGTTCTTGAAGGAAATTAAAAGTGCTACTCCAATGAACACACAAAGGATAAAGCAAAACAGTGTTATTGCTGATGTGGAGAAAGTTTTAGTGGTCTGGAGAGAAGATCAAACCAGCCACAACATTCCCTTAGGTCAAAGCCTAATCCAGAACAAGGTTGAGAGGTAAGGAAGCTGCAGAAGAAAAATCTGAAGATAGCAGAGGTTGGTTCATGAGGTTTACAGAAAGAAGCTGTCTCCATAACATCAAAGTGCAAAGTGAAGCAGCAAGTGTTGATATAGAAGCTGCAGCAAGTTATCCAGAAGATCTAGCTCAGATCATCAATGAAAGTGGCTACACTAAACAACAGATGCTCAATGTAGATGAAACAGCCTTATATTGGAAGAAGATGCCATCTAGGACTTTCATAGCTAGAGAAGAGAAGTCAATGCCTGGCTTCAAAGCTTCAAAGGACAGGCTGACTCTCTTTTTAGGGGTTAATGCGGCTGGTGACTTGAAGTTGAAGCCAATGCTCATTTATCATTCTGAAAATCCTAGGGCCCTTAAGAATTATGCTGAATCAACTCTGTCTGTGCTCTATAAATGGAACAACAAAGCCCAGATGACAGCACATCTGCTGACAACATGGTTTACTAAATATTTTAAGCCCATTATTGAGACTTACTGCTCAGAAGAAAAAAAAAAAAAAAAGATTCCTTTCAAAATATTACCGCTCATTGACAATGCACCTGGTCACCCAAGAGCTCTGATGGAGATGGACAAGATTAATGTTGTTTCCAAAAGAGTGTGAATTGGAATGGGGGGTTGGGGATAAGTGGGGGTCTGTCCAGTCAGGTTTGTACATGATTTTAAGCAAGTTCTCATCTCATCCTAAGGAACACAGGAAGCCATTTACAAGCTCAAAGTCATGGGATGACAAAATATTAGAAAAGACAATATGAGCACATCTGTGAATACAAACAAACACAAACCCTGAACTGGATAGCTGCTGCACGTGTATAGAGTGGTGGGCAATTTACATAACACAGTGGCACCTCTCTCCCTATTTATTTCATTCCTAATAATCAATAAATTTCATTGCTTCTTTAAAAAAAAAAAGACTAATGTTGTTTCATGCCTGCTAACATAGCATTCATTCTGCAGCCCATGGATTAAAAAGTCATTTTGACTTGTCTTATTATTTAAGAAATACATATTGTGAGGCTCTAGCTGCCATAGATAGTGATTTCTCTGATGGAGCTGGGCAAAGTAAATTGAAAACCTTCTAGAAAAGATTCACCATCCTAGATGTCATTAAGAACATTCATGATTCATGGGAAGAGGTCAAAATATGCACATTCACAGGAGTTTGGAAGAAGTTGATTCCAACCATCATGGATGACTTTGAGGGGTTCAAGACTTCGGTGGAGGAAGCAAATGCAGAAGTGGTAAAATTAGCAAGAGAACTAGAATTAGAGGTAGAGCCTGAAGGGAGGCAAGACCCTCCACCAGCAAAAAGATTACAACTCACTGCAGGCTCAAATTGATGACTAGCATTTTTTAACAATAAAGTATTTTTTTTTTTCAATTCTCCTCAATTGTATCTTTATTTTATTTATTTATTTTTTTTAATAAAGTATTTTTTAATTAAGGTACTTAAATTGTTTTTTTTAGAGATAATACCTTTGCATACTTAATAGATTACAATATTGTGTAAACATAACTTTCATATGCACTGGGAAAGCAAAAGATTCTTGTGACTCGAGTTATCGTGATACTTGCTTTATCATGATGGTCTGGAACCCAACCAGCAATGTCTCGAGGTCTGCCTGTATCCAGTCAGCCAATCTCCAAATGCCAAGGCAACTCTGAGCTCTATACTCATGTCCTTCTTCTCTCTTCATTTTCTGCTTTTTTCTTCCTTGTTCCTCATTGTTTATCCTATAAAAGCTTCCTGCCTCCTGTCTCATTTTGCAGTCCTCTGGTCCTTTGAGAATGGACACTGCTTACTTCATGAAATGTTTAAGTTTGTTTGTATTATCTAAATTGTCTTCTTTAATCATTTTTAACAGTATACAAGTTAAGAAGGGGTTTTATATTCTTAAATAGCTGAAAAAGGTTAAAAAGGGAATAATCCTTTGTGACACGTAGAAATTACATGAAATTCAATTTTTTGTGTCCATTGATAAAGTTTTATTGGAACACAGTCACACACATTATTTATTGTCTATGGCTGCTTTCACGCTACAACAGCAAAGGTGACCCAAAGGTCCCAAAATATTTACTATCTTGCACTTTGCAGAAAAAGCTGCTGACCCTGTCTAAGTAAAAGTCTAGTTTTTGGAAGGTTAAAATCAAACAAACGAAAACTAGAGGTACAGCACTATAACTCTGAGGGGTTTTGTTTTGTTTTTCTCTTTGCCTGAATCCAGGATGTGCTTGAGTGGTGAGACACGTGAAATTATATTGTTAGCATAGTTAATTGTGCCTAGCAGTTTTAATTCTCTGATGTCTTCTAAATCTGTAGTCTTTTAAAACTAACTAACCAACCAACCAAAGCCCATCCTAATGATTCTACTTGACTTAACTCATGTGGTCTCTTCTATTCTTCCACTTCTGTCAGGAAAGTTTTCGCTCCTGACCCTTGGTTCCTAAAATCTAACATTTTAATGACTTCAAGTCCCAAGAGCACAGCTAGGGCACAGAGTCATAAAGAAAAAGCAATAGACCAGCTGGTGGTCACCCAGGTCAGTTATACCATCCTTCAGTAACTATGTGAGGAAACGAGTATCAACCTCTCCTTCATCTTGAAAAGTGGACTGACATCATAATCTCTGTTTCACATGTATTTTCCTCAAAATAAACTTGAGAAGTAGAAAATATCACCTGCCTCAGACATTACTGTGCCCATTTTAGAGATGAGGACACTGAGGCCCAGGGAGATTAAGTGACTTTCCAAGAAGGTCTCACAACAAGGTTATTACCTGTTGTGTAGGTCCAAGAAGACAGTTCTCCAGGTGCAGCCATGACTGCCAGATTCTGCCCTGTCCAAAGGTACTGTGTTTGGGGGCAGTAAGAAGGTTTCAAGGGTTGCTGAGAACTTTCCATAGACGTTGACCAAAGGAGGCAGCAGGTTGTATGGAAGCTGCAGGAGGGTGATGATAAGTCATGGGGATTTTGGAAGAAGCTACTTCCAGTCCCTTCATGAATGTTCCTCCCACCCCTAGGGATGCCACTGCCTTCTGCCCCTGCTTGCTTCCCCTCTGCTCACAGCTGCAGGCAGTTCAGGGCACTGCCACCAAATAGGGGCCCTTCCTAGTGACTGCGGATAAAGGAAATCTATTTTGTGGCTACATATATGAGAAACCAGGAGACCCAGCATGCCAAGCTGGTCTCTGGAGAGGCAAGCAATTAGAAACAAGCGTCCAAATCGCAGAGCAAAACTAGGTCAGATTCACATATGGACACTGGTATGACAAAAGGACATAAACAGATACACACCCAACAACAGCTGAACAGAGCAATGTCTGAGTAAGCAGGACCGTAGAGACAAGAAAAGGGGGATGGGGTAGCGGGGGAGGCAAAGAACATCATGGAATCAGGTTTATTGTAGAAATTTGATTGATTGGGGTCAAGGAGGGTTGTCTCAGCTCAGCAGAAGAGGAAGTTTCTGAAACTGTTGAAGAAAATGGATTGTGGGGAGAAGAGTATGGCAAAGACCAAACCCCAACCAAACACCTCTCACACCTCCCTACACAATCTCTAAGGATCTGAGACCATAATTAGACTCATGAGGACCAGAGGGAAAATGTACTCTAACTTAGCATAGAAATGTTAAAGTTTATTCTAATGATCAAGAAAGAACACAGGAGTACATTTACCATTGCAACAAAAAGAATAAAATACCTAGGAATAAACCTACCTAGGGAGACAAAAGACCTGTTTGCAGAAACCTATAGGACACTGATGAAAGAAAGTAAAGATGATACAAACAGATGGAGAGATATATCATGTTCTTGGATTGGAAGAATCAATATTGTGAAAATGACTATACTACCCAAAGCAATCTACAGATTCAATGCAATCCCTATCAAATTACCAACGGCATTTTTTTTACAGAACTAGAACAAAAAATCTTAAAATTTGTATGGCAACACGAAAGACCCTGAAGAGCCAAAGCAGTTTTGAGGGAAAAAAAACGGAGCTGGAGGAATCAGACTCCCTGACTTCAGACTATACTACAAAGCTACAGTAATCAAGACAATATGGTACTGGCACAAAAACAGAAATATAGATCAATGGAACAGGATAGAAAGCCCAGAGATAAACCCACGCACATATGGTCAACTAATCTATGACAAAGGAGGCAAGGATATACGATGGAGAAAAGACAGCCTCTTCAATAAGTGGTGCTGGGAAAACTAGATAGCTACATGTAAAAGAATGAAATTAGAACACTCTTAACACCATACACAAAAATAAACTCAAAATGGATTAGAGACCTAAATGTAAGCCTGGACACTATAAAACTCTTAGAGGAAAACATAGAAAGAACACTCTTTGACATAAATCACAGCAAGATCTTTTTTGATCCACCTACTAGAGCAGTGGAAATAAAAACAAAAATAAACAAATGGGACCTAATGAAATGTAAAAGCTTTTGCAAAGCAAAGGAAACTACAAACAAGACGAAAAGAAAACCCTCAGAATGGGAGAAAATATTTGCAAATGAATCAACGGACAAAGGATTAATCTCCAAAATATATAAACAGCTCATGTAGCTCAATATTTGAAAAGCAAATAACCCAATCAAAAAATGGGCAGAAGACCTAAATAGACATTTCTCCAAAGAAGACATACAGATGGTCAAGAAGCACATGAAAAGCTGCTCAACATCACTAATTATTAGAGAAATGCAAATCAAAACTACAATGAGGTATCAGTTCACACTGGTTAGAATGGGCATCATCAGAAAATCTACAAACAACAAATGCTGGAGAGGGTGTGGAGAAAAGGGAACCCTCTTGCACTGTTGGTGGGAATGTAAATTGATACAGCCCCTATGGAGAACAGTATGGAGGTTCCTTAAAAAACTAAAAATAGAATTACCATATGATCCAGCAATCCCACTACTGGGCATATACCCTCAGAAAATCAGAATTCAAAAAGACACATGCACCCCAATGTTCATTGCAGCACTGTTTACAATAGCCAGGTCATGGAAGCAACCTAAATGCCCATCGACAGACGAATGGATAAAGAAGATGGGGTACATATATGCAATGGAATATTACTCAGCCATAAAAAGGAACAAAATTGGGTCATTTGTAGAGATGTGGATGAATCTAGAGACTGTCATACAGAGTGAAGTAAGTCAGAAAGAGAAAAACAAATATTGTATATTAACGCATATATGTGGAACCTAGAAAAATGGTACAGATGAACCGGTTTGCAGGGCAGAAATTGAGACACAGATGTAGAGAACAAACGTATGGACACCAAGGGGGGAAAACCGCAGTGGGGTGGGGATGGTGGTGTGCTGAATTGGGCAATTGGGATTGACATGTATGCACTGATGTGTATAAAATTGATGACTGATAAGAACCTGCAGTACAAACAAACAAACAAACAAACAAAACAACTAATACTAAAAAAAAAAAAAAAAAAAGGAATGAAATACTGACACACACTACAGCATGGCTGAACCTTGAAAGCCTGGTCTCACTGAAAGAAGCCAGACACGACAGGCCACACATTGAATGATTCCATTTCTATGAAATGACCCAAAGAGGTAAGTCCATGGAGACAGAAAGCAGAGCAGTGGTGACCAGGGACTGGGGTGACAGGAATGAGGAATGAGTGCTTATGGGGGGGTGGGATTATCTCTTGTGTTGATGAAAATGTTCTAAAATTGGTCCTGGTGTTTTTGCACAAGCCTGTGAATATACTAAAAACCACTGAATTGTGTACTTTAAATGGGAGAATTGTGTGATATATTATCTCAATAAAGTGGTTTATAAAAAAATTCAAAAAAAAAAAGAAATAAGGGTTTCAAAAATTTACTGCTAATAGGAAAATGGAAAATATCAATGTAATAATATCCTCAACCAGCTTCCTAAATCTTCAGATCCATCATCTTTTCAATTATAAAAATGATCATAATTCATAATGGAAAAATAAAAAAAAAAGAACACAGTGGCAAAATAAGGGCTTGATTCAAAAGAGTTGGGAAATGTCTTTCCCTTCCTCAACCTCCTTATTAGCAAATGGAACTCTATTGATCACTGAAATCTCTCTGAAAGGCCTCTCTTCCATCCTTATTGCCTTGAACTTAAACTCCCTGGGTTTGCTTTCTCCTTCTCTCTCTCCCTCCCTCCCTTCCTTCCTTCCTTCTTCCCTCCCTCTTTCACTCTACTTTGTTCTTACTTGTGTCTCATTGCAATTCTGGGAGCTCGACTTTGCCTATAAACCTTGCCAATGGGTAAACCCATTTTTGGCCTGGTGGGTCTCTAGACCAACTTTCTCCTCACATCTTCTCTTCAAATTTCCCAGACAGTAGCAGTAGAAAGTTATCCAGCCACCAAAGTAGTCACGGGCTCTTGGCTTGTGAAGTCACATTCAGTCATTCATGTACTCAATCAATATTTTATTGAGAGCCTACTTTGTACAGGGTGTTAGGAACACAACCTTGAATGAGTCGATCCAACTCCAGTATGGAGCTTATACTGAAGGGGGGAAACAGATAAGTAAAGAGTTTCAGGCAGTGAAAGGGCCATAGCAAAGCAGGGAACGGGGCTGAGGAGACAGTGTGTGAAGTTTAGGGGAGCCTGTCTGGGGAAGTGACATCTGAGCTATGATATAAAAGAAGAAAGGGAGGGAGGTCATAGGGACATAGAAAGATTGGGGAGAGAGAGTTCCAAGTAGAGGAAACAGCAGGTACAAAAGCCCTGAGGCAGAAAGAAGCAAAATGACTTTTGCTGGGATCAAAAGAACACCTTCTACTAGGGACTTCCCTGAGGATACCAATTTCACTTCAATGAAAAACTTACTGGTTCTTTCTCTGCTTATATCATGAGGCTAGAACACGAGAAATTAAATGCTTTAGGGTGGTAGGACCAAGTTCCATACCCAGGGAAGGTTATATAATCCTAGAGTTGGTTACACATATGAGTGATTTTTCATTTCATTTCATTTGTTTTTGGGAAAAAGAAAGAAAACACATGACTTTCTGACTTCTGCCATTTCTATTATTTACAATTCATATCCCTTATTACTTGTTCCATCCTTCTTGATCAAGCTAAGCTTGGATCCCAGAGAATAAGTGACCACCAGACGGGGAGAATACGTGTCTTACTACAAAGCCACATATGTGCCCCTGTGTTCGTGAGGCTCCACCAGTCCCGTTCTGATTGGCTAATTTATAAGATCGACCAAGGGAAAATAGAATGCCATGGAATAATAGGCAAATTATAATGTTGTTGGCATTTCTTTCTGGAAGAAAAAAAAGTAGAGTAGAATGGGGTAAAGAATGAGGAATCGTGATCTTTGCCTTTCTTGTATTTCCTTAGAGGAAGAGAAGAGGTGCTGACGTGTGTGGAAAATCTCTGCTGAGAGGATGGGAGTCAATACAGGGTAGCATCTTTATTAGTCAAGGTTGGAAGTGATCTAGTTCTCAGCAGAGTATCTGGACACTAAAACATCTTAATTTTTCCTTCCCTTTCTACCTGTAAGGCTGTGGAGCTGAGCTAAGATGTGGACGTTGAACACACCTCACAATTCCCCGGTGAAGTCATCAAAACCCTCGCTCTTCCTCACTCAGGCTGAGCACCAATTAAGGCAAACGCTGGGCCCTGGCTTTCACTAATTACAGACACAGAGCACCCGAGGTCTGCTAACAGGTTCGGGTACTAATAGGTCCAGGGGAAGTCAATGCTTTGTGAGTAACTAGAGGTGATGTGTTATATTTTTTATGAAAGGAGGTTCATGCAAGCCTAAACCAGGTGACAGAGGAGCTCAGCGAGTGGCAGTGTCTGGGGTGCGATCCAAGGGTTCCCATCGAGCCCGCTGCACCTTGGTAGTCCGCTTGACGTCTGTCCTGACGTTCACGGTTCAGGGAGCATGAACCCACAAAACACCCATGAAGGAAGGACCCGGAGGTGGGGAGGAGTAGGAGCTATGAGAAAGGGGAAGCCCAACAGGTAGAAATACTCATCTCACAAATTCCTTCAGGAGGTGTTCAGAATATTTAACAACTTCTTGGCTTGGGTCTAACCAATCACAAGGGCTGCCAGCTGTAAACTACCAGGGCTATACTGATGCTTGCTGGTAGCATTTCAGACCTGTATGTATGTATGTTTTACTCACCTTTTGCTATGTGCAATACACCTTACAGGTTTTAAAAGAAAAAAAAATTCTTAAAATTCTTGTTCTGTGCTGTCAGAACTTCCTTAGTCCATAGATTCTACAAGGACTGTCCCCTGTACTTTATTTAATTGCTGACCTTACCTTTCTCATGCCATTTTGCACTAGAAGAATAAGAACATTCTTTAATTTGAATCTCACTCAGGGAAGTGGTTTAGCAATCAGCCAAAACCAAGTTCAAATCCTGCCTTTACAATTATTATTCTTGGGAAAATACGTAATCGTTCAAAGACTCAATTTTTTAAAATCTGTGTTTTAAAAAAAAGGATACTATTAAAAAGGGATACTATTCCTCTGGCACAGGGTTTTTGTAAGGATTAATATGGGGTTTCCCAGGTGAAGTGCTCGAGATGCAGCCGGCCCATAGGAGGCTTTCCCAATGGTAGCTCTGATATTCAGAATTTATTATAATTCCAATAAGGGCTATTTGGTAATTAGGCATTTTTATATACGGAAAAGTGGGGTTTGGAGGTAAAATAATAGTCTAGACAAACAGCAGAATAAGAAGTATACATTTGCCAGAACACAGGTTTTTCTAAAACATTAGAAATGATCATGACCAAAAAAAATCACAATTGAAATACCAATGACAGCACATTCTTATATATTCATGAAACAGGCTATCTAATAAATTCTATTTCTGTTATCCTGATTTGAGTAACCATATATATATAAACAGTTAAATTTGACTTATTTAAGAATATTTCGTAATTGAGAGTTTTCACTGAATCAGCCACATCCCCTGCACGCAATTACTTTGAAAGGATGAATTTTACTTCACAAAGGAGACCAATTGTAACAAAATGTTACATATCTGTAAAGCACTTTCACATACCTTATCCCACTTAATTCACAGAGCTGGCATCTACCAAAGGGGAAATCATTATCAGAAACTCCAAGACCAGACTAGTGTTTCAGTTTAAAAAGAAAAAGTTCAAGAGATGCCCCTCCACGCCCCCTCCCCTGACTCCAGTCTCCACACCCACGTCCAGGGCCAGCTGAGGTGCTAGAGCTCATCCTTTTTGCACTTTCTTGCCTCTGTGGAGAAGGAGATACTAGGGGATAGAAGGAAAGACGTGAACGTGGGGCAGCTCACAAAATGGGAGCGCAGGAGTTCAATGCTGGGGAAGGGCTGGTAGGCACAGAACGCAGAGTGCCTGCTCGGTTTATAATACAGAAAGACAAACTACGTGTTTCAAAACACAGTCAGATCCTGAGGCCTGCCTCAGCTACTGTTGCCCCATTTTTTGGCCATGCATCACAAAGTTTAACCAAAGAATACAGAGTAGATCTCGTCCAGCAAGAGCGGAAGGTGGCCCTCCTTTGATTTGAAATAAAATTGTTAACATTTCTTCTAGAAAGAAGGCTCTTCATCTCTTGCCGCATGAATGGGGAGTTTTAGCTTCTAAATTCTAAAGAAGAGCAGTGAAACAATTGTTGGGTGATGGTAGTTACTGTGTATGTAGGGGTGTGTGTGTGTGTGTGTGTGTGTGTGTGTGTGTGTGTGTGTGTGTGTGGGGTGTGGCCTCACTACATCCCCATATTCCCCAACAATTCAATTTGAAGGATGGAGTCCTAACATTCAAGGTTAGGGTAAGGGCTGGTTTTAGAAGAGCCAAAATTCCTAGGACTTAGGGAACTTGGTGACTCTCCACCCCTGGAAACAGCAGGTGGGCACGGAAGTCAGCTGTAGGGCTGCCGTGGAGCAGAGGGGAGGAGTTTAGAAAGATCAGCTAACCAATGAACGCAGGGCTCTGTGCTGGCCAAGGCAAGCCTCTGACGGCGCTAAGTAGGCTTCTTTTCTGAGAGCTCCTTTCCTGGCTGAAGAGACCCAGGGACGGTAGTGGGGCTCTTCAGACACAAGAACCTGTAGGAATTTACTGGCAAAATTGAAAAGATTACAGTTTTCAAACAAAAGAAGTGCCAACAGTTCAGTTCTGAGATCTCCCCACGACACAGGGTTCTAGGTTTGCGTACATGTACCTCCCACTTCCAAAAGACAAAGGTTTCTAAAAGCCAGACTGGCAAGGTGGACTAAGCAATAGAAATGTAGTTCTTGAATCGTGTGGGAGCTTCTTAAACCCCAGACCACAATCTGAATCTGACTTTTCACAAAATTCTGGATGGTTTGATGAACTGGCCCAAGCTTCCCCAAGGCCCCCAGAGAGGCACTATGACAGAGCCTATGCTACAGACCCCCAGCTACACATCGGCATGCTAGCAACTTGGATTCTCCTTGACCATCCTTCAGAGGGGCTGATTTTACTTGAGCATCCTTGATTTGCTGGTGAAGAATAACCCTGAAGGGTCTGGGAGCAGCACTTTTTCTCCTATGATTCTAAGCTGAACCCATTTTTTCCAAAAGATGGAAAGGGGCAGGGGTTGTACATCATCTTGGTAGGTGATCTGTTTGGTACTCATGAAAGAAAACTGACCTCAAACTCCCTAAGGATAATGCAAAAATAAACCTTCTGCTGACCTCCTGTACAAAGAAGCAGCCTGGCCCTGTGGAGGGCCTCTAACTTCCAAAGACCTGGGAAAACCACAGCAGGAAAGGCTGAGGACAACCCCTTCCAGACTGCCCTTTTGCGGGGCGCTAAGAAACCTCCGTCAAGTGGGTCCTCAGGAGGCAATCTCAACAACGCACCTACGTCTGTCTGTCCTTCAGAAGGACCGCAGTACTCACGGGCGGTTCGGATGGTGTCGCTGGGCTGGCTACGGGGGCTGAGACCATTGGGATTCACGGCCCTCACGGCAAACTGGTAGTTGGTGTCCGGATCGAGGCCCTTGATAACCATGAAATCCATCTGGAGCTGCTCTTGGATTAAGGTCCAACTCTTGTCAAAATCTGGCCTTTATTGATTAAAAAACAAAACAGAATGAGAAGCAGTAGTTCAGTTACAGCAGAGGGAAGGAAAGCTTGCTGGCCATGTAAACTAACAGCGTTTGAATTCTGGAAGCAAGACTCATCAAAATGAGTGAACATTTCCCACCTAAAAGTGATCTGGATTTGAAATCCCAGGTCATGATTTTTAAGCCCTTGCCAATAAAAGAAAGTAGATCATTTTTAGGGCCAGTTTTAAGCACTGTTTAAAGATCACCCGCTTTTCCTTGCATGGCCTTGACTGTGGTAAAAAGATCCCCACATAGGAATTCGGTTTCAAGGACTCTGCCTTCCAGATGTTTCGTAAACAAGCCTTCCCCTGACAGTTTCCATTCCCAGGGGTCAGGAGAGCACAGATTCCATCTATTCACAATCTGTTCACAAAATAAACAAATATAAACGTTCTAGGGTGACTAATTGCGTGAACTGCCATGGGAAAACCCAACAAGATTCTGTAGCACGGCCATTCTTACTCTTCACAAAACTACAAGTGTGCCAACTTGCCAAATGTTCACATGGACTCAGACTTGTGCCTAGTGGTGGGAGACAGTTTAAAAGCAGAGAAGGAGCTAACGGTATCAGTCACTGAGGCCATTCCCATCGCCCAAGACTGGGAGCTGCTCCCAAGTTCTTCTGCCTCAGCTGAGCCACAATCCAAGAACCTGGGTTCTGGGCACTGTGGCCCAGAGACCAGCTCCTCAGGCCAACGCTTGTACCCTGAGGTCTTCTATGGCAGCCCTGGGCCTCCCAGTTCTCAGGTTTCAGGGGGAGCCACAGCCTCTCAGCTATGTCCCAACAACGGAGGTTTCCGCCCTGGGACCCCCTCATTGCACCATTGCAGATCACAGCCCCGTACCTCCTCCCAGGCCCAGCCCGACCCTTGGCACTGCTCTCTGGGGTAGCTGTCAAGGGCCAGTTTCTGGATTTCTCCACACTGCAAGCAACAGAGCTGGGGAAGTTGCCAGCTGGAGGAGTTCTCTACCCTCCATCTTCCTTCCTCTACCCTCCAGCTTTCTGAAGCAGCCCTTTGCCAGACCTACCCTTGCTTCAGGTGTGACAGGATCTGCCATCCCCTTCAGATTTTTATTCTCCTCCTCTGCAACCTGGGGGCCAAAGTGGCTTCCTCCCCTTAGGGTCCCCTGCCCAGCAGATGCTTCCACCCACGGTGGATTCACAGCTGCCTGTGGTGAACTTGGGCTCCCTGCCACCAGCGCCGCCTCCTGCCCGACCCCCCCCCTTTCTCTGTTACCTGTGGGCCCTGCTCTGCGGCCCCCCAGCCTGGCTGTGAGGCCCCCGCCTGCTCCTGCTACCCGGTGCTGCCTTCACCTGCCAGGCCCTTCGGCCCTAGCTTGGGGCGGGCAGAGCTGCACCCAGGAGAACTAAAGCCATTCCAGGATTATCGAAAACTGAACAGCAACCTTGGGGGACCTGGGTCATCACGTACTCCTCCAGCTGGAAGGTCTTCCTCTGGCCTCAATTCCCATCTCAAGGTCCCACCTTCCACCTACAGCGGAGTCTTCCGCAGCCAGCGCATCGACCTCTACCAGCAGGCCTCCCCACCGGATGCCCTGCGTTGGACGCCAAAGCCCTGGGAGGGGACGGGGCCACCTTCTCGAGAAGGGCCGTCCCATAGGGCACAGGAGCCTGGGTCCCCAGGGGACAAGGAGCCTGGATTGCCCCCACCCCGCTGAGGGAGCGCCCTTTGCCCCCCACCTCCTGGGGCTTGTATATAGATTATAAATACATAAGGGGGAAAGGGGTGGGTGTGGAAGGGTTGCGGGGCTGGGGCTTCGCTTCCCCTCTTCCACCCTCCCCTGGTCCCCTATCCCTGGGGCCATTTGTTAAAAAAGAATAATAAAAGGATTAAAAAAAAAAAGTCCAGCTTCCATCTGGGGGACAGCATACAGGGGGTAAGAGAACAAACTCTGGAGCTGGGCTGAGCTGTTCAGATTCTGCCTCTATTGCTCACTAGCTGCTATTTCACCTCTTTAAGTCTCTAGTTTCTCATCTGTAAAATGGGGTGATAAAAGTACCTACTTAAGAGGGCCATCATAAAGGAGAAATGAGCTCTGTATCGCAGCACAGTGCCTGGCAATGTAACTGAGCAGGACCTTATGGGGCCCTCCCTGAACAGGAACCCCCTCTTCCCAATGTCCTCAGCCTGCCTTTTGCCTGTAGAAAAACTTTAGACAAAGAATAAATTTAATCAGAAAAGTGAGAAAGTGCAGAAAGGAAAAAAACCCGTCAAACAAGATAAAATAATAATAGTTTAGCCATTAAACAAAGTCAAGGACCTTTAGTTCCTCCTCAAGGGCTACAGATAATATTCTGAGCCACATCCTTTGAGCTGTTTTGCAGAAACTGAAACACCCACCAGGTGGAAGAAGTTAACTGTCTGCTGCTCACAGGCACATACACCCCAGACCAGTTGGAACCAGAAAGTTGACGATATTGATTCACGATTATCTCACCACCAACCAGTCAGAGGAGTGTCCATGAGCTGATCACACCCCCTACAACCCCCTTCCCTTACGCCTTTAAAAACCTTTCCCTGAAAGCCTTCGGGGAGTTCAGGTCTTTTAAGCACTAGCTACCTGGACTCCTTGCTTGGTGCCCTGCAATAAACGCTGCACTTTCCTTCACCACAACCTGGTGTCAGTAGATCGGCTTTACTGTGCTCGGGCAAGCAGACCCACGTTTGGTTCGGTAACAGCATCACACCGTAAATGCTCAGCATGGATTGGCCATTATGTAAGGGATGTACCCACCTCACAGAGCTGGCAGGCAACCCTTGGCCACCTGCTCACTCTATACCCATGAGCTTCAATGCAGTAGCACTAGCGCACGTGGCTAATCAGTACTTGAAATGTGGCTCGTCTGAATTGGGATGTGCTGTGAGTGTAAAATGTACAATGGATTTTTTTTAAGTGTAAAATATCTCATTAATATTTATATTGATTACATGTTGAAATGATGATATTTTGGATTCAGTGAGTTAAAAATACATATTATTGAAATTAATTTCACTTGTTTCTTACTACCCTTTAAATGCCCCTATCAAAAAACTTAAAAATTTCATATAGGCTTGCATTTACTATTGGACAGTGCTGTTCTGTATGGACTTCCTAGTTGGTGGGAGAAAGGAGAGCTTTCCAGGTAATAAGAACTACAGAATGAAATTTGGGAATGTTTGTGCATGGCTGGGGGACAGTGTAAATGGTCTAATGGAAGTGGAGAGGTTTTGTTAATAACTAATAATAGCTATCATTTATCATGTTCTTCAATGCTTATCAAGCATTGTTCTAATAGTTTAACTCATTTACTTCTCACAATTACTCTATACAGTAGATATACTAATATTAAACACACACACCCCCCCTTTCTTTGAAGAGGAAATTAAGGCACAGAATGGGTAAGTAACTTGCCTGAGGTCACACAGCTGATAAATGGTGAGGCCAACTTGGGTTGATGGGGGAAGATTAGATTAAGAAGATCCTTGATGCTGAATGAAAAATTGGGGTGATAGGGATTGGGAGATTCTCCAACTTTTAGTTTGCTCCCCGACCAACCTCTCAGCTCTTCTATTGTTAAACCCCTCTGCTCACAGATATTTAGAGGAAGGCAGGAAGCAAAAAATATTGATGTTTGTCCTTTATGAACTACTTAATAGGCAAGGAAGTAAAGACTCATTTTGCTAAAAGGGGATGCCTGGACGGTACACAGATTTCTCTAATATGTGCTCTCCTAGTTTTTCATTAGCAAGAATTGTTGAAAGCCAGATGGAGTCCTTAAGTCCAGCAAAAGTGCTTCCTTGGGCTCACCGTGCTGATGAGGAGTTTACAGGGCCCATATCTCACAAGAAATCATGTGTTTGGAGAAGCAGAGGTCACAAGCATGTCCACTGTAGGATGTAGGGCTCATTTCTCTTTCTCGGTATCCTTTCCCTAAAGATGGATTTCTCAGGTAAACTAACTTTGTCATCAAAGGGAAAACCTTGGTGAGTGGAAGGAAACACATTTACAAACTCAAATTAGAACAAAATCACTTCACAGAGGAAAGCCACAGGGATGCCTAACAGTAAAGTCAGGAAAGATATGATCTTTAGATAAAACTCTCCTGTTATCCTTTGCTAAGTTTCCCTTGTGGCATTTATAGAGGAAAGGACCTGTCACTGCTCTCAGAATGTGCCACTGTCTACCCAGAGCTACCTGAAAATATCTGCAACAATTTTCATGTAAAAATTACAGCTTCCCATCCCCCACAAAAAAAGAGATTATTTTCTATTTGCTCATTTAATGCAAGAAAGAAAGCTGTATTTTCAGCGAATAAGAGATTGACATCATTAACATTTAACTTCATTATATACAGTGAGAGAGGAAAGCTCATGTAGATTGAATACCAGTCCAAAACCTTTAACATTTTGCCTCTGATTTTGTCATGGGTTTTGCATTTAAATGTTTTTAGAGTCTCTTGAGGTACAAAAGTGCAAAGGCAAGGTTGAGAGAGAGATAATCAGGCAAAAGTATTGTCTTAGTTCATCCTCAAACAATAACTTTACCTTTTTTCACTAAAGAAAATCATCCTAACTACAAAGTTGCCAGTCAAATCACCATAGCAACACTAGCCTCCCAATTTCCCCAACCAGGAAAAGCCTAGAGGGGAAGAAGCAGCCTCAGAAAGTGCAGCCATCCCAGGTACAGATGGGCAGCCAACAGTAGGGCAGGCTCTTAAAAACTTTTCCAAATAGCGGGATAGGGTTGGGTTGTGCGTCCTGTATCTCAGGAGGTCAGTAGGACACCTTTGGAAGGTGGTTGGGTGGGGGAGTTCAGGTGGGACAGATACAATTCGGTCGGTAGTGACTATTCAAAACCCAGTTAGCTGATTCAAGTAATCAAAACACCCACTGGTTCGTTTTGGTGGGAGGAAGCATTACCACTGGCAATATTAGCATCCAGCCTGGTTATCAGGAATCTTGAGATTGTTTGGTCCAAGTGTCTGAGGGCTCTCAGAAATTACATGCAAGATTCTATGTGTGAACTTCATTTCATTTTCCTAAGAAAAGTGTCCTCAGCTTCTTATCAGATTCTCAAAGATAATCATGATCCCAAAACTTTTAGAGTCACTGTCTAGTCCATTCTCTCATTCTACCCACGTGGACACTGAAGGAAAATAATTTATCCAAAGTCATAATACCACAGGGTGGTATATTTTTCTGTTTTATTCCCTTTCTTGTGGCATTTTGACCACCTCAACTATTGCCAAATTCACCCTTAGTGGACAATCATTTTTCTTGGTACCATCAAACCCAGTAGATGGCTGCCTTGGGCTATTCAGTTGGCAGGTGATTAATGATTATCAACCATGCATCCATCACAGAAGTTATATTCTGGGAGGCTCTAAGGAACTATAAACACAATTCCATTCTCAGGGAATTTATAATCTAATTGGCAGATAATACATCTAAGGACCATTAGGAAGCCAGTGAAAAGTTGCATGTTTCAAGAGCCATATTTGAACAGGTCAATGTGAACTGGCATCCTGGGGAAAGTATATGAGACCAGGAAGAATTTAAGTTAGATTTCAAATATATTTGAGTTGTGATAACTGAAAAGGAATAGAGCATCTCTGGGTGGAGAAGAGATGAGTGCAGCATTAGCTCTATGTATGAATGTGGATAAATTAAGCACCAACTACATGTAAAATATCGTATGGAATATCCAAAGAGAATAAATAATATGGGTTCCTAACATGAATGATCAATTAACCTATATAAAAGATTGGTATAATATATTAAAACATTAGCCATAAGTAAGTAGGTAAATGAATATACGGCACCTCTCTGCATATCACACATAGTCAAAGCTTTCCTTGTCAGCCTCTACTTTACCAATTTGTTAGATTAACCAGTGATCCTCATTAGTTCCCACTAATTCAGCTGTTGGCTTATCAAGAGTCCATTGTGTTTACTTCCAAATTTATTTATGACTTTCATGTTTGTTATTGTAATTATGTTATTTAATGCCATATTATATAAACTAGTGAATATGAGTAAAAAATATAAGTGATAACTGTGTTTAATGGTTTTGAAAGACTTGGTAAAGCTGAACCACTAAAACATAATTGCCTTTGAACTAAGTGAAAGCAAGGCAACTGTAAAAGAGTGAAAAGAAGATTATAAAATTCTAGAATGATTTTGTAGTCAGATAACTTTGCAAGTGACTTTAAATTTTTAACTTGAGAAAACTATAATTAGAAGTTGTAGGTGATACCTTAGAGGTGTGGTTAAAATGTCCATATTATCCAAAGCAATCTACATATTCAATGCAATCCCTATTAAAATTCCAATGGCATTTTTCACAGAAGTAGAAAAAATACTAGCAAACCAAATTCAACAGCACATTAAAATGATCTTACATGATCAAGTGGAATTTATCCCTGGGATGCAACAATGGTTCAACATAGTCAAATCGATAAATCTGATACACCACATTAACAAAATGAAAGAAAAAAACAGAGGACCATCTCAATAAATGCAGAAGAAGCATTTGACAAAATTCCACATCACAATAAAAACTCTCAACAAATTAGGTATAGAAGGAATTTACCTCAACATAATAAAGGCCATATACGACGAGCCCACAGCTAACATCATACTCAACAGTGAAAAGCTGAAAAATTTTCTTCTCAGATCAGGAACAAGGGTAAATAAATGTGCCCACTCTGACCACTTCTAAGAAACCTACTACTAGAAGTCCTAGCCAGGGCAATTACACAAGAAAAGGAAATAAAAGCCATCCAAATTGGAAAGGAGGAAGTTAAATTGTCTCTGTTTGCAGATGACATGGTATCATATATAGAAAACCTTAAAACACTCTACCCCAAAACTGTTAGAACTAATGAACAAATTCAATAAAGTTGCAAGATACAAAAAAAAAAATACAAAAATCAGTTCCATTTATATACACTAACAAACTATCTAAAAAAGAAGAACTTTAGGAAATGCAAATAGTTGCTTGGAACGTGACCTCACAAGACATTCATGACAGAATAAAAAGTCAAAATGACCTCCGTGTGCAGAAACACAAGGGCAAAACCAACTCAAATGATAAATGTAAAATCTTATATTAGGTTTTTTAAAAAGCCGATGGCATAGCAATAAAGCAGAGAAAACCTGGTGTGGCAAAGATCTATGGGGAAGGCAGGGCGCATTGATCACAAACTCAACATGAATTCTCTGGACTACCTGCTGTTGAAAAGGCCTAGTGTCCATATCCTAGGAAAAAGTGGTTTTCTAGGTTGATCACTTGGCAGAAGTGCTCTAGACCCATCTCCACTTGAGGCAGAGTTCAAAGGGCTGGTATTGATTGGCTTGGGGTAGAGAGGATATAGTGAACATATGCCAGTGTTGTTAGATAAGAGATAGACTGTCAAACGAAGATGGTGAAGATGCCTTCTGTGTTTTCCATATTGGACTAGGAGGCCCAATGTTTCCTTACAGGGAAGCCAATGGCAGTGCATTATAAAGAAGACCCTTTGATGGCAATTAGGAGTGGTTGACAACAAAGGCAACTGCACGAAAGGGCTGAGCTCTGCATCGGCAGCTGTCTTGAAGCAGAAGTTGGGTGGCCATCCATCAGAAATGTAACCAGCTACTTCCTGAACACAGTAAGAGGTTGGACTTCATTCAGTGTCTCTGACCTCAACTCACAGTAAGAAATACATTTTTGTATAGCAACCCAATATACCTATTCATATATATATACTATATGTATATGACTCACATGTGGGTACAAAGCTGAAAGAAAAGTTTCAAGAAAAAATACTTATCCTTACTCTCCTTACTATGTTATTCACTTTGCTATTTTCTCTTCTTTTCCTTTCTTTTCTTCTTTTTTTAAAAATTCTGATAAGAACCCACTAAATTGATTTCACCACCCACTGAAGTGTTGTGACCCATAATTTGAAAAACACTGGACAAGAAGTTTTTCTTCTAGAATACCTTAGATGGTGCTTCCAACTCTAAAACTCCGAGAATAAAGAAAACAGATTTTTTCAACCATGAAGACAAATTTATGACTTACAGATAAATGTTCATAAAGTGGAAATGCAGCCTGTTAAACTCCAAGTATGCTCTAGATACATCACTCTCTAGAGCACTGTGTTTCAACATTTGTGAATGATCCACAATAAGACATACATCGAACATTGTGACCCAGTACACACCACAAATATGCACGCACAGCGGAAACACAAGTTTCACGAAATAATTCTTATTTTTATTATGTGTGATGCCTTCTGATATTTTCTTTTCTGTTTCATGTTACTTTTGAAAACCTGTTGGTCAGGACCCCCTCAGCTGATTTCTTTACCTTCTAATGAGCCCACGGGTTGAGAACCCCTTCTCTAGAAAGTTCAAGCTGAGGTGGGGAGTGATATTCAAGCATGTCACAGACATTAACTAGGAAACTGGGCTAGGAATGGTTAAATCCTGCTAAGAAAATACTTCTGAGAGAGGAACTCGTTGGAGCAGAAAACAGCCCTCTAGGGGATCCACAGAACATCCAGAATGGCCTTGACAGTGGAGGCCACTTATAGGCCTGAGATGGAGCGGACCAAAAACCTAATTACAGTACAACCAGAGATATGTGTGTCCTCCCTCCCTCAGTATGGGGCCTAGCATTCCATGGTTTAATGTTTTCTGGAGGACCTTGGATTATTTGGAGGCTCCTTCCTTCAATATTTTCCTTCATGTTATTCCTTCTAAGCACCATTTCAGACACAGAATTGAAAAGATTCTTCTCTGGACTCTCCTACCGCTTAAATCTGATTCTACCATTACACTGAATATACCACCTTCTAATGGAATTTTACATTTCTGTCTTCCCTACTAGGCTGTGAGCTCATTAACATGCTGATTGTCTTATTCATCTCTGTGTTCCCTGGAATGTCTGCGTGATCTCTCAAAATGCAAATACTATCAATTCCTTTCCTGCTTAACTCTTCCCATAGCTCCCTATTCCTGTCAGGACAAACAGGAGATCCTTTATAAAGGCTTTCCTGCTCCAAGCCTTGCTTACCTACCCGGCCTTATCTCTCACTACACAGAGCTCCAGACTTCTAAGCAAGTCCAAGAACATTTTCTTTTTGCCTCCAAGCCACTGCTTGAGTAGCTTCTTCTGGCCTGAGCCTTTTCACGCTGCTTCCTCCCTCCCCTTGTGCCTGGCTATTGCTGATATGTCCTCCTTAGCTCCTGTAAGAAGCCTTCCCAGATTCCTTCAAAACTGGGTTAGATGTCAAGGTTGTGTTCCTTTAGGCCCCTGGCCCCGACCCCTGCCTGCAACACTCACAGCTCTGGACTCTGCTCATCTGCCTTCCCCACTGGACTGTCCAAGCAGAGGCAATAGCTGATTCACCCTGAAATCTCTTGCACATGCTTTGCACGTGGAAGATACTCAATACGTACATGTTTGGATGAATGTATGCACACAGTAAGTATCCAGTAAAGGGTGAATTGAGCTGAATTAAAATATCTTCAAACTTAGACGTTGGGAATAACACAATGCCCTAAACCAGGGGGTAGCAAACTTCAGCTGCCTGCCAGTTTTTGTAAATAAAGTTTTATTGAAACACAACCACAACTGTTTGTTTAGGTATTGTCTAGGCTGCTTTCCTGCTACAATGGCAGAGCTCAATAGTTGAGAAAAAGACCATATAGCTGGCAAAGCACGAAATATTTACTACCTGATCCTGTAGAAAACTTTGCCAACCCCTGGTCTAGGACAACAGTCTTGGACTTCCCTGGTGGTATAGTGGTTAAGAATCCACCTGCCAATGCTGGGGACACGGGTTAGAGCCCTGGTCCGGGAAGATCCCACATGCTGCAGAGCAACTAAGCCCGTGCGCCACAACTATTGAGCCCGCCTGCCACAACTACTAAAGCCCGCACGCCTAGAGCCAGTGCTCCGCAACAAGAGAAGCCACCGCAATGAGAAGCCTGCGCACCACAACGAAGAGTAGCCCCCGCTCGCCGCAACTAGAGAAAGCCTGCGCACAGCAACGAAGACCCAACGCAGCCAAAAAAAAAACAAAGTGTTTAAGACAAAAGTCTTTAACCTTGTTTGTGCTACTTTGACAGTCTGCGGAAATCTGTGAATCCCTTCTTGGAATAATATTTTTAAATGCATAGGATCACACAGGAAACCAGTTATTCTAGAAACAATTACCAAAACAATAAAAAATTATGATATATTAATATAGATACTTCTTCATTAACACATTAAATAACAATACTTAGCAATGGACTTAATAATTTCATAGTAGTGATAACCATAAATGGTATTTTGAGATATGTGCAACAATTGTAATGGGATAAGAACATATCTGTGATTCTAACGGTGACAAAGTCACGGGAATTGCTAATGCCGCTGCAGTTTGTTGATTACATTCATATTTGAAGAAAACATTACATTTCAGTCGGTAAAACTAAGAGCGTAATTTTTGTCCAACCAAAGTTCAGGGACCCCTTGCCTTCTATCCATGAGCCCCTTGGGGATCCACAGACTGCAGGTTAAGCACCCTGCTTTAAGATCCCATAGTTATCCAGGGTAAATACGACAGGAGTGAAAGAAAACCTCATGCTCGGAAAGGCCTCCAAGTCTCTCTCAATTTTACAGACTTGGTTTTATGCAGGATTTGCTCTACACTAAAATGAACTGCAGAGGAAAGTCCAAAACCACTAAGTAATCACAGTTAAGAAAAAAGAAAAGATGTATTATTTGACCTGCAGCTTTCAGCCGTATTTCTTTATTTATGAATTGGTTCCACCCAACCAAATGACAAACAGATGGATAGAATGGGGTAATGATAAACTCAGCTGGCAATTTGTCCCTGACGGGGCAACTGGAGAGCACACTTTCATTTACACTTTACAAATGGCTCCCAGCACTGGTACACAAGAATTCAATTTGTGTCAACTCCCATCAGTCTGACCAGGGATTACATCAGGAAAGCTCACGGTAGGAGGGGTTGAAGCTTTAAGGGATCAATTTGTAGAACTGTAGGTCAAACTTCTGCAAAAACATTCAGAATCGCCCTTCCATTTGAGCCTGAATGGAGGAACTTGATGGCTATCAGAATTTCTGGGACTACATACCACTCTGGAAAGTGGTTCTGAGATTTTCAATTTGGAAACTAAAGGTAAGAAGAAGGAATTTTTCACAAAACACCACTTGTTAATATGAAATGTCAGCTGACACCCAAACAAGCCCACTCTTGCTTATTTCTAATTCTATTGTTGGCTGTAAGGAAGGCTTATACTTAAACAACACAACTTCCTAAACAATTTCTTGAAAAGAAAGGGAGATTTTTGTTGCTGTTTTTTCCCATTCTCCTCAAAATTGATTAATTGTGTAAGAACGATTCTTTAAATATATCAAGCTCTATAATCTTGGGGGGCAGGGAAACCAACACAGGGCTACATCACTGTTAAATATTGCAGCCATTTGCCCAGTTATTGCTATAAGTTCTAGTAAAACGCTATGGAAAAAGTCGGCAATTCACTTGCAGGTATGAAGGGCTCCAAAACACAAGTTATCATTCAATATGAAATAAAATCGCAATGGTAGCTTTCAAGTTAGTCTTATACATTAGGTATTATCTGAAGCTGTACCACATACCACTATCCCTTTTATGATGAGAAAACAAAAGCAATAAGTAACTTTGGGTCGGGGGGAAGGAAAGGGGACGTGCACGCAGATCCAGGTTGGATTTTGTCTGCCTTTTATTTCTGCAGTTAGTAAGGAATGATATTGGTTACTGCTGTGGCCGTGGAAATTAGCCGTAAAGGATTCATTCAATCTCCTGTGACTAGTATGGTAATACACTTCCATTACCATGGGGCTCAGGGTAAGGAAAAGAACTGACACTTAAAACTATTCTTCCATAAGCCACTCTTCTAAGTACTGTACAGACATCTATCTATCTTCACAACCCTCCCAACGTATCCACTATTATCATCCCTACTTTACAGCCAGGGGAAGTAAGGCTCAGAGAGGTCAAGGATCTCGCGCAAGGTGGCAGCTAGTTGTTGTCACTCTCTGGATTCAATCACGTGGCTGCCTGTATCCAAATGTTCTCCAGCACCTACTTGACACGTGCTATGTTTACTTCATGTAGGTGCCATATTCCACAGAAGGGAGCAAGTCAAGACGTTGCCCTCATGGCCTGGCAAGGAGGACAGACTTTGAACAAGTAATTAACTACAAGTGTGCTGAGTGTTGCTAGTAAATGTTGCAGGTGTACCTAACCTAGTCTGAGGTGGGGGCAGGGTTCAGGGCAGGCTTCCTGGAGGAAGTGGTACTTAAGCAGGGGAACTGAAGGATGAACAAGAGTTAACTAGGTAAAGAAGTAGAAGATATATCCTGGCAGAGTATAGCAAGCATAAAGACCTTTAGCCGAGAAAAAACATGGCTATAAAGGAAAGCAGGAAAGA
Organism: Balaenoptera musculus; assembly: GCF_009873245.2. Classification (NCBI taxonomy): domain Eukaryota; kingdom Metazoa; phylum Chordata; class Mammalia; order Artiodactyla; family Balaenopteridae; genus Balaenoptera; species Balaenoptera musculus. Next base: position 30,499,922 of record NC_045787.1, on the reverse strand, counting down.
CCTATCATAAAAGCCTTAATAAGAACAGTTTGCATTAATTGAGCACTTACTGTATAACAGGTGCTATTCTGTGCATTTTGTGCGCATCAACTCATTTTATCTCACAACAACTCGATGAGGTAAGTAAATTGTTATCCCCATTCTTCTGTCTGAGAGACAGAGAAGTTAAATAATGCAACTAAAATCTTATGGTTTAAAAGTGGTGGAGGCAAGGGTTGGACCAGGAAGCTAGGTCCAGAGCCCTGTGTAGTAAACCGCCTATACTTCCTCACCTTTGTCACGAGGACAGAAAATCAGAGCCACCAGATTTTAGAGGTCAAGCAATCCAGCTTTATTTCATATGTAAGGAAGCTTAAAACTGGAATCAAGCCATTTGTCCCCAAGATTAGAGGCCAGCTCAGAGCTGTGTCTTCTGATTCCACATGTGGACAAACTTAAACCTGAGAGATGATACCAAGCATTGGACTGTAAGTCTCGATTCTGAATGAAACATTTCTTTAACTTTCATAGCCTATGCCCTTGACCATAAGTCATATCACATCATCCCTTAGAACTGTTCAAGGAAAATCCGTAATCCGTTCAGCTTCCGCTCTGAATCCCAGACTTGATCTTCATTTCAGTAACAGCCTTTGCAGGTTCACTTCTTAGGAGGAAACTAATTAAAATCATTTGTTACTTGTAGGCTGATGATGGGATGGAAAGACAGATGACTTTTGACAAAAATATCAATTTGTAAAATAATTTTCAAAATTATTTTGAAATAATAATTTCAATGCACCACCCAGGTGTGCGTGACCTTGAGGTTCTCAAGTAAAACCAATATGTAGACATTGCAATCAGCTTAAAAGCAGCTCTGCGTGAAGATGAATTTTGCAAGTCTTATTATGGAAGGCATCTGCAAGGGACCAGGGAATTATTTAGGCAGAAAGGTGTGAAAGGGAAAAGAAGGGAAGCATTGCTCTTTCATATTTATTAGTACTAGTGTCTTGGGCTGAGATTTAGAGATCATTTCTTGACCTAGGTCCCTAAAACACACAGAAATATTTTGAACTTTCACATGCACCCAAAATTAGCCTTGGTGGACTTTTTATTAAAAATAGCCACTGAAAGCTTTAATCTGCCCTTTCCAACAACTGACAATACAAAACTCTGAAGCAGTTTTAACCAATCAGGTTACACCTACAGAAAAACTACAGTAAGTCCCTTACATACGAACCTTCAAGTTGGGAACTTTCAAAGATGTGAACGTGCGTTCGCTTGTCCAATCATGTAAGTTGGTTCATGTGTCTGGCATATGTTGTCACATGCGTGCATCCTCTACAAGTGGTTGTGCTTTTGTGTACTTAACCGTACAGTACTGTATAGAGACAGTAGTACAGTATCTTTATTTCAAGCCCAGGATGTCCGGAAGCAAGTGTTAAAGCAGCAGTGATATAGCTGGTACTACTGGACTTTTCAAGGTACTGTACTGTAAGATTAAAAAATGTTTCCTTCATTTCTTGTGTTTGTTTTTTATGTATTCTTTGTGTGAAAAGTATTATAAACCTATTACAGTACAGTACTATATAGCTGATTGTGTTAGTTGGGTACCTAGGATAAATTTGTTGGACTTACGAACAAATTGGACTTACAAACGTGCTCTCAGAACGGAACTCATTCATATGTAGGGGACTTAACTGTATAGGTAAGTTAAATGAAAACTATTTTCACCTTTAACCAACCTGATAGATAGCATATATGGAACACAGCACCCCAACTGAAACATTACTGGTAAGGACTATTTGTCCAGGCCTTTGGGTTTTCATTGCCACCATAGTATATATTTTTCACTTATGAGAAAAGCACTTACCCTGGGGAAATTCTTAGGCCGAAGGAGGAAAGTTTCTCAGATATTTATAGACAAAATATTTCAAAACATAGGTAGCTATATTTATGCTTGGTTCTTATTTTAATGAACACTAAGATTGCTGCCCACAAAGAAATTTTCAGTATCACTTTAGAAATAAAATATTCTTCCTGGGACTTCCCTGGTGGCGCAGTGGTTGAGAATCTGCCTGCCAATGCAGGGGACACAGGTTCGAGCCCTGGTCCGAGAAGATCCCACATGCCGTGGAGCAACTAAGCCCGTGTGCCACAACTACTGAGCCTGTGCTCTAGAGCCCACAAGCCACAACCACTGAGCCCACGTGCCACAACTACTGAAGCCCACGCGCCTGGAGCCCGTGCTCCGCAACAAGAGAAGCCACCGCAATGAGAAGCCCGTGCACCAAAGTGTAGCCCCCGCTCGCCGCAACTAGAGAAAGCCCGCGTGCAGCAACGAAGATCCAACAGCAGGCAAAAAATATATACATATATATTCTTCCTACTTCGAATGCATGGTTTTTCTGTTTTAGAAAAGCAGGAAGAAAAAGTTTTAAAAACATTGCAAAATATGTTACAGCCTGCAGGCTTACTTAGAATTTGCCTCTTCAAAAAATCTTTTCTACACTGATTAAAAATTTAAAATCTACTGTAAATAAGGAAGCTGATGAATCGTCCCCGGGCCGACTTTGGGAGACATTATGAAGATTACTCTCATCCTGCCTGAGCCAGAGACCAAGTCTCCTTTCTGATACAATCACTGAGAGCACCCTTTCAAGACGCTCACCCTGTGGGAATCCTCCATTTTACAGGAGGTAGAAGCTGGATGAAGAACAAAAATTTGCTTGGCCCGCCTGACCTAAGACAGCATCACAAACACATGGAATGTCCACCCAAAATATGAACAAAACTAGCAAATACGCAGTCAGTACCCCATACCCTGGTCTAGTGTAATTTTTCAGGTTAATCTCTTATTAGCCAGTTACATATTTCCTTAAAAGTTTTTTGAGACTATTTCCCAACAATGCCTTTGACATCATTATCCCCACTGAATAAGGGCAACTGATGAATAAGCACCTACTGGAACCTAATCCTCCAGTGACAGAACTCAGACAAGAACTTCACATTCAGATGGGTGAAATCTGAGGATAACTTCTGGCGATACACTGATTTCTACAATGTCCTAGCCTTGGCCTGTCAAAGGCCTGCCTCTGGGATAGGAAAAGACACTTTTGGCTCACCCAGAGACCTGTCACAGGTGTTTGTGTACACAGTAGGTATCTGGGCAAAAAGAATTCAATGTTAAACATTAAACAGACCTCTCTGGGAAAAATAGATAACTGTAGGCCCCCAAAACTTTTCACACGAACTGCAGTTTCTGATTTAGAGCCCAGGAAAGCTCTCTTTAAACACATATCCTCAGGCTCTCAACTGAAATGGGATAGACTCTGAGATGTTTACAAATGAATGTGGGGATTTATTTTGCAGCCAAACATTAAATGCCACAACAAGCTGCGAGAGCTTTTTTTCTGGAATAACAGCAAACAGCGGCCTAAGATGAGGCTTCCCATTTCCTCAGCCAGCAGAGCTCTGGGCGGGCTGAGTCCAGGATTCCATCTCTGAAGGTGGATCACAGACATGAAGGGGACATGGGGTTTTGTAGAAAGAGCCCTGGGCTGGAAGTCGAGAGAGTTCAGTTCTAATTTTAATTTTGTCCCTAACCAGTCATTTCACCTTGGCAAAGCAACTTAAGCAATTGAGTCCCAATTTCTTTCTTTGTAAAGGGGAAATAGTGGTAGGGGGGGAAGGAAAGAAACAGATATTGAATGTCTACTATGTATAAACACTTTATGCAGACTATGAGCAACAACCCTGCTATGAGGGTCACATTAACTTGATGTTACAGATGAGGAAATGGAAGTCCTGAGATAAAATAACTTGACCGAGGTTACATATTCTGAAAGAGCTAGCAGAAGCAGAATTCCTAGTATAGGGGCTGGAACCAGGAGCTGGCTTTCCTTATTCTACCATGTTCCGTTTGGAACACCGAGATATCCAAGAGTTCTAAATATGAAGACATCTACAATGTCTCCAGGACATTGTAGAGTTATATTCATTAAGATAAACAGATACAAAAAATATTTAACAGTTTGTTAAAATGGTATATACTTTTAAAATACTTATACATTAAGAATTTGGGGTCTGAGCCCCTCAAATGTTAGAGGTTTGAATGTTAAGATGTATTTTTGTTGGAGAAGAATTAAAATTGTTAAATGTAGGTACATAACACCCATATATACCTTACACGTGTATAGGGTTTTTGCTTTTTTGCTTGTTTGTTTCCTTTTCCTTAGCTTGGTTTTTGACATGTAGATGTCAAAAGAGCTTTGTAGAAAGCTCTTTCTCATATGTGATTTCACTTGATCCTCCTAATGAGGACACACTATAAGGCTGGAAGAAGTTATCACCCATATTTTGCATTGTAAGGACATTGTAGTCAATGCCTCTGGGGCCTGTGTCACCTCCCCTTCTCCCAGTTCTGATTTCAGCTACGGCTGTCATGTGGAGAGTTTCACGTGAGCCCAACGTGCCTCGCAAGGCCAGCATCGAACCTCAAGCACAGGCTGTGCTCACATCACTCCTCCTTCTTCCCTGGACCTGCCCCCTTAATCCAAGGGCCAGCAGAGCCTAGAAGGGTGGGAAGTTGTACCCCTGGGGGAAACTTTCAATCAACAAAAAGAGGACAGAAGCCAGTGGGTAAATGGCTCTTGTCTTTTTGATAGGCAAATTAGAGAGGAATTCTGTGTGCTCCAGAGAGATCTCCATAGTATTAAGCCCCTATAGAGGCCCCCATTGCCTGCAGAAGTGACTTCTGTAACACACAGTCATATGTCCTCCATCCCTCTCCCAACCTTCTCATTCCTGCTTCCAAATAAAATAAACTACTTGCACCCAAGTCCTTGTAAAACGCTCTCCTTTTGGGGACCCTAAACTATGTGAGGCACTGAGACTACGGAGGCGAAGTGACTTGCACAGGGCCCCCTGCTGGCAGTAGAGGAAGCAGCAAGCACTCCCTTCCAGTTCTGGCTCTCAATCCTTCTCATTTTCTACTTTCAGTTGTACACACAGGTTAAGAAACTGCAATTTCCACCTTTTACCAATATGCCAGACTGAAGCTTAAAAAAGAAATACATGTTTTACCACAAAATTAATGATTCACTTTGTTATAAAGCAGAAACTAACACACTACTGTAAAACAATTATACTCCAATAAAGATGTTAAAAAAAAATAGTAAATGATAACCATCATCTTTGCTGAGGGTTACACTGGTGACCTGCTGGGCTACTATGAAAAACATTGCCCAGTTTTCAAAATTTTAAAGTATTACGTTTTGCTTTGCTGATGTTAGACAAGTAAATTAGAAATGTTAAGTTTCACTCCAAGTTTTACAGATGAGAAAGCTGAAGTTTTAGGACTTTCCACTGTTGCAGTTTAACTACTATTGGAACCAGGCTTAGAATCTTTTCTACTCCAGGCACATTCCGGGCTTTGCCTACCAAATCTGTTCAACAACAGGATTGTAGATTATCCTCACTGAAGGGCATTGGTCTGGAGCTTGGCTGGGGGCATCTTTTATTTATTTATTTTTTAATTTTCCCAGCATCTGTTCCTCCCTTTTCCATTAATTGCACAACTTCGCTTTGAGGAACCAACCCTCTTGAACTCTCAATCTGTGTACTTCAGGCCTGAATGACCCACCAGTCTTTAGTTCCAGAGCTCAGAATATGACGAGTGTCTGCCCAATCAGTGTACTCTTCTCCCTGGCCGCAGTGATTGGCACAGCTAATGAAGAGGGACCAGAGCCTGGTCAGCTAGAATGAATACTGAGACTCTACTGGGTCCACTGAGAAAGAGCCACTCTTTTCCAGTGGGGAGCTGAGCTAGTAGACAGCAAGCCTTCAGTGCCTGGTGGCCATCTTGCCACTATACTGGAAGAACCTGAAACTAAAGCCAATAAAGGGGGGAGCACAGCACAGAGATGAATGGAGACAGACTGCGGATGTGATACAGAGCTAGTCTTCCCCAAATTTCGAGTTGTCACAGGACTTGACACTCACAGGGGCCAATACATTACGGTCTCATCTTCCTTCAAGATTCTGCCACTTGCAATTCAGTAAGTCCTGCCTGAAACGAGCTCTGTACTCAAGCATTAAAGAGACTCAGTGCAGTACTTCTCTGAAGAAACAAATATCTGTTTTCTACTACCAAAAAATAGGCTAGGAAGTCAAGAAACAGAAGCAGAGCTAATCAAATCATGGCAGAATCCTTTGCCCCAGCTTTAGAGAGCCTAAGGAATGAGGTGCTGAACAAGACTCTTTACGAATCCATGAAGCAACTGGCCTCAGACAAACCCAATCACCTTTAATGTAGCGAACAACATTGTTTCATCAACTAGGTGCTTCAATTCAAAATTCAACTGCAACTAGAGTTCAGAGGAAGAGCCCTAGATGGGGAATTACTTTCGCTCATTGGTTGGGTGGGTGTTTTTTTGGTTTTGTTCTTGCTTAAAATTACATAGAAGCATTGAGAATCCATGTTTTTACATCTGTAAGTTCTTAGAAGAACTTCTAATCAACTCTTCTACCTCTGATAAGCTTCTACCTCTGATAAGCTGAATACGAGAGCTGGAGAGGTAGACAAGAGAAAAAAGCTGAAACCAAACCAAGAAACTTGCCCCATGGCAATACGGATGCAAAGGCAACAATGCATTGCACTAAAGGTTTTTTTTCCTCTCCCTCGAGAAAAGTCACCATCAAATATATACTTCAGACACAATGTTTCAAAGCCAGGGAGGCAAGTTTTGAGCGTGAAATGCAGGCAGGCTGGCAGTGGTCCCTCGGGAGTTTTCAGAGCCTAGGACAGTCTGATTGTGGCGGGGAAGTGGGGAAGAGGTCAGGTGGGTATAGACAGGTCAACCAGATGACCCACCATCAAAGAGGGCTGGGGACAGGTGCTGGCCCAAGTCAGAGTGTAAATATAGGCCTCCAAGCCTTTGTCGTCTCTTAAATTCACAGGCAATGGAGTCTTCTATCGTGTTTGGAATGACTGTGGTCAGTACATTTGGCTTCTGAATGTGACCCACTAACTTACCTGATGAATTCCACAGAATAGTACTGAATAGGGGAGCTTCCTTCACTCTCTCCAGGTTTCCAAGATAGGGCCACCTCGGAATCGGAAACCACAGTGACGTGCAGCTGCTGAGGTGCTACTGGAAGCAGGCAGGAATCTAGGCAGGACAGCGAACAACTAGAGTTGGCTGTGGTCTTTGCTGCTGGAGGGGTTTCATGTATAAAAAAACATTTGTGCTTTCTACAGCCTAAACATCTCTGTTCAGAACTGCCTCAAACTCCAAACCAAATAAACACACACACACAAAATCACAACTGGATTCTCAACTGGATTCATGGAAGGTTTGTCAATGAGAGCTGGTCTTCCCTTCTCCTCAAGCACCCCAGGCTGGAAATCCAACTAAATTATGTCCAGACTATCGACCCCAGGACACACAATGATGTGTACCCTTTAGAACCTCTGTTAGCATGTCGGAATTGAAATTTACCTACAAGGAAAATTAAATGCTTAGCGTTACTGTCACTTACTTTCAATTCTTTTGTGTATCTCTTCCTGCCCCCTATCATCAGAATACATACCAATGGTAGGACATTTGAAAAAAGCCTCAGGGGTAAAGATGTAGGATGATCCTATCACCCCAAGGTAACTCCTGTTACTATTTTCATATCTAGACTTTCACATTTATTTCCCAGCCTTTCTTTATTGCTTCGGCCAGACATATTTTTTCTGCCTTCTCTTCCTAGCAAAACGCTATGCAGCTTTCAAAAACCGGGCCAAAGATATGGTTCTTTCTGAAACCCTCCCTGAGCCTTGGGGTGGAGAACGTGCTCCTTCTGAGTGCTTCCAGAGCCAGCTGGGCAGACCTCGGATGCACTGGATCTACCTGCCTACCACGTGCCTCTCCCTCCACAAGGAGCTCCTATGAGCAACGATGTCTTCAAGCCACTTTTGTCCCCCAGTGTCCAGCGCAGTACCACCTCAATGAGCCTTTGTTGCATTCCCCTGGCCTATAAGATCTCTTCTCCCACTCCCCTTCCTCGCCTTCTTAACTCCCACTTACTTAATTCCCACTTAGCAGTCATGTCCTCAGGGAATCCTTATCGCACCCCTATATCGGATTTTACAACAGAAGATCTTACAGCACTATGGGAAGCACTTCTCACTATCTGCGGCCACACATTAATTAGATAATGTCTTGACCCACGCCACTAAGTTCTGAGAGGGCAGGGGCTGTATGCCTGTTTTTGTTCACCACTGAATTCCCAGAGCCTAGCATAGCACAGTGCCTGGTACATAGTAGGTCCTCACTGATATACTGAATGAAGGAATGAATGAATAGCACCCATCACTTTCTTACTATTAATGAATTGGACGCATTTTACCTTGGAGCAAAGTGGTAATGTGCCGAGGAGAGCTAAGCCGCCCTTTGCCAGTCTGGCTGTAAGCTGCCACGCTTACTCGGTATTCAGTGCCTGGTTTCAAATCTCCGATCACTTCCTCCTGTCAATGACCAAACAGGAAATGTGTCAATGATCAGAAGTTCTCTTGAGGCAAACCAGACAATCTCATGAGGGTTGCATCTTGAGGCCCCTGTGAAATTTGCTTGGGAGATTGTTTTGCTTTCTCTAGGATTGGCCAAGTTTTTTAATTTGCGAAGAGGAAAACACCATGACACATTTCCCAAGACTAATGAATTATCCTTTATACACTGTCGTAGAACTGGGACTCATTCACCCTATCAGATGTTGCTCATAACATCTGAGTTCTTCAATGAGAGTATTAGGCTGCTGGAATTCAGGTAACAATCTTTTCCAGGGTTAGAATCCCCCAGTTCTTTCTTTCCATTTGCATATCACAGATGCTCAGGGACTAGCCACAACAGCAAATTGAGGGCTTGATTTATATCCACAAAGTAGGGACTCAAACTTTGGTTCTCAAATTTTAAACTGCATCAGAATCACCAGGAGGGCTTCTTAAAACAAATTGCTAAGCCTGGCCCACAAAGTTTCTGATTCAGTAAATCTGGGAAGGGGTCTGAAAATTTGCATTCCTGAAAAGTTCCCAAGTGATGCTGCTGGTGGTTCATCAACGCCCACATTGAGAACCAGGAGGACTGATGATGGATGTGTGTGTGAACTTCACCTGCACAAACAGCCTTGACCAAAAAGTCCCAGCTGAAGATGACTTGCTCCATCTTGAGACTACAGTACCGAATAGTAAGTGGGAGCCTGAAGCCACTGGTCCCAGTAAACTGCAGTGGAAATGATACTGACTTTGGAATCAGTCAGTCCTGGGCTTGAATTCTGACTCTGCCACTTATTGCTAGCTATGGCCTTGATATTAAATTCCCTGAGCCTTAGTTTCTTCCTCTGTAAAATGGGGATGATGTATAACTATCTTGCATAGTTGCAATATTTGGGATAATGTATGTAAAGTAGCTGGTACCAAGGATGTCCTCAAGAAACAGGATTGTGATGATTATTGTCTTAAGCATGTGAAAGCCTTCTTTTTCTCCACTTACCTAGGTTCCACCTTCTCTGAGGCCAAAATCTTCCCCTTGACAGCTGACCACACAGAACTGATATTACCCTACCAAGTGTTGTGCCACTAAATTAGCACTTATACATACTAAAAATTATTACTACTTCTCCCATGGAATCGCAAGCCACTTGAGAGCAGGTATCCTGTCTTATATTTCTTCACAACATCCTCTGCAAATGATTAAACATTCATTGTTGTTAAGGAGAACTAATCAATTGATCAATAAAAACTTTTAAAAATATTCAACAAATAGTTATTGAATACTTACTACAGTAGTTCTTAACCCTGAAAGCACGTTAGAATCACTCAAAGATCTAAAAAAATACCAGTGCTAGATTCCACTCCAGACCACTTAAATCAGAACCTCTGGGGGGGCAAAGCCTGGGTGTCAGTTTGTTTAAAGTTCTCCAGGTGATGCTAATATGGGCAGCCAGGTTTGTGAACCACTGGTCTAGGGCTTGGTTCACCTCTCCTGGCCTCTGAACTCCATCTGTCTCCCCTCCTCTCTTTCTCCTGTATCTCCAACCTTTCCCTTATCTACCTGATGCTTCCATAAGTATTTACTGTGCTCAAGTCACTCTTATCTTAGACAATCAATTATTCCCCACCACACATGTGCCCCTGTCTCCTCTCCAGAGATGCAACATTCTTAAAGAAGTTGTCTCTACCTTCTCGCTTCCTATTCACTCCTCAACTTGCTCCCATCTGGCCTCTCCTCACTGCAAACAACTGAGATGTTCCTACCAAAGTCACCACAATGACTTTGCAGTCAACCCAGTGGGAATGTCTCCATCTTTACCTGACTATTTGCAGCTTTCAATACTGTTGCCCACCCTTGCTTCTGAACTCTCTTGGTTTCCTTGGAAACTGTGACTGCTCCTCCATGTCTCCTTCTACTTCTCTTGTTGCTCCTTCCAAGTATTCTCCACCCACTCCCCATTCTCTGCTGGCCCCTTAGGTGTTGGTCTTTCCCAGAAGTTCACCCCTCACCATCTCCTCTCACTCTGTAGCCTTGCTTAGGTGAGCTCATCTACCACTACCTTAGCTTCTAGCACCTTTGAATGACATCTCCCACCATCTCCAGCTCTAACCTGCCTCTTGATCTCCAGACATGGGTTTGTGACTGCCTCTTGAACTTCTCTACCCAGCAACTACCATGCAACTCAAGTTCAACATAACCAAAGCTCAACTAACCATCCCTCCTCTGACTACCAAAAACAAAATAAAAAATTGCTTCACCCTTTGTGTTCTCTCTCTCATTACCTAAACCAGAAATTCTCAACACTTTCCTCTCTATGTTCACCACCCCTCCTCCCTAACCACCATTCAATCAGTTACCAATACTCTTTCGTATCACTTGAATCTGTTTACGTCATTTTATCCTCACACCCGTTTAAGTCCAAGTCCTCATAATGATGACAATGGCTCTGACTCTCCCGACCACCAATACTTCCTGCACATCCAATCTGTACTCCACACTGCTAAGTTATTTTCCTAAACCCAAATCTGATCATGTCACTTCCACTTACAATAGCATCTTTGCGTCCCCCTGTTTATCCTTCCAGCATCATCTCATGCCACCTCCCTTCCTTACATTCTATATTCCAGTCATACTTAAGAACTTGGCAGGGCTCAAATTTATGCCATTCAATTCCTTGCCTCTGGGCCTTTGAACGGACTGTTCCATCTGCATGGAATGTCCTTCTCCCTGCTCCTGCCTGGCTCACCCCTGCTCATCCTTCATGACTCAGTTCAGCTACGACATTACCTCATTCCTCTGACCCCCAGCCCCCAGTCTGGTTAGGCGTCCCTCCTCTATGCTTCCCTGGCGTCCTTGGTGTACCTCAATCGTAGCAACACTCGCCTTATACTGTAATTGTCTGTTTACCGGTCACCTTCTCCCCACCCGCTTGAGGGCAGTGAAGCAAGTTCTTACTCCTCTGGCATCCCAAAGCTTAGCATTATCCGACATGTAGCAAATGCTCAGACAGTGCTTTTTGATGAATGAATAAATGAACTACTGAGTGAATGAAAAAAATCAAACCAAGAGGTAGGATATAAACAGATTACCTCATCAAGAACCAACTTCTCCTACTGACTGCTCCAACTTGATTAACAGCATCTGTAACTCTGCCCCAGACCCCGGGTTAGTAACCCCGGAGACAAAGCTGACTGCCTCTTACCCACCTCCCCTCAGCCACCTCCACATGCCTTCCAGACCTGTTCCCTTCTTCCGCTTCCCTCGAATCCTTACTTGGGCCATTTCTACAGCCTCCAAGAGAGTGTCTGTCTCCAATCTTCCCTTCCTTCTCTCTCCCCCTGACTGCATCCTACATATGACTGCACAAGGGGTCCTTGCTGAACATACGGTCCTGCTTTCACAGCTCCCTGTCCCCCATCCTCACCCCTGCTCTAATTCTCTGCATCTGTGCACCCTAGTTCCACCATCTGTCTCCTGGTTTCATTTCAAGTTGGGTAGTTAGGAGGCTGGGGGCCCCAGGTGTATACAAGACTCCTGTCTCCCTCCTCTCCCAACTGCCACTCCCAGGCTTTTCCCAGGGAAGCGGAATCACACTTTCAAATCAACCCAATGCTCTCACAGCCTTTGCTGTAGAATCCCTTCCTCCTGTGAAGTCATTACACTGTATGAAGTACAGGGGTAGTGACGTGGTTTCATAGATTATTGTAGATATCAGCTATGCGCCAATACCAAATACAGCTACCATTAGTTACCATTTATTGAGTGTTTTCTCTGTTCCAGGAACATATATAGCCTGAGTCTTCCATCAGGCCTATGAGGTAGGTATCACTCTTATTTTCACTTCCAGAGGAGAAAACTGAATCTCTGAAAAGTGAATGATTTGCTCAAGGCTGTATATTTATTAAGCGGCAAAGTGGGGATTTGAATCCTGCTTTGTTTGACTCCAGGGACCAAGTTCTAATTGGATAATACATGAATGAAAAATATTAAATAATATTTAAATCAAAAATTCTTATCATAAACACTGAAGACCAGATAATTATTTTATCTATAAACATGGCAATTTATGTATCTGCAATTTAAAAGTGATCACTGAAAACCAAGGGAAACTACACTTGTAGAAGTTCTTAATGTGGATTAAAAAACAACTAATCTTTTTGTTTGAAGATCAGTGCTACCTTTAGCCCAGGTATATTCTGAGAGGTGGAGGGTCACCCTCCCAGAAGCTATTTCCAGTCTTTTCTGGTGTCTTTTCCTGAGCTGACAGGCTAGTAGATTAGCATAAGAGAGCAAGGGTCAAGGGGACTGAGTAGTTGGGGTCATAAAAAGAGGGGTTGGATTCAATGATTTAACTGTCACTTCTTCCTCCAATATCTCTCCTTCCAAATGGAATCCCTCAGAATAATGTGACTTGTGATAACCCTTGAATTTTTTAGTAAAATGCTGCACAATTACACAAGTCTTTCTATTTCTGTCCTTAAATGTCTTATGGCCACTACTTCAGCCTTCATCAAACTAGATAAGATGCTAAATATACCCTTTTCAAAGTAGAAAAAGAAACTGTTTTTTTTTTACCTTGTGGAAGTTTGAAAATTAGTCAAAATATTTATCTCTCTTGGACCTATTTCTGCACAAGATGGTAAGAAACAAAGACAGAGAAATTGCTTTCTTGGGGTAGAAGCCAGAGTGAATTCCACAGTCTCCTCTGGTCCCTTCCATGCTTTTTGGGGGGGCGGGGAGCAAAGTTGGGTGAATTGCTGCAAAATAACCCTACTTTGTGTCCCTTTCTGAAATACAGAACCCCTTCCAAAAGTTGCCTCCTTTGTCTTTTAACACCACCAGTGGCTGTCATGTGATCAGAAAATTTATATTTGTAGAAGATAAAAGCAAGTCTAGTTAGTTAGTTCACTGAGCCCAGGAAGAAAGCTCCAACAACTTTACAACCAAGTGAGCTATTCCCCAGGACACTTGCCTCCCTCACAGACTACCAGAAACAACAACCTTTTATCTTATGATTGTATAATCATAATATAATCATAACTTATACTCCATTTTGGAATTTATAAAATCCTTGCGTACCAGTGCCACATTTAATTCTCACAACAGCTCTGAGATGTCAGTCTTATCCTCCTCATTTTATAGATGATGAAACTGGACCCATAAAGTTTATATAACTATACTCTGGGCAGGGCAAGAATGGGTCTGGTTTCACTGATAAAATGCACGACTTAATATGCCTCCGATTGCCTGACTCAAGACGGAGTACATCTAACCCTCAGGCTAGCACCTCGTTTTTCAGGTGTCCAACTGCCTTTTCCATGTCTACTGCACCAGATCTATTCCCTCCATTCACAGTCTGTGATAGGAATGACTCTCTGCCCCTAGTATCCATTCTCTCCTTTCTTGTAATAGAACCCCTGTACATTTCAGTTGGACCATGGCCACTCAAAGACTACATTTCCCAGCCTCCCTTGCATCTAGATGTGACCATGTGACTAAATTCTGTCCAATAGGATATGAGCAAAAACGCTGAGGGCAATTTCTGAATTATCCCTTCAATAGTTAGTGATATGTTCCCTTTCCCCTTTTCCTCATCTTTTGGCTAGAATGTGGATGAGGCAGTAAGCTATTTTGGATGATGGGGAGGCAGGCCAGAGGGGTTGGCAAAGCAATGAGATGGAAGAATCCTGGCACAAGGAAGCCACCAGAAGAGCCCTAAGCTGGTTATATTCAGACCATTACATGATGGAACAAGAAGGCACATCTTGTTAGGATCACTGTTATTTGGGGTTTGGGGACTGCTAAACTTTCATTCTAATTCATGCTAGACCCAATGTTCAAAAACAACCTGGATAGCTATGTAAGAGGAGCCCCTGAAAAGATGGGACTATTCTTAACTGAATCCCTGTTCGCTTTGCAATGATGAAACCGTGTTGAATGGCTCTGAACTTAAATCTCTGACCTTGAATCAAACCTCACCTTTACCCGCTTCCATGCTGCACTTTCCTCCTACTGCTGGAAACCCAAGTGGTATGTTTCCAGAAATGAAGCTGTATGTTGTCTTGTTCAGTAGTCTGGACAAGTAGCCCCTACACCGGGAGGGCATCCAGTGAGCATAGCTAAGAGGAGGCATGAAGTGGGACAGCACTGGACTAGGAGCCAGGAGATCCAGACTCTAGAGCCAAAGAGCTGTGTGGTTTTGAAGATGCCACTTAACTTCTCTGGGCCAAAGTTTCAACATGGAAATTCTACAATTCTTCTAAAATAACCTTCACTGGTAGCTAGTAACCTTGGGTTCAACTTCACAGTTGCCTCTATAAGTTAAGTCTGTGCCTCGGCTGCCTTAGTAGAAGTTGGGAATATTTAGCATCATTAGATGGAAGGCACAGGGAAATAGGAAAGGGTTATCTTCCAAACAGCCTTCTTCCAAAGGTCCAGAGGAAGGCTGTGCAGGCCAGAGTGGAGGGATTTCCATTCCCTGAGTGGTCACAGAAAGATGGAGTATTTTCCAGGGTTTTGCAAGAGGGGCAGCATTGGGGCTGGACAAATCTTCCTCATATGGATCTACCCTGCATATTGCAGGAGAGTCTGTATCCCTGAAGCTTGTTCACTAGAACGCCCACACCTATTTCCATATGCCCACAGGGAACAAAGAAGCCCCCAGTTGGCAACCATTACTAATTGGCCTCTTCATTTTATAGTCAAAGAGAGGTTCAAGGGGGTTCAGTGACCTTGCCCACAGTTACCCTTGCTCTAGTGACGGAGCTGGGACTAGATGCAAGTCTCATGATTCCTGTCTGCTTTATCCCTTAACCCTGGATAAGACCCAAATAGAATCACTATTCTGGGTCAGCCAGACCAGTGAACTCCAAAGCAGGGCGGTGGTGCATCCCCCTGAGAGAGCAAGACAATCTACTGGGATGTTGGAAGAAAACATAAGGACTTTATACTTCTATTTTATCTCCTCCTTTAAAAGGCTGTGGGATTTTATAATGTACACAATATATATGTAGAGTAGCAGATGTATACTTTACAAATACATACATATACATATATTGGTATATGTTCAAATATTTTTTAACTGATGGTATGCATGATCAAAAAGTGTTAAAGACCACCAGTTTAAGGACCATTTCTATTTCTAACTCTAAAAACATCACCAAATTGTCCTGATTTGTTTTACTATTTATTTTTCCAGGATGAAACCTGCTGGTTGTTCTTCTAAAAAAAGGTTAAGTGTCAAATGCTAATCAAATCAGAAGCCTTTATATAGGCAGACTATCAAAGAGTGCATCAGAATTCCACATGATCCACCAGGTTATTTTGGTCATTTCTTCAGTTGAATCAGACTAACCATTTGTCAGCCCAATCCTCTTTTCAGCATTCTTCCAGAAAGTCAATCAACCGGGTTTAGGTGACCCGGTTTTGTCTCATTGAGAAGGTCTAGGATTGTTAGGGGCAGTGAGGAAAGAAGAAGGAAAAGGGGGTGGAGGAGCTCCCCTCACAGTGGGGCTCGCTAGTTGAAATATTTTCTCTCCTTTTCAATCTTTTTCACCTTGTCTTGGAACAGAACTTAAATTACTTCAACCTTTAAAAACGTTGCTCTTAACCTTACTCTACCATGTGAGATAAAACAGTTTCTTTCTAAATGATTAAAAATTCACCCAGTATGCTCCGCGACTGCTGCTTCCACTAGAACCAAGCACTCTCCGTGGGCCTTAATCAGCGAGGGAGATGCAGGAAAATCAACATTTTGATGAAAAGAGACCCCCTGAATCCAGGGCTGGGGCAAGGGTTTAACTTTGCGAAAGCATACTTACAAAAATCATCTGATGATCCAATCGTCCCTGGAGAGGAGAAAAAACAAAACAATATGAAAAGGAAAGGAAGGCTAGCAGGAACTAAAATGAACTCCTAGAGTAGCTGCCCTTCCACCACGTATAGCCAAGGGCAGCAAACACACACCTTGGCAATGTGATTTCTCTTGAACACTCACTCAGTTCTTATTCTGCGCCGCATGTGGTGCTGAGGGTTCTATGACCATGATCTTGTTTAATGCCCACAACATCAAAAGCTGCTGTTCTTGGGCAGCTTTTGGTCTTATTGGGAAAACCACATTTACACTGATAAAACCATTGGAGAGCAACATGAGACCAGATGTCATTTACATGCAACTTACTAGACAGATTGAGGTCTGTAAGATGCTACAGGATGATGTGATGGAGTACAGATGTTCCCAAACTTTCTCTGTTCATGGCACCATTAGTATCGCAGTATTATTTTTACAGCACCTCTAATCCAGAAAAAATCCCTAACGGTTCCATTTATTCAATAGTTATACGCAAAAGATTTGGTAGTAGTAGTTTACACAGATGTTGCTGTTTCCCGTGCAAAGTTCAAATATTCCACAAGGCCCCTGTGAGTTTGCTGCAGAGCCCTGAAGCACACAGGCTGGGAACCACAGATAACGCTACCCATGATATAGCTCCTATTCCGGTTCTTGTTTTGTCGATGAGGAAACTGAGACCCAGTAAGGTTACCCAGCTGGTTTGTTGTCATACAGGAATCTGAATGCGAGTCATCTAAACCCAGAGCCCCCTCTGCCGTGCCAGACCGCTCCCCTCCCCCTTCCTGACTTGCTGCCTTTATGTCTAGTCATCATTTCTTCTCTCCATTCTCTGTATTCTGCACCTCCCCTGCCCCTCTGCCCGAACACACAAGCCCACGAGCATGTACACACACGTGTGTTCATTCCCTCGGTTCAAACCATTCCTTTCGACTTGAATACCCCTCTCTCTCCTCTGCCTTTCCAGAAACTGCCCCTGCTTCAACTCTCAGCCCCCAGTTTTACCTCGTGACCACTTGTTCCTACACTAATCTCTCCGTCTTCAAAACCTCAGTCTGTCTAGTAAGTGGCATGTAAACGACATCTGGTCTCATGTTGCTCTCCAATTGTTTTATCAATGTAAACGTGGTTTTCCCAATGGGACCGAAAGCTGCCCAAGAACAGCGACTGTGTGTTATCTCGTGCTGGGTGGAGAGTAGCAACTGTGCAAGTTTGCTGAAATCGGCAAGGTAATCAAATGCTATAATTTGGTAGCATATTCTAACACCTCGGTGTAGTGAATGGAGAGAATATATTTAACATAAAGGCAATGATCATCAGGAATAGCAACTAACATCTATATGGCTTCTTACTTTTTACTAAAGGCTTTTACATGCACAATTTTATCTGCCACTCACAACAGTATAATGATTACACCCCTTGCATGGGAGAAAGTTGAGGTTTAGACAGTCTAAGTAGCTTTGGCCAAAGTTACCCAACCTGTAAGTGGAGGAAGGAGGTCTGGAAGCCCAGGGTGCCTGTCTCCCTTCCTGGCCTCTGCTTTCTGTTTGCACTGCAGTGGCCTTCCCAGAAATGCCAGAGTGTCGGGCCCGGGTTCATGTAACGGGGCAGGATCTTGATTTCAGAGGCACCGTGCGGACTCCAGGACCCCTGTCACCAGCACCGTGCCCTCTCTGCGCAGGCTGTGCTCCAGTCTGAGCCGTGAGCCACATTCACTACAGGACAGGAGGCTGGGCAGCTGCGAACACCGCTAGGGATGATGTCAGTCCCACGGTGGGGTCCAGGGGCTCGTTGAAAGTTCCAGTGCTGTCAAGGGGAGATGGCACCTCAACCGGCGGTGGCCTAGGTGCGGCCAACCCGATCTCCCCCCCTCAGGATAGACTAAAACCACAGAGGCTGGGGCTGAGAGCTCCTGAGGCAAATGAGGGGTACTTCAGCAAAAGTCTGAGAATAAAAGCAGCATGCAAAATACAAACAAGCCGAACACGTGCATCTCTTCTTTTCTGAGTCATGAGAGCTTTGGTAAAAATAGCCAGAGCAGGACCCAGAATTCAGTCTGCCCTAGGTTTACAGTCGACTGTTACTTGCTAACGTATGGTTTGAAGAACGTTACTTCACCTCTCTGAGTCTCAGCATCCTTGTCAGGAAAATGAGGTCACAGTATAGTTGTAAAGATGAAATGGAAGAACAAACGTAAAGCATGAGGGAGAGTGCCTGGCAGGTAACAGACTCTCAGTAAGTGACAGCTACTCATCACGGATGACAAATAAGTTTCTAGGTGCTGCGCCCAGCAGGCATTTACTAAATAGGAGTTACAATCACCACCTCGTCCTCCACCACCATTATAGCTACGGTATTCTGGGCACTGATGTTAACTCCTTGTAGAGCAATTAGAAAGGCTCTAGCCCGGGCTAGAATAATTTAGTAGAATGGGGAAGGAGGCAGCGAGTGAAAGAAAAGGAAACAGAACATGCCTAAGGCAGAGAAATTCACCCCAAGAGACCTTGACAGGAAACAGAAAAGAAATAGATGAAGAGCCAGCAACTGGTTAGTGGAAGGACAGGATGCCGCCGGCTGGGGAAGAAAAATAAACAACTTGCACCGTTTGAATATACATTTCCAATGACATCGTTTTCTTCTGCACTGTGTCTCCGGGGAGTTGAGAAGAAACAAATGTGTCATATTTATTTATAAAGCTTTATTGGGATTTCAAAAAAAATCAGAATTGAATTTTATGGGGAAAAGAAGGGGGAAAAAAACAGCTGTAAGAGAGCTGTTTTCTCGCAGGATAAATGGGGTGGGCTGAGTCCAGCATGGAAGCTGCCTTTCTGGAAGCTTTCCTCCTACGGCTGCCTTTCTGGAGATAACACATGCACGTGATGGGTTTATGGACACGAAAGACGTTCTAAATTCCAAAGGACTATACAAACATTAGTTTTCATTGTTGTTGCTATTATTATTATTATTATACATTCAGCAGCACATACACACACCAAATTAGAAATCCTTCCGAATATCAATGAAATGCCAACCAGGGATGTGCTTTTAGGAGGCTTCCAGGATGGAGTTACTCACCGTGGTCAGGGTATCCAGGCCGAGTGGCACACCGTGGGACCGCTCCTGCAGGGATTTATCTACGCCCACCTCAGAGTAAAAGACCTGGAAAAGATGCAGACATCCGGGTGAGAGCGGGGCCAGCACTTCTCCACCAGACCAAGGGCCCGTGGTTCGAACTGTACTCACAACCACAGCGGGTCCTGAGGCGCGCTGCCTCACCTCTCTCACACTAGTTCCTTGTCAGCAAACATCAGACATACCTGGCCAGGGTTGCAAACTCCTAAGCCTGCAGAGACCCAGAGGAAGACACGGAGTAAAGTGGAATGGAGAGGGCTGGACCCGGCTCCTAGTATTTTCCCCGAAACCATGATTCTCTCAGGTAATCTTTCATTTTCCCACTTGTGATTCTACCTGAGACCAGAAATCCATTTCTCCACTTTAAGATGACAACAGGGCGAGGGTCATGATACATGGCTTCTCTCCCTTGGTGAAGGGGAGACAGGAGGGAATGGTGGGTCTGGGGTCTTATGGGGGGTTTACATCCCGGTGGGCAGCTCAGCTCCAGCGGGCTTGGCGCCCCATAGGAAGGTGAGCCTGGGGTAGCCAGGTCTCTGGATAGTCCCAGAGATTTCAGCCTTTCAAGAATTTATCTGAAGTCGCCTAACTTCTTTTTTTTTTTTTTTTGGAATTTTTGAATTTTATTTTATTTATTTTTGTATACAGCAGGTTCTTATTAGTTATCCATCTTATACGTATTAGTGTATATATGTCAATCCCAATCCTAACTTCTAAAAGTTGACTCATTTTTAAAAACACTGTTCAAAGAAAACATTTTGGTAAACTGAAAAAGGGTCAGTTTGTAAATTCTCGGAGGTAGGAATGCATTCTCTGTCCCCTTCTCCACTTTGCCTGTCCACCCCATCACTTTCATTCAGATTTTACATTATTTTGTCCTATTGACAAAATAGGACAGTGACTCCCTATTACTTCCCATGTTTCTGCTTTACTCTCCAAATTTAACTGTGGGCAATTGGAGATCAGGAAGCAGGTCTTCTACTGAGTTTATATTTTCCCATCCCTGAACAGGGCAAGGACTCAGTAGAGCCAACTGACTTTCAGGGCACTTACAAATGACCTTATAGGGAAACATCTCCTCTGGTTTCACGGAGGGAGAATGAAGCCCCACACGGGAAGGCTGGTATCAGGAGACTGTATACAGGAGGAGCAAAGATGGGAAGGAGGAAGAGTTACCCCAACACACCCACTACAGAAATCCCCATGCCCAGGTACTCACAGTATACCCCGTGATGGGGCTCCCAGGATGCCTTGGCATCTTCCACTGGATGCTGAAAGCTGTACAGTTCAGTGCCTCCAGCATGATATCAAGAGGCGGCCCCACCTTGCCTGCCCCAAAACAAAAGAGATGGTGTTAAAGCTCCACGCATCCCACCTTGAGTACACTTAACACGAGATATAAGAGTGTGTGCTTACAGATGGAGAGCATACTTAAAGATGATTTCACAGGCCAGAAATGCAGACATCTCTCCAGGAGGCCACACCTGTGGCAGCTGACTTCACCAGACCTCTACTGACCCCTCCCAAACCGGCAATGGGAGGGAAATCAGCCCAGCTATCGCCCACAGTCCCTTCTGTAACTCCTAATACCTCAAGGACCAGCAAAGGGAGATTCAGGGCAGCATAGACCAAGGCGCTTGGAATGTATTAAAGCAAGATAGTGAATTTTTTTTGGTTTACTCAGTAACATATATGTTTTATAGATATGTTATATAGATTCTGTTTATATAGCTCATATAGCCTTATTGCTGAATATTTCAAAATGTGGTTTAGTATAAAATGGGGTTAGGAAATTTCAAATGTTTTACTGTATTCTTACCTCAAATAATTTTATGGTTATAAACAATAAATTTTATGTGTATAAAAACAACATATGCAGATTTCAAAATTTAGAAAACAAAAACAAAAAATTCCATCATTCAGAAATGAGTCCTGCCAACATTTTTATATAGTATACCTCCTTTTGGTTACATGGAATTTTTTGATATATATATATATATATATATATATATATATAGACACACACACACACACACATACACACATATGTATATTTTTATTTATATAATGTATATCAATTTTTTGATATATATATATATATATATATATATATAGACACACACACACACACACATACACACATATGTATATTTTTATTTATATAATGTATATATAATTTTAATTGTTTATTGTGTTCATTATATATAATATTCATATATATTCATATTATATATATTCATATTATATATATTCGATATATATTCATATATATTCTTATTTGACTTAGTATATATAGTGTCTATATATAAATATTAATATATATAAACTGATAGTATGTATTTACTAATCAAAATAATTATTTTTATTTTTAATGGCTGTTAGCTCTTCCATATAATGCATGTGCCATAATTTATAGTGTATCTCATTCCACTATTGTTAGACACAATTTATTTCTGATATTTTGCTATTTTAAATAATGCTCCATGAGGGCAGCAACTAGGTATGTCCTGTTCAGAGCACAGAGACTAATAAATGGAAGAGCTCAATAAACGTTCCTTTAGTGAACGAGTGTTCTTCAGTTTGATTTTCCACTTACTACTATGTCCTGATGATCTTTCTTTTTAGTGACTGTGTATAATTCTCCAGCATATCAGTTGGGATACTTTGTTTGCAATTCACAGAGATCTAATGTGTCTGTTTACTGGGCTACTGCTGGGGCCTTCCACCACCAATATTTTCAATAACAAAATCGAAGGCCTTTCTGGTGGACCAAGTGACAGAGGTTCAGTGTCATCAATTGGCAATAACTGCCATAGACACCTACCACTGCCACCAGTGCTGCCACTCAGGGATTTGATCTTCAACTATTCTCTGACTCTGCCTTGGTTCAAGATTTAAAGTTCCATCTGATTGGCCAAACTTATGTCATGTGACAAACATGTCATGTGACAAACATGTCATGTGACAAACATGTCATGTGACCAAGGGATCAGAGAGGAAAGATCAGTTTTTTCTGGTTTCCAAACTGGAAACGGACAGGATGAATGGAGTCTTGAAAATAGTTCTTCCACCAAGCCTATCCACTGTACCGGAGTTTCCCAAAGGAGGACAGGATCATAGGAAAAGAGTAGTGGGCAGTGGGATGGCCAAATACTCTGCTACGCAGAGCATGCATGGACATTACTCCAATAATTGACATTTAGGTTGTTTCCGAAATTTCACTGTTAAAAATAAGGCTGAGAAGAACATCTGTGTGTGTGCCTTTTCATGCACAAAAGTCCAAGCATTTCTAGGATGGATATCTATTAAAAATTATGAGTATATGCATCTTAATTTTTAATAGCTACTGACTTGTTGCTCTCCAAAAAGGATTTAATAAATGAATCTTGAAGTACATTCAATTTTTTCATTTGGGTAAATTCTCAAGGCAGAATTTTTGTGTCTAAGACAGAATTTCTCAACCTCCACTCTACTGACATTTCAGGCTGTATACTTTTTCGTGCGGGCTGTCCTGTGCGTTGAAGGATGATGTTGAGACGCAGCCCTGGTCTCTGCCCACTAGATGCTAGTAGCACCCACCAACTGTAGTTGTGGAAACCAAAAACATCTCCAGACATTGTCAAATGCCCCATGGCAGGCAAAACTGACTCCGGCTGAAAACTGTTGATCCAGAGAATGAATGTTTTAAAGATTTTTATAAATGTAACCAAACTTACATCTAGAAAATTAACCAATTTAGAAGCTTATGGAGGTGTATGAGAATGCCCAGTATAAGGAACACATCTTCACCAGATCTGAGTATTACTTTAAAATCGTTGCTACTTTGATAAGAAAGAAAAAGGAATATTTTAATATCTTCTTTGGCTATTTTTCTTCCTCCCTTCAAGTGTTTTGTACATTTTTCAATTGGGTTAGTTTTGGGTTTTTTTTCCACTAATTTAAAAGAGCTCTTAATATGTTAAAAGATCTGAGTCATTTACCTATACTTTTTCCTGTGTAGTTTTACATTTGGGTCCGGCTGTATAATTATTTATTACTGGGCAGTTTTATTGCTGAGTTGAGGTCTATGCTATCAAAATCTCAAAGGAAGCTGGGAATGGAGGAAAAGATAGTGGAAATGATTTACAGAACCCTCACAGACCACAGAATAACCAGTAAGCACAATCTCATCCTAGGTCCTAGGAATAGCACTACTCTCTTCATTTTGGGAAAAATTACAACTTATCAAGTTGGGCTACTAGGGTCAGTGAGTGGGAAACCAGTCCTTGTATCCCTTGTGGACCTGTTCAGTACAGAAAACAGAAAACTCTCTAGGTATTTTAAGCAGAAAGGTGGTTACAAAATTGGTGGCAAGACTAGGTGACTGGAATTCAGGAGTCTCCATTAGCTCTATTTTATAAATATGTAAATAAATAGGTGAGAAAGAGAGAGAGATAATAGGTAGATAGAGGATAACTAGCTAATTCGCTATTGCAGTGATTCAAAACCAAGAAACCCCAGCCTTCACACTCGATCCTGCCATTCCTACCATTACAATTGCCTCCAGACACACAC
The DNA here is from genome assembly GCF_009873245.2 of Balaenoptera musculus. Taxonomy (NCBI): domain Eukaryota; kingdom Metazoa; phylum Chordata; class Mammalia; order Artiodactyla; family Balaenopteridae; genus Balaenoptera; species Balaenoptera musculus. Next base: position 30,475,877 of record NC_045787.1, on the reverse strand, counting down.
GAAAGTGGTGGTGCACCTTGGAATGATGAGTTGCCATGTTTTGATGGCCTTGCTTGGCAGGAGGAACAGCAGCCGGAAAGTGGCCTTCCTCCCATTCCTGCCTCTGTAAGTCCTAAGAGTGCATCTAATTTGTGGGACCTAATTTACATCCAGAATACTGACTGCAAGGCAGTCTGGGAAATGTTTTTATTTCTCCAGCCTTTGCATTACAGTAATGGCACCTAGAAGAAGGGTAAAATGGATGTTGTTGAACAAGCCAATCCACAGTATCCATGACATGCTGGTACCGTGAAAAGCCTGAATTCTAATATACTATCCCTTTTATGTTCATATTCTCTAAGAAAGTATTCAAATCAAGCCCTGCTGGAACACAGCTAGGTATGACTTCTATTTTATCAGCATATTCTTTCATTTATTCAATCTTTCACACACCTAACATATATTTATCGAGCTCCTATATGTTATCAGGCACTGGCTTAGTCGGTGAGGCTACCTTAATAATGAAGAGACACAGGGGACCACCAACAAGTTAGCAGGACATTACAATTGGGTGTGAGGAACATAGAGGGAAGGATGGAGCACTTTGGTGGCACATAGCAAGGACACACCTGACTCCACCTGGCAGACTAATAAGAATGCGACAAAGTGGGGATGGAGAAGTGTCCCAAGCAGAGGGAGCAGTATACACTCTTCCTCAAAGAGTCGGGGGAAGCACCACATAACAGAGCGCCATGGTTGAGTAGATGTGGGTGGGGTGGTGAGTGAGAAACATGAAAGCTCCAAGGATTCTGCCTTGGGCAGCGCAGGGGAGGGGTGTGTGTCATTCACTCATCTAGGATCACAAAGGCAGGTTTGACTGCTGCTGATGTAGGGGGTGTGGTCATCGGCAGCTAGTGAGTGAGAGGTGGCCAGGTCAGACATTTGGGCCAAACACCAAAACTATCTCAGATGAATCGAATGGTTAAAGATGGGAAATCAAATGGTTAAAGATGGAAAAGAATTGAATTTTAAAATCAGATACCTTTTTTTTGAAGATAAACCTTTCTAAGCTTAAAAGTGCTAAAGAAAATAAATCAAAAGTGATGGATCCACGTCATAAAACTTGATTATGCTCTTCAAAGATTACAAAAGAAAAACTAAAAGCAACAGATCAAAAGGTAAATAATTGCAGCAAAATGCAGGCCAAGGGATACCTTTATTATAAAACTCATACATACTGAGAAGAAACATATTCAGGCCCTAATAAATAAACTATGAAGAGACAACTCCCATAAGAGAAAATATAGCTGATAAATACTCATGGCAAAATATTCAAATTTGCTAGTTATCAAATAAATACAACTTCTTAAAATTGAGATGTCATTTTCACCTATTAAATTAGCCAAAAATGTTTAAGTGATAGTAACTAATGCTGACAAGAGTACATAAATGTGCTAGTCTCAAAAAATTACTTATGGCAGAGTAAATGAGCGCAGGCATTTTGGAAGACAATTTGGCAAAATGCAGTAATACCCAGAGCCACAAGTGTGTTCCTTCCCTTGGACTCTCAGAGGTGGATTACAGTGTGTTGTAAGGAAAGAATCTTAAAAGAAGAGAAGCCTGCTCACATGAAGATGTTCTTCAGAGGATCACTTGTGATACGGAAAGACCATAAACAATCTAAATATTTAGAAACAGGACAAAAGTCAAGTCAATAATAGTACATTACCAAGATGGACTGTTATACAAACATCAGAAATGAGATTTGACTAAACACGTTACGGTTTCTTAGGATCTGGAACAGGGAAAGGACATAGTGGGAAAATGAGTGAAATCCAAATAGTCAGTAGTTTATTTGATAATATTGTACTATTACTAGTTAGTACTAGCACCAGTTAATTTTTTAGATTCGACAAATGTACCACGGTTATATAATATGTTAACATGAGGAGAAACTGGGTAAAAGATAGACAGGAATTCTATTATTGCAACTCTCTATAAATCTAAATTAATTTCAAAATTAAGTTTATTTTAAGAATGAGGCTTGTATCACTCTGTAGCAACAATTAGGATGTAGTGTTAAATAAAAGGTATACCCAATTGCCATCAATACTGTTATTAGAGTCATACGAAATACTGATTTGTAAAATAACTGGAAGGCAAGAGTAAAAGGCTAATTGTTACATTAAGGTAGTTGAGATTAAGAATGATTTTTTTTCCTGTTTTCTTCTATTTAGTAAGCTTCACAGAATGTTATTATATTGTTTTTCATAATTTGAAAAAATTACCTGGAAAAGTATTTTTATATTCAAAGACCAAATGTTGCATGGGCGCCAGTATGACCAGGCTCATTCAGAACTAAAGGAAATCTACAAAATAACGCTTCATGAAGCATCTGTACTAGTTTTTACCAGTCAGTTTAGGGGAGGCTGCATTGTCTCATGTTTGTTGTCTGTCTCTCAATTTAACAGTAAGGTTAAAAATAGTTTGTAATTAATGAAGCAGATTTACTAGCTCTTAACCAAAGGTAATGTACCTGCATAAAATAATATGCCCGTATCACAAGTCAACTATCACAGTAAAATGAAGGTGTCCAGGAAAAGAGGCTATTGCTGCCGAAAACAATGCCACACAGATTTGTCAATCAACAGTGACTGAAGCACTAATGGGGGGACCTGATATTATAAAGGACACAGAACAGGCACTCTCTTGCTCCGCCCTACTTTGGTGGCTGGCCATAATCTAGAACAGTATTTCCCCCAATATTTTGCTCCCTATGCCCTCAATTCTCGGACAGTTCTGATTCTAAGTTACATCTCACAATTATGTCCCTTTGGATGTAACTGTGTCCAAGGGGGCATCAACATGGGGCCTCACAGGACATGAAGGCCTAGAGGATGGCCCAGCCAGATCTCACGATGTGTAGGGGAGGAGAGATGGGGTCGTGACCATGGCCCTGTCCTCAAGTCTTCATGAAGATTCTAAACTAGAGCTGGTAAGGAAGTCAGTGCTCTGAGCATGCTGCCTTTATAGTATACTCATTCCGGTGTCCTTGAATACTGACTGGAAGATTTTCTTTTCCCTTTCTCAAAATAACTAACATATAATGCTATAATTATTATTATTATTTGAATTTTCAAATCTTTTCTAAAAAGAAATAAAATAGGACAAAACTTTTGCAAACCATATATTTGATAAGAGGTTAATATCCAAAGTATATAAGGAACTCATACAACTCAATAGCAAAAAAAAATAATATGGGGCTTCCCTGGTGGCACAGTGGTTGAGAATCTGCCTGCCAATGCAGGGGACATGGGTTCGAGCCCTGGTCTGGGAAGATCCCACATGCCGCGGAGCAACTAGGCCCGTGAGCCACAATTACTGAGCCTGCGTGTCTGGAGCCTGTGCTCCGCAACAAGAGAGGCCGCGATAGTGAGAGGCCCGGGCACCGTGATGAAGAGTGGCCCCCACTTGCCGCAGCTAGAGAAAGCCCTCGCACAGAAACGAAGACCCAACACAGCCATAAATAAATAAATAAATAAATAAATAAATAAATAAATAAAAATTGTATAACTTAAAAAAAAAACAGATGTATAAAAAAAACCAAACAAATAATATGATTAAAAAATGGACAAAGAACATGAATAGACATCTTTCCAAAGAAGATGTACAAATAAATAGCTAACAGATACATGAAAAGGTGCTCAACATCACAAATCAGGGGAATGCAAATCAAAACCACAAGGAAATATTACCTCACACCTGCGAGAATGGCTATTATCAAAAAGACAAGAAATAACAAGGATGTGGAGAAAAGGGAACCTTTGTGCACTGTTGGTGGGAATGTTAATTGGTACAGCCACTATGGAGAACAGTCTGGAGGTTACTCAAATAATTAGAAATAGAACTACTATGTGATCCAGCTATCCCACTTCTGGACAGTTATCTTTATCTGAAGGAAATGAAAACAGGATCTCAAAGAGATATCTGTACTCACATGTTCATTGCAGCATTATTAACAATAGCCAAGACATGGAAACAACTAAGTGTCCATTGATGGATGAATAAAGAATATGTGGTAGATATAGATATAGATATATACACACATACATACAATGGAATATTATTCAACCATAAAAAAGGAAATCCTGCCATTTGTGATGACATGGGTGAAACTTAAGGGCATTAAACTAAGTGAAATAAGTCAGACAGAGAAAAGCAAATACCATATTATATCACTTATATGTGAAATACAAAAAAAGCAAAACATAATAAAAACAGAGAGTAGATTGGTGGTTGCCAGGGGTGGGAGAAGGTGAAAAGGTAGGGGGTGGGCAGGGAGAGTGGGTGAAGGTGGTCAAAGCATACAAAGTTTCAGTTATAAATTGAATAAGTAAGTTCTGGAGATCTAAGGTACAGCAAGACGACTATAGTTAATAGTACTTGAAAGTTGCTAAGACAGTAAATTTTAAATGTTCTCACCACACACACACAAAAATGCTAACTATGTGAGTGATGGATGTGTCAACTAACCTTACTGTGGTAATCATTTCTCTCTATATATATCAAATCACCACATTGTACACCTTAAACTTACACAATGTTGTATGTCAATTATATCTCAAAAAAGCTGGAAATAAATAAATAAATGTATGTATGTATGTTGGGGGACGGGATAAAATATAGCTGAAACGCCATTCTCCATTCCTCTCTTCCAGAGGTAACAACCATTTGGTGTTACATGTCCTATCCCCATGTGAGTCTGTGTACTCTGATTTATCTGCACATTTCTTATTTAATATTTTTACTGGAAATAACCTAATTGTCCATTGGTAAAGGAAGGGATAAACTGGTTTATTCATACAATGTATCAGTATCTTTTCTACTTGAACATTTATTCCTTTAAAAAGAAAAAGAGATCTGAGAAAAAAGAGAGAGAGAATGAGAGAGAGAGAGAAGAAAACTTTTGTGTATTTTAAAGCACTATTCAAGTATTAGCCAGCTTCTGATCTTCCCCTCACTGCTGGCTTAGCAACCATCATCCTTTGGTTTCTAAATACATTGTCACTTGCCCATGGGCATTTCAGTTTCCAAAATTTCATCACTGCCATCTGCTGGTCCTTTTGTCCTGCTGGTTAATGCTCTTTGCCCCAGCTGACAAGCATTTTAGTGGGATTTTTTAGGGACCAGTAGTAAATATGTTTGTTCAACCCACCACGTGTCACCAGAAATCAACTGATCCTCATAAAAGTATGGGATAGAGGAAGGAGACATTATTCCCACTTTACAGATGAAGAAACTGAGGTCTAGAGTCTACTGATGTAAGATCTTATCAACGGGGCAGGAGATAGAGACAGTGAGTAGTAACAAAGAAGAGATGATCTTCTTCTCTCCACCCCTTAAAGTTTGTGTTCTTGGTGATTCTGCCGAATGTCCTCTTCTCAGCTCCACTACACTCTCTTCCTGGGTGCTCTCATCCCTGCCAGTCATTACCACATATACGCTGGTGGGCTCCCCCCGCCTCCCACCCCGTCCATTTCCCCAGCCCAGCCCTCTCTTCCAGAGGGCAGGTCTATGTACCCAACTGCCAAGTGGACCCAGATGTCACACGGGCCTCTCAAATTCAACAGGCCAAGAGTGAATTCATCATCTTTCTCTTTAACCTGAGCCCCTCCAGTAATCCCTGTTCTGGTAAATGGTATCATCATCCACCATGACGTCCAGAAACCTGGAAGTCACCCTCGGCATCAAATTGATCACATGGAGTCCATTCTCTCCTATTCATGGAGGCCTCAGAATCCTCCTCGACCCAGTGCCTGGGGCAGCGCCGCCAACTGTTCGGAGCTGTGCTCGCAACGGAACTCATTTGCCATTTCTCAAGACTTCCCCCAAGGTTTCTCTGGCCTTTCCAGATTCTAAGGGATATAGTTTCCCTCCCACAGTGCCCTCAGCCTGCGCCCTCCTCGGAAGAATGTGTGTTGTTAGTAAACTAAATGGAACTTTTTTCAGCAAAGCAGTTGAAGGCCATAGGATTGGTGACTCTAAATCGTATGAGTAGGAGGGGCGTGTGAAGGGCCATCTGGTTGGAAGGAGGCATCAGAGGCCTTGTCTTATGGCATATTTGCATCGCGAGCACAGCATTTTTCTCTTTCTGTGTTTGTCTGGGGTGTCCTTGAAGGAAAGGCAGGTCTCCAGCTGGGGGCCGTCTGAAGCTGTATTTGCAGGGCAAGCACAATATTTATACAGACATTGTATGATTATTGGAGTATCCATAGAGCGGGCAAGCTGAAGGCAGGAGCAAACCACCCAGTAGGGCCCCTCTGAGCTGGAGATAGATTCCAGACAGGCGGTGGCAGACCTGGAAAGGCCAGAGAAACCAGCTGGGAAGTCTTGAGGCTTGGCCTGGTATCAGCTTTGGAGATAAAGAGATATCGGAGTGTAGTCCCAACCAAATGAACCAAGCAAACTATTTCTCTCAATCTCTTCCAGCTAGGGAATGAAAGATTAGGAGTGAAACTAAAGAGACTTTCCTCACATCTCTACAACCTCTGAGTCATCAGGAGAAAGTCCAGTCATTTGACAGGGCAAGTCGAGCCCAAGTTACTCTCTCTAAACACTCTTAAGGAAGCAAAAAAATGTTGATAATGGTTATAACACTGAGGTCTTCTGGGATTTTATCTATTATGACATAAAAACGTATTAGTGCTTCCTCAATATTAAAAAAAAAATCAAAGTGGTAGGCCACTTACATGTGGACCAAACAAGATTTAAGCAGTTAAATACAAAAATAACTCATATTTAAGCAACTATGGTTAGAATGTTGGATTATATATTATGCAATAAAAAACTAGTTTTGAAGAACTGTAGCGTTTAAAACTAGTATAATGCATTTATACAATCTATCCTGAAGCTGTGTTCTTATAAGCTAAAAGCCATACTTCTTAAGAGGTAAATAAATAAAAAGTGTGTTTCTTTGCCATGAGGGAGCTGTATTCTTGGGCTTTCTTCTTTGGAGGGCTTTCAAAACCGTGTTTTTGCATTAGAAACTTCTGAATGATTAAGTCAATTTCTTATGGTAATTTTATTTCATAAAATACTTCAACTTCCTGTGTAAAATTCATCTCCGATTCAATTAGCTTTGTAATCCAATTCATAAAAACACTCCAAGATGCAAACAAAAATGTCATCGTGACAGACATACATTGCTCGCTTTTTAGTTATTTGATTTTCATGGAATGAACAGAGTTATATTCACTGATGCAATGGAAAATGCCCAGACTAACTAAAAATAATCAGGAAATTCTGAATAGGAAAAAAACCTTATTTCCATCTTTTTGAAGCTTTCTCCAACTAATATTACTAAAGCAGCACTATGAATATGTAACCAGAATCTGCCACTAGAGCCACTTCCAAGGTGATGCCTTCAAGGCAGTAGTAAAAATGTGGGTTTAAGACACAGAACAGCATTTGTTCTAGTTACCTAGGGATTCAGGAAATCTCAGACACTGAGGAGCAGCATGAAATGTCTTCCAGAGCCCTCCCGGCTTCTTCTAGTGGGCGGTTTATGGTTCACATCACAATCATGCTTCCCTCTGAAATCCACCGTTCCAGCATGTAATTCCACAATCCACCACTCCAGAGTACAAGTCCAGGGAGTAATGCATCTTTCCAGAACGTAATCCACCCTTGCGCAGTGCCTCCGTTTACTCGTTTGCTAACCAATGGGCTGGATTCTATGATTTCTGATGTCCCTCCTACTCTGACATCCATACTTCCCTGAATAGCACACGGGGACGCATCCACAGAACAGTAAAGGTGACAGGGAAGAGAATCACTCAGAGCGGTTCCTGGCACAATTAGACCCAGACAAACGTGGGCCCTGATTTAGAAGACCCAGTTCGGATCCTCCTTTGGCCACACCATGCCCCTTGGCTGGAGTGTGTGTCCCAGGCCAGGAGGACATGCCCAGAAGAGCCTGGGGCCCCTCCACTTGTGGACCACTCCCTGAGCACACAAGACCCAGGGTTCCCTGCCCGGATAGTCCCGAGCCTGCTTCCTGGTCCTCAGTGGCCTCTTCCCTGGGTCTGTCCTTCTGAGGGGGACCTGTGCTGCCGGTGTGTGCACCCTCAGTGATGGGGTGCCCAATGGGTCGCTGTTTGTCAGCACGGGCAGTGGACGGAGCTGGGTTGTTGGTTGCGGTGTCCACGTGTGTGCACGGGCGCACCCTCCGGGGAGGGACAGAGCAAGAGGAACAGCAGACCGGGCCTCAGGGACCAGGCCTGTCCACACTGCCTCTTTCAAAGTGGAAATTCAGGGAGTCTGAAAAATCTAAATTTGAACCTGGTCTTCCAGGTCATTATGAAAGTATATTTGTCAAGGCAGAAGGAGAGAAAATCTTGCATCTAACTGTTTATTTTGTGAATGAGTTGTAAGTTTTTACAGGTGGTATGGAGGTGTCCATTTGAACTCTTGCTCTGGATGCACTAGCATTAGGGGCAGGCCCGCCTTGAGCATCATGCAGTTTCATAAACTGGGCTCAGCTGGGTTGTGAGGGGATCTTGCAGAGGAGTCCTTCCGGCCCAGCTGCGGACTTCCAGCCAAGGGAAATCTAGCTGAGAGCCTCTAACAGCAGTTCCTGTTAACAGTCAGCAAGCCAAACAAAGCACACATGCCAGAAATGGAGAAGGATGCTGGACACAGTGGTAGGATCAGAGAGCTGGCAACCTACTGGAGTAACAATTAGACGATGGACTTCTAGGCCCCGCTCTCCCCTAACTCCAGGTGTGTTAGAGAGGGTTAAGGCCAAAACCAGCTTTTGAGTGCCTACTGTGCGCGACCACACCTTGTGACTCTTTGCTTTCACTGGTGCAGGCTCACTCTGACCGCATCATCCAAAAAAGCAAGCAGGAAAGCTGAGTCTCCACTCACCAGCCTCCTGTTGCCACACACACGTGCACACGCATGCACATAATAATGATTCATTATTAACAATGATTAAATGCTAAGATCATTTAACATGGGAGAGGGACAAAGAGACTTAGACTGTGAAACTTGACAAAAGCATCTGGACAAGAATATAGAGCAGAAGATTTTAAGCTAGAAGGGAGTTCCAAATTCATCTAATCCAGCGGTTCTCCGACGTTTGGGAGCATCCGAATCACCTGACAGGCTGGAATAACAGATTGCTGGCTCTGCCTGGAATTTCTGATTAAGGAGGTAAGGGATGGGGCCCAAGAATCTGCATTTCTAACATGCTCCCAGGGCACGCTGATGCTGTTAGTTCCTAAACCACAGGGTGAGAACCACTGGTTTGGCCTACCCTCTGATTTTAATGATGTGGAAATTAAAACTCAGAGCAGCCAAGCGCCGTGTGAGATCTCAGCAGCTAGTGAAAAACTGACACTAAGGCCTTGATTTGTTCAGTCCCTAGCCAGCAGCTTTGGAGCTTCTGGCATGTACCTCCAAATTTCACGAAGCTATAGAGGCTTTCAGTTGGACGCTGGCTTCCTCTCAGGTTGTACCAGTAACTCTCAACCCTTTTTGTTGCTTCAACGTAATCACATTCCCCTTAGAGGACATCTCAATGGTGGTAGTTTAGGGAGGATGCCCATATGGGGTATTTCAAAATCTCTAAATGTCTGGGTCAAGGACACTGATGCACAGAGTCTGAAGAAGCTCCCCAGGTGGTCCTGATGTACACCTGCCCCGGATGAGCCCTACTGTGAGTCCCATTCTTCCAGGTGGTCTCATCCATTCCCACAGTATCTCCAAGCACCTGCCCAATGTATCTTTTCAAGTAAGCCCTGCATATCTCACTAAGCATCTCAGCCTTGATCGCTCACAGACACCTCAAACTCCAAATGTTCTAGATTAAAAGCATCTTCAGTCTCCAAATCTCCTCTCCCATGTTCCCCACAGTCCAAAAATCTGGGAGCATCTTTAACTGCTCCCTCTCTCTTATGTTCCAGATACAACACCACCCACCATGCTGCCCCCAATAGCCCATAGAATGTAAGCTCCATGAGGGCCAGGTCTTTTGTGGTCATCCTTTATCCTTGGCACCTATAGTAGTCTCTAGAACATAATAGGCGTTACAGAAATACTTGCTGTCTGATTGACTAAATGACTGACTGAATAAATCCACATCTTCCTTCTAGTGCTACTGCCATGACCTTAGTTCAGCCTCCTATCAAACTGTACTAACATCCCCAAATTAGCCACAAACCTGAATTTGCTCTCCCAGGTACCCTAGTTACCACAAGGACTGCTAGAAAAAAGAAATCATGGTGGCAAGAATGGGTCACCTCTCCATCACTAGATCTCTGGTTGAGACCAGAGGCCATTTGCTCCAGGTCAGAGACCCACTGAGACCTGTGGGTCATTCCCAATCTCAGGTCTACAGAGATAGACCTCACATAGAGATAAAGATACCCCTAAGCAGCAGGGGTCTGCTGCAGGAAACATGGTCATCTTTCCAAAGAGGGTATGGAAGTGAAACAGGAGGGAAGGGGGCAGGGCACAACCTCTAAAAGAATGACATAGCCATAGGGCATGACAAAACTGGTTAGAACCAACTAGGCCCAAGATGGCAAAAGGTTCAACCTTCAGTAGACCTTGAGCCTCATTATATGCTCATCGTAATACATTAGCATCTAAATGACACACCCATAGGCACCATGACAGTTCCGAGGGCCACTACACAAGGTCAAAAAGTGGGTGGTGGCCCAATTCCTGGAAATCTCACTCCTTTCGCAAAATAGTTGGAATAATCCTCCTACTCACTAGCCTATGAAATTACGCAGCCCATAAAAACTAACCACCCTAGGGGACCTTCAAGATGGCAGAGGAGTAAGACGTGGAGATCACCTTACTCCCAACAAATACATCAGAAATACATCTACACGTGTAACAACTCCTACAGAACACCTACTGAACGCTAGCAGAAGACCTCAGACTTCCCAAAAGGCAAGAAACTCCCCACGTACCTGGCCATGTGGCTGACAGGGTCTTGGTGCTCCAGCCAGGTGTCAAGCCTGAGCTTCTGAGGTGGGAGAGCCGAGTTCAGGACATTGGTCCACCAGAGACCTCCCAGCCCCATGTAATATCAAACGGCAAAAGCTCTCCCAGAGATCTCCATCTCAATGCTAAGACCCAGCTCCACTCAACGACCAGCAGGCTACAGTGCTGGACACCCTATACCAAACAACCAGCAAGACAGGAACACAACCCCACCCATTAGCAGAGAGGCTGCCTAAAATCATAGTAAGTTCACAGACACCCCAAAACACACCACCGGACATAGTCCTGCCCACCAGAAAGACAAGAGCCAGCCTCATCCACAGGCACCAGTTACCTCCACTAGGAAGGCTACACAGCCCAGCTTTCCAACAAGTGCTAAAGGAACTTCTCAAGGCAGGAAACACAAGAGAAGGAAAAGACCTACAAAAACAAACCCAAAACAATTAAGAAAATGGTAATAGGAACATACATATCAATAATTACCTTAAATGTAAGTGGATTAAATGCTCCAACCAAGAGACACAGGCTCTCTGAATGGATACAAAAACAAGACACATATATATGCTGTCTACAAGAGACCCATTTCAGACCTAGGGACATATACACACTGAAAGTGAGGGGATGGAAAAAGATATTCCATGCAAAAGGAAATCAAAAGGAAGCTGAAGTAGCAATACTCATATCACATAAAATAGACTTTAAAATAAAGAATGTTACAAGAGACAAGGAAGGACACTATATAATGATCAAGGGATCAATCCAAGAAGAAGATATAACAATTATAAAAATATATGCACCCAATATAGGAGGACCTCAATACATAAGGCAACTGCTAACAGCTATAAAAGAGGAAATCGACAGTAACACAATAACAGTGGGGGACTTTAACACCTCACCTACACCAATGGACAGATCATCCAAACAGAAAATTAACAAAGAAACACAAGCTTTAAGTGACACAATAGACCAGATAGATTTAATTGATATTTATAGGACATTCCATCCAAAAACAGCAGATTACACTTTCTTCTCAAGTGCGCACGGAACATTCTCCAGGATAGATCACATCTTGGGTCACAAATCAAGCCTTCGTAAATTTAAGAAAATTGAAATCATATCAAGCATCTTTTCTGACCACAACGTGATGAGATTAGAAATCAATTACAGGGAAAAAACGTAAAAAGCACAAACACATAGAGGCTAAACAATACCTTACTAAATAACCAAGAGATCACTGAAGAAATCAAAGAGGAAATCAAAAAATACCTAGAGACAAATGAAAATGAAAACACGATGAACCAAAACCTATGGGATGCAGCAAAAGCAGTTCTAAGAGGGAAGTTTATAGCAAAACAAGCCTACCTCAAGAAACAAGAAAAATCTCAAATAAACAATCTAATCTTACACCTAAAAGAACTAGAGAAAGAAGAACAAACAAAACTCAAAGTTAGCAGAAGGAAGAAATCATAAAGATCAGAGCAGAAATAAATAAAATAGAAACAAAGAAAACAATAGCAAAGATCAATAAAACTAAAAGCTGGTTCTTTGAGAAGATAAACAAAATTGATTAGCCAGACCCATCAAGAAAAAGAGGGAGAGGACTCAAATCAATAAAATTAGAAATGAAAAAGGAGAAGTTACAACAGACACTGCAGAAATACAAAGCATCCTAAGAGATTACTACAGGCAACTCTATGCCAGTAAAATGGACAACCTGGAAGAAACGGACAAATTCTTAGAAAGGTATAACCTTCCAAGACTGAAGTAGGAAGAAATAGAAAATATGAACAGACCAATCACAAGTAATGAAATTGAAACTGTGATTTAAAATCTTCCAACAAACAAAAGTCCAGGACCAGATGGCTTCACAGGTGAATTCCATCAAACATTTAGAGAAGAGCTAACACCCATCCTTCTCAAACTCTTCCAAAAAATTGCAGAGGAAGGAACACTCCCAAACTCATTCTATGAGGCCACCATCACCCTGATACCAAAACCAGACAAAGATACTACAAAAAAAGAAAATTACAGACCAATATCACTGATGAATATAGATGCAAAAATCCTCAACAAAATACTAGCAAACAGAATCCAACAGCACATTAAAAGGATCATACACCATGATCAAGTGGGATTTATCCCAGGGATGCAAGGGTTCTTCAATATATGCAAATCAATCAATGTGATACACCATATTAAAAGACTGAAGAATAAAAACCATATGATCATCTCAATAGATGCAGAAAAAGCTTTTGACAAAATTCAACACCCATTTATGATAAACACTCTCCAGAAAGTGGGCATAGAGGGAACCTACCTCAACATAATGAAGGCCATATACGACAAACCCACAGCAGACATCATTCTCAATGGTGAAAGACTGAATGCATGTCTTCTAAGATCAGGAGCAAGACAAGGATGTCCACTCTCACCGCTATTATTCAACATAGTTTTGGAAGTCCTAGCCACGGCAATCAGAGAAGAAAAAGAAATAGAAGGAATACATATTGGAAAAGAAGAAATAAAACTATCACTGTTTACAGATGACATGATACTATACATAGAGAATGCTAAGGATGCCACCAGAAAACTACTAGGGCTAATCAATGAATTTGGTAAAAGTTGCAGGATACAAAACTAATGCACAGAAATCTCTTGCATTCATATACACTAATGATGAAAAATCTGAAAGAGAAATTAAGGAAACACTCCCATTTACCACTGCCACAAAAAGAATAAAATACCTAGGAATAAACCTACCTAGGGAAACAAAAGACCTGTATGCAGAAAACAATAAGACACTGATGAAAGAAATTAAAGATGATACAAACAGATGGAGAGATATACCATATTCTTGGATTAGAAGAATCAATATTGTGAAAATGACTATATTACCCAAAGCAATCTACAGATTCAGTGCAATCCCTATCAAATTACCAATGGCATTTTTTACAGAACTAGAACAAAAAATCTTAAAATTTGTATGGAGACACAAAAGACCCCGAATAGCTAAAGCAGTCTTGAGGGAAAAAAATGGAGCTGGAGGAATCAGATTCCCTGACTTCAGACTATACTACAAAGCTACAGTAATCAAGACAATATGGTACTGGCACAAAAACAGAAACATAGATCAGTGGAACAAGTTAGAAAGCCCAGAGATAAACCCACGCACCTATGGTCAACTAATCTATGACAAAGGAGGCAAAGATAGACAATGGAGAAAAGACAGTCTCTTCAATAAGTGGTGCTGGGAAAACTGGACAGCTACATGTAAAAGAATGAAATTAGAACACTCCCTAACACCATACACAAAAATAAACTCAAAATGGATTACAGACCTAAATGTAAGCCTGGACACTATAAAACTCTTAGAGGAAAACATAGGAAGAACACTCTTTGACATAAATCACAGCAAGATCTTTTTTGATCCACCTCCTAGAGTAATGGAAATAAAAACAAAAGTAAACAAATGGGACCTGATGACACTTCAAATCTTTTCCACAGCAAAGGAAACCATAAACAAGACGAAAAGATGATCCTCAGAATGGGAGAAAATATTTGCAAAGGAATCAATGGACAAAGGATTAATCTCCAAAATATATAAATAGCTCATGCAGCTCAACATTAAAAAAACATACAACCCAATCCAAAAATGGGCAGATGACCTAAATAGACATTTCTCCAAAGAAGATATACGGACTGCTAACAAACACAGGATAGGATGCTCAACATCACTGATCATTAGAGAAATGCAAATCAAAAGTACAATGAGGTATCACCTCACACCGGTCAGAATGGCCATCATCAAAAAATCTACAAACAATAAATGCTGGAGAGGGTGTGGAGAAAAGGGAACCCTCTTGCACTGTTGGTGGGAATGTAAATTGATTATAGCCACTATCGAGAACTGTATGGAGGTTCCTTTAAAAACTAAAAATAGAACTACTATACCACCCTGCAATCCCACTACTGGGCATATACCCTGAGAAAACCATAATTCAAAAAGAGTCATGGACCACAATGTTCATTGCAGCACTATTTACAATAGCCAAGACATGGAAGCAACCTAAGTGTCCATCGACAGATGACTGGATAAAGAAGATGTGGCACGTATATACAATGGACTACTACTCAGCCATAAAAAGAAATGAAATTGAGTTATTTGTAGTGAGGTCGATGGACCTATAGTCTGTCATACAGAGTGAAGTAAGTCAGAAAGAGAAAAACAAATACCGTATGCTAACACATATATATGGAATCTAAAAAAAAAAAAAAAAAAATTGGTTCTGAAGAAACTAGGGGCAGGAAAGGAATAAAGACACAGACGTAGAGAATGGACTTGAGGACACGGGGAGGGGGAAGTGTAAGCTGGGATGAAGTGAGAGAGTAGCATGGACATATATACACTACCAAATGTAAAATAGATAGCTAGTGGGAAGCAGCCACATAGCACAGGGGGATCAGCTCGGTGCTTTGTGACCACCTAGAGGGCTGGGATAGGGAGGGTGGGAGGGACACGCAAGAGGGAGGGGATATGGGGATATATGTATATGTATAGCTGATTCACTTCGTTATAAAGCAGAAACCAACACACCAGTGTAAAGCAATTATACTCCAATAAAGATGTTAAAAAAAAAAAAAGAATTGCACGTCTAGGAGTGTTGGGTTTAGCCAGAAGTAGACTTGTTAAACTCCTCAAAGTATCTTAACAATTATTCTTGGAAACAAAATTCAGAACAATTATTCTTGCTTCTGATTGTATTTTGCAGTTTAAATAGCACAAACGCTAAATATATCACAAGTATTCCTCCACATTTCAGAATTGCTACTTGAACTACCTAAACTGTGATACTGCCTTCACAATGTAGGTAGTGTAAAGCTATGTGGTCTTTCAACCCAGTATCAATTGAAAAAGGAGGTTGGCTTAGCAATGGGATACATTCTGCTTTATATAGGCTTTTTTTTTTTTTTTCCTACTAGAAATGTGTAAGGTAGCCTTCACTAGTTGTCTGATAACTATCATCATAATCTTACTTATTGTTAGGGTGCATTTCGGGAATGTAGAAAGGTATACGGTTATATTACTTACCAAGTTCAAATCAGGATCCCCCTCTCAGTTCCAGCATAAATTTTTTTAAAATCAATTAAATTCTTATTTGTAAAGGATTCTTTTCTAACCTTTTCCATGTGTTGAAATATTGGGACTCTTCTAACATACACCTGAAAGAAGAGAAGGGATGCCCTATTTGGTCATCCTTAATAGACAGTTTGTCCATCTATATATTATTCATTAGCCATATATATTTTTAAAATTTTCAAGTATATTATGTTAAAACACCCACTTATTCAAAGATCAAACATGGTCCTCTCTCTGTCTTGATTACTAGCACAAACATGTTTCCCTTTTCAAGTCCAAATAAAAAGTTCATCAAAAAAGCCCAGATCACTACAATGTTCCACGGATGTCATTTTGTAATAAACTATCCACACATTCTGGTTAGTGGTTAGTGGAATCTACCTGTGGGTCTTAGTCACGGCATGCTGTCATCAGTATGAGATTTACTGTAAGCAATTAATGACTAACCATACCTAAAGTACCAAAGTTTAAGAATGATTTGTTTTTTAAAAAATAAATCAAGGTAGATATACCTTTTTGAAAGGGAGCAGGATGGTAGAATTATAGACAGAACAGAGACAAACCTGTAAAATCTATGGCCTATCTTACCTTTTTTTAACAGTGGAAATGGTTCTGTATGGGAGAATCATCCTCTATGTGTCATTTCAGGATGGCCATCGTAGAGGGGCATTGGAACGTCCACGTTTATACTGTAGAGTTGCACCACACATATGTATCTTGTGTATAGGAATTCAACGTATGTACTTGGCAATAGGACTATTAGGACTAATAGGACTATTATTGACAAAAAATATGTAACCTCCCCATGCTCCAACATGGAAAGAGTATATTTCCCTGCCCCTTTGACACTGGGCGTGGCCATGTGCTTTGCTTTGGTTTCAGGGTAAGCAGTGTGTATCTATTTCTTTGCTCCTTGTCTTTAAGCTTAGCAGTATGTGACCAATGAGTGTTAGCAGACATGATGCCATAAGAGGTTTGATATGTTCTGTACCCTGGGTCTTGCCTCTTTTTTTTTTTTTAATACGCCTTGCTTTTTAAAAATATTTATTTATTTATTTATTTATTTATTTATTTATTTATTCATTTACTTTTGGCTGCATTGGGTCTTTGTTGCTGCATTTTTTACAATGGCCATTGTTGCTGCGTTGGGTCTTTGTTGGGGCTTTCTCCAGTTGCAATGAGCGGGGGCTACTCTTCGTAGCGGTGCGCAGTCTTCTCATTGCGGCGGCTTCTCTTGCTGCGGAGCACGGGCTCTAGGCACGCGGGCTTCAGTAGTCGTAGCTCGCGGGTTCTAGAGCGCAGGCTCAGTAGTTGTGACGCACGGGCTTAGCTGCTCCACGGCATGTGGGATCTTCCCGGACCAGGGTTCAAACCCGTGTCCCCTGCACTGGCAGGCAGGTTCTTAACCACTGCACCACCAGGGAAGTCCTGGGCTTGCCTCTTGTGCCTCTGTCATTGCCATGACAACCCCTTCAACCAGAATCGACATAAGACCTATGTGGGGCGGACCTGCACGTAAACTGTTACAACGCATCAAGCCCAGAAAAACCTGCACCTTGAAACAGCACTGCCTGGCTGGGTTCAGCCAAGATCAGTCTGACGCCAGCCAACCTGCAGAGACATGAGTGAGAATACATAATAGCTCTTATAAATCATTGAGTTTTGGAGTGGTTTGCTATCCAGTAATAACTGACAGATGGAGTAATAAAGAAAAAGAAAAAGAAAGAAACATCAATACAAAGCGTTCCTAATGAGTTAGCACATGAAGTGAGTGTGAGATGGGGGTCTGGAATCTACTTTTCCTTAATAGGTATCAATTTCCACATGCATCTCCTAGTGTGGGTATCAACCCCACAGAATGCTTACAGAGAAGTACTTTTCCTACAAATGGCTCCCTAAATGGGAGTCACATGTGTAGACATCAAAGCTTATACACTGTACTTTATGAATAATAATAATAATAAAGACTTTCAAGAATAATGTTGGCTTCTTGTGCAGTTTTGATATGATGCACTAACATTAGGAAATAACCCCATAAAACCTATAACTCCACCACTTATATCTTGAGGAACCACATGTGAAGACACTTTTGGGGACTGACAAGGGGCAACTGCTAAGGAAAAATATGCTTTCGGTGTGAGTAACTGTTTACAGTTAAAGTATTTCAGGAATGGAAGAAGACCTTAAAGGGGAAATTCTTGGCAGCCCAATCTCCGTTCAGTGCCTGTACAATTACAGCACTGATCATTTAAAATAACACATTTAAATTTATGTAATGTATGTGACTAAATGTAATCCTTACTGTCATTATGGGGCCAATAAGTATTGTCCTCCTTATTTAATATACTTTGCAAACAAGGAAACAGAAGTTCAGAGAGGTTGAAGGTCTTGTCTAAAGTCACACAGCTGAGACTGGGACTCAAACCAAGGTCTTCTGCCTTCAAATCCCATGTTCTTCCCACCACACCACCTACGAGGACAACTGCAAACCAGCCTAGATTAGAAAGCAAAGGGTCTTCGTAGTTTGAAACACTAGACAAATTAGAAGGGCAAAAATAAAAAGCCTTATTAGACTAGACATTCTCAGTCAACAGCAGTCCTAACTCCTCTGAGTGGAAATGAAAAACATATGGAGTCAGAGGCTTAAAGGCAGAAATAAAAGCTGCAACCTAAAAACAAACAGAACACAGGAAAGGAGCTTTCCAACAGAGCAGTTTTTCACAAGGGCACATCTCTGTTGTATGTTCCATAGAGAGAGGAGTAGACGGAGAGCAGGAATTGATTTATTTTTAACAATTGTTAATGGTTCTCCGTGGAAATATCAACTATCTCACCAAGAATAATAATAATAAATGTTTATATGACTCGCTATGGAATTATGCCCTTTCCTTCCAACACTGGCACAGACTTTGACTCCTCCAGAAAGTTCACCTTGATTAATCACCGCCTGCCCTCCCAGCCCTGGCCAATCTGCTTACACATATATATACAAAATTCTCCTAATATCAACACATACCTTTGCAAAGTGGACTTAAATTGCCTATACATATACATGTGAGCACTGTCCCCTTTGTACATCTGGAATCTTTGTGGTTTTGATACAGGAATAATTATTAACTCACTGACTGTGGGTACTTGGTTAGTGTCAAACAGCAAATGGGGGGCATGAGCAATTTATAAATGGGATGGATTTCAGAATCTGAAAGATAAAAGCAAACTTTTAGGTTGTCTGCTCTGGCAAGAGACTCACAACTAAGAAGTTGATTTTTTCAGTGTTTTTCTGGTAGACTTTTTATTTAGACCATGGAGACAGTCACAGGAAACACGACAAAGCCATTCTTCAAACAAACTCTTAGCCCTATAAGAACAAAGGGGCAGTCAATGAAATTGAAAGGCAACTCGTTCAAAACAGATAAAAGACAATGCCTTTTTTTTTTTTTTTTTTGGGTCCACTATATAATTAAGAATTTTCTGTGCAGGAAATTGTTAAGGCAAGTTATTAGATATAGTTTTTTCAAAAAGGATTTGACTAAGAATATAATCTGTTTCCATAATTGGGGGCGGGGGGGGGGGGGTGGAGATGAGAAAGGTCACCTATCTTTGTTTAGAATGAATTACCACCTGTGGCCAAAGTGCCTCGTTGGGCTCAGCGTTTCAAAAATGAACAGCGCTATTCCCAAGGAGGGGTTGGGATTGCCATATGAGAAAACCTCACGGGAACAGCAACACCGTGGAGGCCAGGGCCATCTATTCTGCTGTTATTTCTTGTCATGGAGCTCCGGTGGGCAATGGAAATCTGAAAGGTGATCTTCAGCAACAGGAGAGTGTCTCTTTGGAAGCCAGGGAGAGCCCGGTGAAACTCCCTTCTTCAGCCCACACTACTGAGACTGCAGGTAAAAATACTTTTAAGAGTGGCTTCCTCTTCTCAGTTCTGAACATGCAAAGCTGAAGGTGTTTGTTGCCTCCCAATCACTAGAAACTCTTGGCATATAGTTTATGGTGATATGGTGTGTCCCCTGAAGGTTAATTATACTCTCCTGGTCACGTCACCTGAACTAGGCAAAACATCTTCATTCCGCTGCCATTTCAAATGGGAATAATGACAAGTACGCATCCCCCAGACATGACGTGTACAAACTGCTGGAGGCCACTCTGTCCTCATCGGTCAGCTCCTTTGCCTGTCCCTCTCAGGAGCGGACACAGCAAGTGGCAACACAGGTGCTGGAAGTCGGGTGAGTAGAGAAGCTGATGGTGGCGCATTAAGCAGAAAAGCAGAAGACCACCTCCTCCCGGAATCCAGACTTCAGTGTGACGTTTGGCAAATTCAGCCAACCTGGACTGAATGTGAAATGAATGTGCATTTGGACGTGCGCACGTGTACAGTCATATTTATCTGCCTTATTCCACCAAGTGTTCGAAGCACCTGAATAAAATAGGATTCATGCCCTCAAGGAGCCTACAGTCTAATCCAGAGAGAGACCTGTCCATGCATCTCTGCCACGCAAGACAGGACAGGGGAAGTGCTAGAAGAGTGAAACTGACCACAGTAGGGTTGAGAGGGGAGAACAGGATTTCTGATGATCAAATAAGGCTTCACGGAGAAGGCGCCGTTTGAGCTGAGCAGAGAATATGGATAGAACTTAAATAGGGGGCACGGAACAGAGAGAATTCCCAGCTGAAGAAATGGTATGAGACTTCCCTGGCGGTGCAGTGGTTAAGAATCTGCCTGCCAATGCAGGGGACACAGGTTTGAGCCCTGGTCCGGGAAGATCCCACATGCCGCAGAGCAACTAAGCTTGTGCGCCACAACTACTGAGCCTGTGTTCTAGAGCCCGCGAGCCACGACTACTGAAGCCCACACGCCTAGAGCCCGTGCTCCGCAACAAGAGAAGCCAACATAATGAGAAGCAAGTGCACTGCAACGAAGAGTAGTCGCCACTCGCCGCAACTAGAGAAATCCCACATGCAGCAACGAAGACCCAACGCAGCCAAAAATAAAAATAAGTAAAATAAATTTATTAAAAAAAGAAAGAAAGAAAGAAATGGTATGAACCCAGGGATAGAAAGAAAAAGGACAGGAGGGCTTGGAGAGTGGTCAGTGATACATTTTTGGCTGGAGCCCGGATCCACCTTCAGTGTTAGTAAATAGTGAGAGGTCCGTGCAGACAGTGTGGGACAAGAGTATTTGGATTTAAATCTTATTCACTGTATTCCTTGGGCAAGTAGCTTCACCTCTCTGTAGCAGAAGCTGCCAATGCCCGTATCCCCTCAGGGAATCAACACTGTTCCAGAAAATTGGCAAGCTGCTTGCCTCTGCAGAAGGCTGGCAGCATGTGCTTGGCTTGCGGGTAGGCTAGGGCAAAGGTGCTGGGGAGTTCACATCTCAAGAGCAGCCCTCAAGCAATGACGTATAGGAGTTCCTTGGCCCACAGTGTGGAGCCCTGTTCTGCAGTCTCTCAGAGGGTCTGCAGCTGTCCCCTGTGGTAACCCACTCATTGTCCCATTATTGACACGCCTCTCTTGCTGTTATCACAACCCCCCTCCCTCACTGGGCTTTCTGGTGTCCAAGTCCTTGCCACGTGGTCTGATTTTGGAGAAACCCAAACTAGGACATTCTTTAAGTCTCAGTTTCTTCATCTGTCATATGGGGATAATAAAGCCTACTTTGAATATTTGTTGTAAGAGATAGATAAGATAATGGATTAAAGAACATAGCAGGGTACCTGACATAGCAAAGGCTTGAGAACTATTGGTTATTCAATACCTGTTAGAGATCCATGAATTCCATCTGATAGAGTGGGAATGGCTGAAAGGTTTTAGGTAAAGGGGTGTTTTGCAGAAACTCCAATGGCCTTCGTTGGAGGACTTGGTCTTTAGTGGAGGATTCTGGCCTTCACTGTAGGATGGAACAGTGAAGCCCCCTAGTGCTCCCCAATATCCATTTCTCCACTTGTTGCAAGCACATGAGTGGATGCCACATGTCTGTCATGTGACTAGTTCTGGCCAATGGCTGTGAGTGGAAGTTAGTGTGTCACTTCTGGGACAGAACATTTAATTGTCAGAGTAAGATCATCCAGCACCCCCTTCTCCTTGGCAAACTGATGAAATTCTAAAGAGTGGAGCTTGGGTCATTGAGTGAAGAGGAAATGGAAGTCAACCCCTAGAATCTATGATAACCAGGTAACGTAAACCACAAGTAAATTTTGTTTTAAGCCACTGAGATTTTCTAATTGTTTGTCACTGTAGCATAACCTAGCTCAGCCTGACTAATACAGGTGGCAAGGAGGCAGAATGACTGAAGGCAGGTTAGTTAGGAGTCTATGGTAAGCCTCAAGTAAGAAGAGTTTGAACTAAGATCTAGAAACTGGAATGTGGAGGGAGGGAAATAAAAGAACAATTTCCAAGGAAGACGAATCAGCAAGTAGGGGAGAAGAGAAAAGGACTTAAAGATGATGCCTGGGATTCAAGCTGGGAAAACTGGAAGATGGTATCTTAAAAGAAAAAGGCAAGTCTAGAGGAAGAGTGGATCTTGGAGAGGCTGGTTTGGTATAAGACATGAGTTTAAAGACGTTCTACTTTATACCGTACCATCAAAAGAAGCCTTCCTATGCCCCCTCTCCACAGAAGGCAGGAATTGGGGGTTAATAACGGGTAAGCAACAAAGGGTTTCCCTAATATTTCCCTCATAATAATGTGTGGTGATCATGGACCCAATTATAGGACATAATGATGGGATGGCTTGTATTCAGGCCTCTTGGCTTATAACCCAGTACTCTTCCTGCCCCTTAAAACCGCCCCAGTATTGAAGAAATAACACACATCTGGTCTACACAACCAGAGGAGGGGTTACTCAACAATGTGGTTAATGTAATATTGTCTAGACAACTGAATTATGTAATTTGTAAGGAAAATAAAGCAAATGCTTGTCATCTTTTTCCTTCTTATAGTTGAGAATATTTTACCACATGAAAAATTAGCATTTAGGTTGCCCTAAGCTTTATTCTGTAACCAAAAACTACCACTTCTCTCCAAGAATTGATAGGAGCCCTATATTTTCTCAACTTGTGGACCAAAGTCTCAGGAATTGAAAACTCCACTCTCAACCTTAAATATGGACTCCTCAATCAGACTCTTTGATAAAATTTTATGAAATTATTTAGTTTTCCTAGTTAAAGTTCAATTGTAAAATAAGGGCTTTCTATTTGACCAGAAGATGAAAATAAATAATATTAAAGTGGAGGTCCTTTCTTTCCCAGCAATATGTTTTTTTCATTTTCCAATTTTCAAAATGACCGTCTTTCTTTCGTAACCTCAGAAGTTACAGCTATTTTACTAATTATACTAAAAGTCCTAGAAGATGTCAAGAAAATTGAGTAATACAATAAAACAGCCTTGCCATATATTTGAGACCTTTTATCTTTAACAGTTTCTTTTTAAATCTCTAGACCATCTAACGTGTGCACTGAATTCCCATTTATGCAAAAATAAATTAATAATGGTATATATTAAGAAATTATACTGAAAAAGAAGTTCATAATGTATCTTTCAGCTTTATAATTAGTTCTGTAATCTGTAATCAGATGATTTAAATCTAATATAGTTAAATTACAGACTAAGTAATTTCTATTTGCAACAGGAATCATTATACCTTTGGAATTCTGCAGAGCGTTAATGAGTTTTAAAGAAATGATTATATTTCTTATTCACTTTATTCCCAGCAGTTAGCACAATACCTGGCACGTGGTCCTTGTTAAATAAACAATTGCTGAATAAATGAATGAATATGTAATCATGAGTAAGTGATTGGCAAAAGCACATTCATTTGTCATTGCTCACAGAAGTGAATGATACTCACTTCTGTGTCTCAACTCAGAGCACTGATTCATTTTCTTCTGATCAGTTGGGTGCCCATTCTGACTGGATCAATCCTTTGCCTTACAGTTCGTTAAACAGAAACGTGCCTGCCTCTAGAGAACATGTGATAAAGGACAAGAACGACTGATCTAAGAATCAGAAGATGTGGGGTCAGGTTCTGCCACTCCTGTGACTCTTTCTGTGTAAAGAGATGTGTAAAGGAGATCATTAAATCTACTACAAACGAGGCTCTGTGCTAGGCACTCCATAGGCATTATAGGCTTTAACTCATGAAACTCCAAAAGGTAAAGGATTTATTCACATTTCACACATGAAACAAAAACTGACCTTCAGAAAAATTAAGGATCTTGACCTAAAGTCACAAGTCTTAGAAGAGGCAGGATTGTAAAATAGCTCTAACTGACTCCAAAATCTATCATCAGTAGCAATGCTAATGATATAGACAAGAGCTTTGCCAACTCTGAACACCATACACATAAGAAGTATCATCATAATCTGTCAGTCTCCTATATTTCTATTGTTGCCTTCATAGATACTTCTTGTCTGACGGCAACGAAAACCACTTAATATATTGGTGGAGTCCTTAATTTGCCTGATCTCTGTGGTAGGCTCTGGCCAGGCCTGCTGTGTTCAACCCCTTCTTTGTCTATTTAGATCAGACCTGACTGTCTGAGCATGTTCATATGTTGGTCATCATTTCATAGGTGCCAAGTTACTGTTCAGGAGTGATGCCTGCTCACGATTTTATAAATTTGGGTCAAGCATAGCAAGATGGTGCTGGTGGCACAGTACCCTGCACTCAGATATTCAGTCCAGTGATCTGGCTTTCTAATGGCAATTTTATATCCATAAAAGCTAAGTATGCTGGAGTTTCAGGGTCTTTGACTGAGGATTAAAGAGGCTTTGTCAGCTCCCACTCAGGGCTTCTCATGACCTGGCAGGACCTCCTCTTGACTCGGCCACCAAGTCAAATGTGTCTTCCTTGCAGAACTGGAGATTTGGGAAGTTGTGCTTACCTTACACCCCGCCCCTGGGCTGATACCTCATGATACACTTGGCTGAGAACCCATCATTTGTGCTTACTGGAGAGAACTATAAGATGTACAAGATCTGACTGTCAGAGTACTCATTTGGGTCAAGTTTCCAACCCATCCTCTGCAGGCAACTTCAGCCCTGGAGAGGCAGAAAGAAATGACTAAGAAGAAAGCCCAGCCGGGCTTGCTTGAAGCCCAGCTCTGTCACTCAAATTTCTGCCTCAGTTTCTTCATCTGCAAGATGGTCATGAGATAAGACCTACATCTAAGGGATGTTAAGAGGAATAAAAGTATATTATTTCTTAGCACTTGAAATAATACTTGGCATGTAGTAAAGCTATATGAGTCTTTAAAGTTTTTTAATTCTGAAATAGTTTACTAATCACTGTATTTTTTTTTTTTTTTACATACATGTGTCATTAGAGAAGACACAGGTTCACGGACAAAGGGTACTCAACTCACTGAAAAGCATTTCATTGATTTGAACTCCACCAAGGCCAAGTTAGTTGACAATTTCATCAGGGTTTGGCAGAAGCTTGTGTATAGCCTACTGCGAAGAAATTAATTGTGCAAAATATGAGTTTGAACAAGTGGGCAGGAAACTTGTCTTAACAAACCCAAATGAAACAACTTTTTAAAGTACTGTGAGCAAAAGATAGTCCTACTTACTTCCTGTATTAACCAACATCCTAGATTCCCTCTCAAGTGTCCTTGATACTGATGGCCCCAGTGTCCCTGGAAGGCTTGAGCTGGCAGGGCTCCACTCTCTGTATGGCCCTTGGGCATCCACTCCCCCCACAGCTGAGTGGTATGCTTACCAAGGGTCAGTTGCATTGTTCCTGGTTGTTATTTTAATTACATGACCTTCCATTCTGTAAATGGATGAAATACAAATATAACAAGAAAGAATTGTTTCTGTAAAAACTAGGTTGACTGCTTTGGGATAACTCAATAAAGGTGTTTTCTAAGCAACAACTGCAGCTACTCTAAAAGACTGAAAAATCTGGAAGCTTGCTATACTCAGATAATGCCCTATTGTTGCAGTTTATGCTTTAAGGATGACTAAGAACTCCAATCAGTGGGCCCATGTTAAAAAAAAAAAAAAAAAGAAGAAGAAGAAGCATTATCCTTACATCCAAGCACTGTCAAATAAATCTCCCACTACTATCTCTCAACTGAAAATAAAATGTATCTATATTTAAATTGTCCCCTTAACTGACTCTTCCAATTAACTGACCAATCCAAATTGGAGCAGATAGGAGAGTTTCTACCGTAATTATATGAGAATAGTTACTCTTGATAACAACTTCGAGGCATGTGGGAATCTTAGTTCCCTGACCAGGGATCGAACCGGTACCCCTTGAGGTGGAAGCGAGGAGTCTTAACCACTGGACCGCCAGGGAACTCCCTTATTTTTCCTTTAAGACAGAGTTATTGTCATTACTGTAAAATATGAGCAGAATGGGGGTTCTAGGATATGGGTCAAGTCTACAATGCTTTCTATGTGTGTGTATTTTGGACATAGTCATATATGGCCCATTACCTACATCAAATGGAGAGCTTGAGGGATGACCTCACATCTGTCCAAGGCTAACTCCCCTGGACTTGCTGTAGCACCACCAGCTTTGTTGTGTTTGGGAATTGAATCAAGCTATTTGCCAGGACACAAGAAACTTTCATAAGGAAAAAAAAAGGTTATCAATAATGTTAATAATGAATACAGACACCATAGAGGCAGCAAACAAAAGAAAGCAGCAGGCCTGGTGATGTGCACTATCTGAAGACTTAGGCTGACTAGGGTTCTGGCAAAATGTGGCCCTCTGCCTGTTTTGTAAATAAAGTTGTATTGAAACAGCCTTATTTACAAAATTTACATAAACATATGTAAATTTATTTACATATTGCCCTTGGCTATTTTTGCTTTACAATGGCAGAGCTGAGTAGTTGCAATACAGACCCAATAAATAAAAATGAAATAAATAACATATTCATTATCTGGCCCTTTTCAGAAAATGTTTGCTAACCTCAGCTCTAAAGGATCAATTCTGTACAAGTCAGTCTTGACAAAGTATGACTGTAATTGTGTTTTTAAAAAATGTCCTGGAACTTTGCCATAGTGGATTAATTCCTCAAGGTTATCCCCAACAATGAGAAGCAAGCCAAGTGATTAACTAAGCCACTGACACTGTCTTATGACACAAATTTCCCCTCAATTTCCCCTTCAAGGGTGCCTCCTAGAAGGATTCACTTAAAATCATGCTGTGGAAATAATTTCAGATGGGAATTTTGATCCTATACAAATGTACTCTTTTCTCTGCCCTAATACCACTGTCTACCTGTGGGTCTCTGTGGCTTAGAAGATGGTGCTTCTCACAGACCCTGTATTTTGGAGCAAACAAGGAGCTGAGCTGAGAAGGTAGCTTGGGCTGCCTTTTCACAGATCATTTGTTTCTCCAGGCATGGCACTGTCACAGGAGCCTGGGCTAAGGGTTCATTACCTCTAAACATACAAGCAAGACCAAGTTCAAAAAGAAAGAGATAGTCAATGAAAATAGAACATGAGTCTCTACCTACCCCATGGTCATAGGGGTGGTGGGTCTAGTAGACAGAGCACTAGGTCAGGGGTCAGAAGGCTTGGGTCCTGGTGCTGATTCTGCTACTAACAAGATGCATGACCCCAGGCAAGTGACTTACCTTCACTAAGACATATAGGTTTAGACAGCTACCCCTAAGGTCCCTTCTTGTGCTAAAATTCTTGGATTCTATGATGCCAGCCTTAGGAGGCTGTGCTGTTACCAGTGCCTGGCACATAGCAAGCACTGAATAAATGTTAGCTGTCACTATTGCTTTGTGAAGGCACAAGGCATGCCTTTAAATGTAAATGTGGGTTCTTCCCCACTGTAACAATCAACAACCTAAACTCAAGTTCTAAATAACACAGCATAACCATAAGCAATGAAGACTCTAATTTCACTGGCCTTCTCAATTAGCACAAATGAATAAAGCTTTTTTTTGGGTGGGTGGAGGGTGGTTGGTGGTGATGGTAGTTCTTGAATCTAAAACCCAAACAGTCACCCTTCCTGAATATCTCCAATTGGAGAACTGGTTTAATCAAAAGTCTATTTTGTACTGCAATATAAATTTTTTCCCCTGAAAATCTTGATATAGGTTGAGACTAAGAACTCGAATTCCTTGGAGTATCCAAACATCTTTCCCCTTCTTCTCATAATATATAAACTCCTTGTGGGGGCAGGGGAGGGGGCAAGGTTGTCCATCAAAATGGTAAATGACATTCAGTCTTGAATTTCCAAATATAATTAGTCAATTATGGGTGTAGAAGAACTGTTAGTACCCACCATAATCCCTCAGCCTTCACCACTTCAAAGCTGGCCAGCCCACTTCTAGCTACCAATCTTTGCACCTTTTGGCCTAAGAATTTTCTCAGAAGACATAGAAAACTGCTCTACCCATAAGCCTGGCAGGCCAGAAGTGTTGGGAAATTAACACCCATCCCCGAAGCAGCCCTCCCCTGGTGACAGATGGAATTGATGTAAATACCCCAGGTCTCTCACCCCTCAGGTAGGAAAACTCTGCGCCATGTGTTCTCTACCATTTTCTAGAGTTTCTCCCATAAGTATAAGCTCTAATCATCACAGTGTTAACTCGCTTGATGAGAAAACCTTCATTGACTGCCTTTTCAGTGGACTCCCTGTCTCACTTCCCCACTCTCCTTTTTTTTTTTTTTTTTTTTGTTCTGTTTTGTTTTGTTTTACCTTTCATATAACTTATTTGAATTCAAATCTTTATCCTATGGTCTGTTCCTGGGAAATCCAAATGAAGACAATAGGTGTTACCTAATTAATTCTTTAAAGTTTGAATAATAAGCATTGATCTGTAGAATATCAGGTGCAAGATATTTATAGCCAAGAAATCAGAACAGAGTTGAAAAAAATATCATCATCATAAAAACTAGCAACAAACCTAACAGAAGTGGGAGAAAGTCCAAGCTCGCCGTGGTCTTCCCCTTTAGGTCAAATTCCCTGGAGTTGTAAGAGGTTAATTTGGGTTCAGGGGGCTTTCTCAAGAGATGAAGAATTATCTTCCATTCATTTCATATGTGTTCCAGAAACCTCTGAGTTCCTAGAATTTCTATTAAGAACCCTGGACATCACTGCAATCATTTCTCAACACCCCACAGCAATGAATAGGTCAATCTCAATGTGCTCTTAGCCAAGAAGCCAGCAGATTTGGGCCCAGAGGACAAGCTCATTCTCAAAAGATCAAGGTTTCTATTGCTCTTGCAGTTACTTCATGAATTTACAGCAGGCATCCTTAAGCTAAATCAGACCTGATCCTCAAAGAGTTCTGAGTGCAAGCTAAACACAAATCAAAACCTCATGGTTACACCTAAGGAGGAAAATAGTAGAAACAGAGCATATATCACAAAGCAGTGGTACCAAAGGTAGCAATTAGGGTCCCAGCAGGAAGAAGAATTTACTTAATCTAAAAAGATTGTAATTAAAAGATATCTTACAGAGGTGTGAACAGCTCTGAGAAACAACTAGGGCTGTTGATGCACCCAGAGACCAGCAGCAGTGAAATGCTGCCGGTACCCAGGGCAGAAAGTACAAGAGGAGAAAATACTGTTCCTGGCGCCAGCCAGAGTTGGAAGCCAAGGACAGCCAGGAGATGCAGTTTTAGAGAAATGCAACTGCTGCCAGCAAAGCAGTACCAAAGCAGGGTGGAATCAGGGAAGACGTACACCAGAGTCTCTCCCTTGCTCTCCTCTGATGTCCTTCCGATGCCTCTCGTTAGCTGAACCCAAAAAAGCCAAAGGGCAAAGTAGCCTGAGTGATGCAGTAAGGCCAGCCCCAGGCAGCAAGGAGCAGGGCAGAGAAGAGCAGAGAGGAAATGTGGAGGGAAGAGCAGGACGAAAGTAGAAAACCCATCATTATTTGGGTGCAGAGCACAGCATGTTGGAACCTCACTCTGTGCAGGAAAAACTTTGTAGTCATTTTATTTGTTTCCTTAATACTTAGTTCATCTTTTCCATCACTTTATTATGAAAATAATCAAACACTACAGAAAAGTGAAAGAGTTTTAGAATGAACATGTGTATAATCACCACATGGATGCTACCATAAACATTTTACTATACTTCTTTTATCACACATATATCAACAATCTATCCCTGTCTCCATCAGTGAATCTGATTTTTGATGTATTTCAAAGTAAATTTCAGACATTACTTGCCCTTAAATACTTCAGCATCATACCATGTACTTTGTTCATTTTTAATTCTACTACAATGCAGCTTATTTTATATATATATATATATATATATATATATGTATGTATGTGTATGTATATATCAAGAAATTAATCGGTGAATGGGTCAATCAATTGGTTGCTTTCAATTGGGCCGCCCAGGAGCATTCATTTTATCAGGTATGACAGTCCTTACAAAACAAAGACCAGAAAAACCTTTGCAAACACTCTAGCTTTTGGTTGCTTTACTTTCCGGGGATTACAGAATTGATCTTCGTAAGTAAACCAGGGTCAGCACAATAAAACTGAAGAAGACTGTTGAGTACTGTTTTCCTCCCAACCTCACAGTCAGATCTCATTATGAGAGATGGACTGGCTTTATCCCTTCCCCTGCAACCTGACGTTTGCTATCATACCGCCAATGCCATTCCCACACACGTCTCATGTTCCTTTGGTTCAAAGACAAGTGGAAGAAGGAGGGGAACTGAACACTGGACTGTTTTAACTCATCCTCCCCCACTATCTTTTGATGTATGAGTAAACAGCATTATTGCCTTTGCTTCTTAACCTCCTAAAACATGATAAAAAGCAGGTCTAAGGCAGCCCCACATGTTACTTCAAACTCTACCTCTTCTCCGGGTATTGAAAATGACATATTTCACAGTATGGACTTGATCAGACGCTCCTTAAAAACCCACAATTCCAATAGCCTCTGGCAGCATGGAGGTAGGATTTAAATTATATACTGCTACAGACTGACTCCTGGGCCATCTCCTTCTCTAAATCACACTGCAGTGTGGGTTTTCAAATGTCTGCTCAGGTTGAGAGAAAATGTTGGCACAGAGAAATGACACCTTTTCTGTATCATGAGGGAGGAAGGAAGTGAATTTGGGAGCTGGGAACACGATCAAATTAACCACAACATGTTAAAAAGTATTTGCCCCAAACGAGGCCATCGTCTTCCACTGCATAGCTGTCTGGGAAAGACCAACTGCATGCAAGACACTCCAGCAGGCGATGGAGGGGACACACAGGTGAAGACATCACAGTGCTTTCCTTCACAGAGTTACAAATCTAAGACAAGGCATGGGTCAGTACATCAAAAACATAATACAAGACAAAATGGAAGAAAAGCATAAGGGCTTCTGGCTGGGAGGGTACGTGTAGACCTCACAGAACGGCACTGAGCCATGCTTGGAAGGGTCACTGCGTTTCCTTGGGCAGAGACGAGGGAAGGATGTTCCAAGGGGATGGATCAACTGGACAGGTCCACCACTGGGAAGCAAAGAGGAGGACTGTGGAAGAGCAAATAATTGAGCTTGGTTGGAATACAGATTATGTATTCAGTGAGAAGACAGGAAAAGGAAGTGGAGGCCATACTGTAATAGACCTTGGATGCTCAGCTTTAGAACTTAGAAGGCAGTAGAGAGCCAGAAAGGAATATTAAACCCAAGAGTGACAGGATTAGAACTGCATTTTAGAAAGAGTATTCTGGCAGAGAGTATGGTTGACTCAAAATGGGGAGAGAGCAGAATCATAGAAATAGCATCTTTTATACTAGTTATCTTAATACCACAGTAAAGAAGGTAGCTAAGGAAAATTTTCTTTATATTCCAACTGCAAATAACCTCTTTTGGGGTACAGAGCCATAGAGCTGATACATGAAAATCTATCACTACTATAGTAGCTATATATAATCTTGATACAGGATCTTTCTTCTTGGTTTTATACAAAGGCCAAAAAGGATGTGAGCTATTTTTATTAAACTCTATGCTGGTTCCAGATCTTTTATCAATAAAATGAACTTTATGGGGCTTCCCTGGTGGCGCAGTGGTTGAGAGTCTGCCTGCCAATGCACGGGACACGGGTTCGAGCCCTGGTCTGGGAAGATCCCACATGCCGCAGAGCAGCTGGGCCTGTGAGCCACAATTACTGAGCCTGCGCGTCTGGAGCCTGTGCTCCACAACAAGAGAGGCCGCGATAGTGAGAGGCCCGCACACCACGATGAGGAGTGGCCCCCGCTCTCCGCAACTGGAGAAAGCCCACGCACAGAAACAAAGACCCAACACAGCCAAAAATAAATAAATAAATAAATATTTTTAAAAAATTTTTAAAAAAATGAACTTTATGACTGATCTAGACACCAAAAGTCATCATTTGATGACATAAACTTGAAGAATCTAGAATATGAGATTAAGGAAATGAAATTCCTTTCAATTCCATTTTCATGGGAGCCTAAGCTCAATTATACATTTGTGTCAATGTTGTCAATATTTGGGGTTATATCAAACAGGGGAAAACTACCATCTCTACCACTACATAAACTCTATAAATCAAAAAGAACCTAGTTAATATGGACTAACTTTGGAGTGCCCATTATGTACCAAATGTTTAAGTACTTTCCTAGCTGCATTTCCAGTCATCATATTATTTCACTGATTTATCAGATGATACCCTTGTGGTAGGTATTATGAGCCTTAAATTTCAGGTAGAAATCTAAGGTATAAAGAGATTAAATACTCTGTCTGGGATCAGGCAGCCATAAATTTTAAAACTAGGATTCAAACCCATGTCTGTTTGATTGGATTCTTGTCACAATTCCTCCAAGCTGCAGGGATGTGTGTTATGTGTGTAGGTTGTGGCCAAAGCCCATCATCACTTACTCTAAAATAGCTATCAAAGGAAGGCTTCTTTTTCCAACCTAATGATTTACTTGTTTAACTACAGCCATTAGGAACTCCTAGAACATCAAAAAGATGCTGAAGAAACTACCAGAAAGCCTTGAGACTTGAATGATAAACCTTGAAATACTCACATTGAAGGTGTAGCAAATATCATTTCCACTAAAGAAGATGGCTAAATAGTGGAGGAATGGGAAGCTGGGAGGAACAACAAAGCCAGGCTGAGTGTCCTGGGTGTCCCTGAGACCCCAAAAGGATCTTCTATAGGAGACACTGGGAGGATTCTGGAGCTATCCTCCAGCCACTACAGCTGCTTCTCATTTGCAAACGGCCCCTCAGTCATCACGTATTTTGCAAAACACACACCAACCAGTCAGGAGTATGACTGAAAGCAGTACCAGTTCATTCTACAGAGTGTCCTGTGACACACATGGAGCCTCTGCAAGTAAAACGTGGGCGAGTCTTGTTGGCCAGGTCCCTCCTGGCTGTAGAGCTAGACTCAGGGCCATCACAGTGATCACGCTCTTATCCATCAGCTGCAAGAAAACCTCTGGATTGATGGGAAGCATCAGGGGTTACGGGTTGACAACCTGGGTTCATGTCCTGGCTGTGCCTGTTTCCTCTTTGCTAAGTCATCAGCTCTTGACTTCCCAGTGGGGCAAGGGTTACAAGATCAAACGAGATCATTTCTCTAAAAGTGCTTTGAAAAGTGCAGTGGTTCAACAAAGCATACTAATTTATTTTGGGGGGATCATCTTCATCCCCATCAAAGCAGGCTGTGGTGTCTAAAAAATGATTTTTATATTTTAAGATGCATCTCTCACTGAAAAAATTATTCTACCATGAACAGTCATTTTTGTTATGGGATACAAATAGAAGGAGCTTCTAGAAAACTGTGGTAAAAACTGGAGTTCTAGTTGACGTTCCTTAGAAACTCATTCTAACCCACTGAGTAGTTATTTTACCTTTTAAAAGGGATTTATTTTACTTTTTGTAAAATGTAGGAAGTATGTAGCAACAAGCAGCATGTAGTCACGTAAACATATACCTATTTTTGGACCCTACTGCAAACTGATATAAGTCAATTTGGCTGCCTGGTTTTTAGGATCTTTTATTAAATCATGGTAGCCTCCAACAAGTCAAGATAGGTGGTAACTATCTGCTTTTCAGCCACGTTGTACACTACAATGAAAGCAAATTCTAGGCCAAATTCTGCCACATATACGAACAATTCATGGGCAAAAAGGAAGTTGCAAAAATTCTCAAATAACTTACTCTTTTAACATCCCTGTTTGTTCTTTTAGGAACTCCAAAGCACTGCATGAGAGACAATCCACCACATCTGGTCATTGTCTTGCTGTGTACACAGCTGAACTACATTTCCCGACCTCCTTACAGTTAGATTGAGGCCCTGTGACCACGTTCTGGCCCGACACATAAACATCTCCCACACAAGCCTTCTTTCTTTTTACCTTCCATGACACCTTGGAGGCCCATTTTAAAGATGGTGGGAACTTCCCTGGTGGCTCAGTGGTTAAGAATCAGCCTGCCAATGCAGGGGACATGGGTTTTATCCCTGGTCTGGGAAGATCTAAGCTCGTGCAACTAAGCCTGTGCACCACAACTACTGAGCCTGTGCTCTAGAGCCCGCGAACCACAACTGCTGAGCCTGCGTGCCCTAGAGCCTGCATGCTGCAACTACTGAAGCCCACGTGCCTAGAGCCCCTGCTCCACGACAAGAGAAGCCACCACAGTGAGAAGCCCGCGCACCGCAACAAAGAGTAGCCCCCTCTCGCTGCAACTAGAGAAAGCTTGCACGCAGCAACAAAGACCCAATGCAGCCAAAAATAAAAAAATAAAATAATTTTTAAAATTTAAATAAAAAAATAAAGATGGTGGCATTACAAGATGAAGGTAATAAAGGTAGAGTGACTCAGGTTTTCAAGTCACCCTTTGGAGAAGGGCAGCCCAGGAGAGCTGCCCAACAAGAAACGTTCACTTTGGACTTGGAGTAAATGAAAAATAAATCTTATGTCAAGCCACTGAGATTTAGAGTTGTTTGTTACAGCTGCAAGCACCTTGCTGAGGCAGATGCGTCAGTGTTCTAATGGCGGGATCAGCAAATCATCCGGAGTGATCAGGCAAAGGAATCTACCATTAAGTGAGGAAGATACAGGATTGAATGGAGCTCTGGCCCAATGCCAAAGCAGCTTGATTGTTGGGCTTGCTGAATTGTTACTCTTTGTGCATGCAAGAATAGAGGGGCATGTACAATCTTTCTAGCCAATCACATATTTCACCAATGAAAACATTATTTCTAGCATAATTTGTTTGTGCTAATTAACAAACCCTCTAAGCCTGGATTTTTGATAGCATCACTTTAAATATCTTCCCAGCCACCTTTGAGAGTAGACATCATAGTAAAGTTCTTCAAGTGGTAACTAACCAGCCCTGGAGTGTAGACTCCCGGCCAGCACAGAGGTGAATTCAAAATATTTAACCACTGGTATGACACAGCCACCAAGACATTAAAAAAAGATGTAAACTCTTATGCCAGAGCGATACCTTCTATCCTGGATTACTTCAAATGTTAATTAAGCACCCTTAGGGTAGAGATTAAAGTAATTCACACCATGACTGTTTATACTGAAGTATTTAAAAAATAAATTACAAGCAAACAAGAGTCTAATTCACAGCCATCATCCAGTTTATTTACATCTCTGCTCACTCTAAGAATTACCAGCAAAGGATCATGGGACCTATTCCTAAGTGTAAGATTAGATCAATAAAATTAGCCATCTGTCCAAGGAAGGCTTTAAACTCAGGTTGTATTTAAGTATTATGTTTCCAACTGCCCAGATGTTACAGAAAAGTGCCTGCTGATACAACTCCTTTTGCACAATGTAAACCATTAACTGGCTAATATAAACTTGTTGCATCAAGAAAAATAAATAGCATTAACACTGCATTAAATCTGATTCGGGATTTTGGGTGCCCTGTCAGCAAACACAAGTGTTAAGATTTAAATTGCTCAGGATTTGCAGAGTCAGACAAAGAAAGAATCTTTAAGTGTCTTTAGGGGGATGGGGAGGAAGAGACTGGAAAAGAGATCAAAGCTTCAGAAAGTGTGTCCTTGGTTGGTCTGGTTGGTTAAGGTAATAATAATTAGTGTGAGTATTATTAGATAGTAACATCCCATCTTTGTGTAACACTTCAGTTCTTTCAAAGCACTAGTCTGCTTTATTTCCTTTGATTCTTAAAATAAGCTGGTGGGGTTATCTGGGGTAAGTGGGGTTTTGTTACAGTTCTGGAAGTGCACGAATCATTAATAAGAAAAGGAAGAGCCATCAGAGCCCAGTCTCTATCTTTCTAGGTCACTGGTAGTGGCTCATAAATTACTCCAAACTGAGGATCAACAAGCAGACCCTGACCATTTCTTAGCTCTCTAGCTTCATGGAGATTTTCCCAGACTCCCAGTCACATGTCAGTCTGGAAAATTCTCTTTCAGGAACAGCTGCTCCTCACCGCCAACACCCTACAAAACCTCCACATGACAATTACCAGACAAAAATTGTCCATCACCCTTGGGGATACTGTTTCTCATAAGAATCTACTCAAGCAAGACCGCAAACCTCACAGCCACATTTCCAAACCCCAAATCAAGGCATGTGGTTGACCAAAGAGTCTTTCTGATTTGTCAATTTATCTAAAAAATTGTACAACTCAGTAAAATTAAAATTATGTTATCAATCATACATTAACATGTACAGGAAAGGATAAAAGTACATGAACTCATAAGTGTCTACGTTAATTATTCTGATGCCTGGAAATACACACATTCTTCTCCCACCCACACCCCCTTCCAGATTAAACAATCCCAACTTCATAAACATTGCCTTCAAGCTTCAGGCTTCTAATCCTTTTTTAATGCCTTGGTGTATGTATTACCTCATTTAATCCTTAAATGGTAGGTTCTTTCCTTATCCTATTTTTACAGACAAGGAAACCCAGGTTTACAGAGCTAATATAACTAGCCCTATGTCACCAAGTAACTAATAATAATAATTTTTAAAAAAGTGTCAGAACTTGAACCCAAATTTGTCGAATAGCAGAGTCTGTGCTTTCACCCAAGCCTTCCGGCTCAGCCAGGAGAAACCTGCCTGAAAGAAGGAGCTGCGTGGGAGCGGGGGTGGAATGCGCCTGGGGGAAATGAGGGGGAGGAGCTGGTCATATACAGCCTGGCTTCTTGTTAATGCTACCGAAGGGTGTCCCCCCGTGTGCAGCCATCTCTCAATGACGGGGTTACTGGGAAAGGGGGTGAGTAGAAGGAGGACCTGCCCAGAAGAGATGTCCTTCAGGGGCCTTCAGAGGACCTCAAGTCCCGAATCCAACCTTCGGAAACCCGGCAGAGAGTCTAAACACTGGGGTTGTTTTGGCTGAAATACAGATGCTTGCTGTCGAAGTGGAGACTGTCAGGGTACCGGAGACTACCTGGGGTGGAGGCAGGGAGGCTATGGGAGGATCCCAAGTTCTCCTCCGTCACGTCCCTAAGTGTGGACTGCGAACCACATGCACCAAGTGACCTGAGGTTCTTGTTTAAAAAAGCAGATGTCTGGGATGCACTCCAAAAATTCTTATCCACATCGAATTTCAGCAGTGACTCGCCTGGGTCAGAAGTCTAAGATCCGCTCTGTGCCAGCTCTGGAAACTGCGCCCTCTGCTGGCGGAAATTTGATTTGCTTTTTCACCTGAGTCTCTCTCTGCCCCCAGGCCCAGACCCCCATCCCATGAGATCGGGGTTCTTCAAAGAAGCAAATGTCTTCCAGCTCATTTCAGGAGGCTGGAGCACACTTTGGGGTCCTTCTTCAAAACGATGGTTCACAACCAATGCAATCAAAGTTGGGTTTGGGGGGTTTCTCCTACAAACTGCCATTTAGTCTCTGCAGTATCTCCTCACCCTTTCCCTCTTTTATCCCTGAAATAGCAGGTGCACTTCTAATACCTGCAACTTGCTGTGACCAAAACAAGTGGCAAGGGTCTTGACAAGCTCAAAAGATTCTCTGTTGCAATCAAGATATCACGTCACTCATTTAGTCCGTCAGGAGAAATACAGTCCTGCTTGCCTAGTGGGTCAGGTAGGAGAAGACAGGAGGTCCCCAGGATAACACTGCAGGAGTTGAGACCCCACCTCCACCTCAGATGCCTGAGTCCCTGTTTTCCAGAAATCTAGCTCTGGTTCACTGGACCACTTTTGAGCTACAATAACCCATGAACAGATGGACAACTACTCCCAAAAGAATTCTAAGGTTATTAAAGCCCTGGGCTCAGGGAAGCAACAAAAAGCAAAAACAAAAACAAAACCGAAAAGAGAAACACCACTCAATTCCTTTCTGGTCAAGTCACTCTCCCATGAGAAAGAATTCTGAGAAAAAAGTACTGCCTCATGTACACACATTTACTCCTGACCGTGACCTCTCTGTCCCTTTACCTCATAGAGAATCAAAGGAAAGAGAAAGAGAAAGAGAGGCAGGGG
This sequence comes from Balaenoptera musculus, assembly GCF_009873245.2. Classification (NCBI taxonomy): domain Eukaryota; kingdom Metazoa; phylum Chordata; class Mammalia; order Artiodactyla; family Balaenopteridae; genus Balaenoptera; species Balaenoptera musculus. Next base: position 30,437,351 of record NC_045787.1, on the reverse strand, counting down.
CTTCTTTATAAGGATGAGGTATGATGTGGAAACAAATAGGAGGGCAGGAGGGCTGATGGAAGGAAGGATCAGAGGGAAATATTTCTGCTCTGGTGCCAGAACTGCATAGGACACTAGTAGTTAGGTGCTGGGGAGAAATATATGTAATCCCCCTTAGGGTGTTTGTCGCTCCAGTTTTCATCAAGAAGCAAGACAATCTGGATCAGCCTTGCGGAGGAGTAGAGTTGGTTGGAAAGGGAGGGCTGACATCCGGAAGAGCTGAGCCCCCCCAGATTACATGCTCTGGGAAAGGGACTTGGGTGAGAGCTTTAAGTGAGGACGTAACCAGTCTCTTGTGAATTTCAGGTTATCCCGGGTAGGGGAAGTAGAAGAGGATGACCCCTGACCTTTGCTTGACCCTTTAGCCATTCAGCCTCACACTAGGAGCAGCAGAAACCACCTAGAGGCGCATGTATTCCCCACCAGCAACCGACAAGGCACATTGCCCTTGCACTAACTCTGCGCTGCTCCTCCAGGCTTTTGTTTTTTTTTTCTTTCTGAGTTTCCCTGGATCTTTGTTTTAGTCCACTTTTTCAGATAGAGAAACGCTGAGGGAAAAGTGGATAGGAAAAGATTACAGACCTCTGCATCTCCCCCCGAAAATGACTGCGGATCTCCAGTCCTCCAGGGGAAAACCTTGAATTCTGAACCCTGACCTGACCTTGTCCCACTGACCCTGGGACCTCAGGCAGCCGGAAAGGCAGAGGAAAGGCAGAGGAAAGGCAGAGGAAAGGCAGGGCCCTCGCGCAGCCCTCCAGCACCTCTCTCTGTGCCAGAGAGTTAAGCTAACACCGCAAGTTACCAATCTGCCTGTGGGAACACACGTGGCTTGACGCATGCTGGTCCCAGCAGATGTGTCTGGATTTCCTTTTCCCTCCCCCCTGCCCTACATCAGAGGCACAACAGTCCTCTCTGCATGTCCTGGTGAGACTCTGGGTAAGGGAAGAACTGGAGACCACTCAAGGGGGTCTGGGTACTAGTCCCAGCTCAGTTTCTGATGTTATCTTGGGCAAGTCCCTTGGTCACGCTCAGTCCAGCTGTACAATAGGGTGTTTCACTTCCTGCCAGGTCTGTGATTTGAATTTGGGAGCCCCCCCCCCTCCGTGCCTTCATCCAGGGGGAAGACGCCCTCCCTGAGGGGTTGCACACCTCTCCTAACCGGGCTGCTAAGGACTCCTTTCTGCTCCTGAATATCAGAGCCTGCGTTCCCATTCAGGCTCTTACTAGTTGGGTGACCCTGGGTGAGATATTTAATTTCTCTAAGCCACAATTTCCTCTTCAGTTAAACAGGGGTAATAATAGCACCCATCTCACAGACCTGTTGGGTTGATTAAATAAATCAGTATGTGTCAAGTTCTTAGGACAGTATAGAAAGCAATTAATTAATGTTCCTTATTTAATTTGACTTAACTTGCGAACTGTTCTTTCTTGTGAGTCTCAGCAAATGCAGAGGTTTCTTTATTAACACTCAGTGACAGAGGAGTAGCTATCTTGGGGTGGAGGGAAAGGTTGTCTATGTTGGACCCAAATGAGACTCATAATTGAAGCTGCTGCTTGGTTTTTTCTCACCAGAAGTAGATGGGGATGGGAAATTTTCAGGTGGATTTTGAATCCAAGACTTCTCCAACAAAGCCGAACTTGTCAAAGGGAGATTTAGGAGTGTGGGGAGAAAGACAGGGTCAGCCAAATAAAACAGGACTGTTGCAGTACACCTTAGGGGGTAGCCATGCTACCTACAAAGCACTGCACACAAATCAATTTCTATTGAGGAAACAAGGTACAAAGAAACTCCTGTATGGATACTTGCAGGATCTGCTGGTGTCTGGGGAAGATTATAAATCAGCCAGCTGCTGTTCACATCAGAGCCAAGTGGGGCACATGCAGTCTTTAATCTGGACCAATTCTCCGGATCAAAAACTAATCTTTCCAAGGGTTGTAAATGAGCCCAGGAGGATATTTGCCCCCAAAGTGTATGAAGTAGCTGTCATTTTAATCTGAGCAGCCTTCCAACCTGAAAGCCAGTGTCTGGATAAAATTCTAAAGAAATGAAAAACTCTCCTAGGCTGAACCTAGTCCAAACACTCCTTTTACCTCAAATTTGATATATTTAATGTGCTAAAATATTTAAAATGTAGACTTTCCACTATCAAAACCCTATCTATGCTTCAAATAAAACCAAAGAGACCAACATGGCATATTCATGGCATGAATAACAGAATGAAACCCCGGATGAACCAGGTAGGAAATATTTGTAGGAGAGGAACTACAGAAAATAAGAAAGGAAATATGGTGAACCATATGAGCAGTTTTTACACAGCAGGCTTTTGTGAGATACTTTTTTAAAAAATTCTGCTTAAACGAATTGAAATCTATCCTTAAAAGAACACTACATACACTGCTCATGCTTAAGAACTACAGGTATAACTATGCATTGTTCAAAAATTCTGACTAGATGGTTTTATGTAAATAAACCCACAGAATGCAGATGATCACGTGTGGGTATCTTAAGGAGGAAAGTTAGAAAGAAGCCCTTCATTGAAATCCTTGAAGACGTGTGTCTGTGTGCATGTAGGAAAGAAACAGTTTAATATAATATCACCTGGGACTGCTGCTATTTTCTCCATAGTGAATGATCAGTGGGATTAGAATAGCTCATAATTTAAGTGTGCTTCAGATTATAATAACAACTATAAATTTCAAGGCAGGTAGCAAGGCGCAGGTGATAATAGATACAGCTTGAAGAGTGAAGGCATCTTCCAGAGCAGAAAGGAAACAAGTCATATTTCCAAGTGGAGAGATCCTGGAGCAGCGAAAATATTTAAGCAGCCATATGGGAACCTGCCAAGATTATTTTCTTTGCCCTCTGATAAATTTCCCCTGTTTGTCTCTTTCTTATGGCAACATTATTTGTGAAGACAAACTGTGCTTTCTGCAAAGTTTTGCAGACTGCATTCAAATAAAGTTATATTGTTTTCCATTGTTCATACGATGTAATTACTACCATAAGACAACCCCGCTTGCAAAGTAAACGAAGAAAAACAGATTTTTCAGAATTCTTAGTCTCAGCAAAGAGGAATAAAAATCATTATCCGAGAAACAATGTTTAGAACTTTCTTGCTTAGAATGTTCTACTTTGAATAACCTCACCACACAGGCCAAACCAAAGTAGGCAAAAACACAGTAAGACTTTCTACCTGTGTCACTAGAGAAAATGCAAGCTAGTGTGTTTCGAGTTCTCAGCAGTTCACTGTAATAGCCCACAACGCTGTACATCTTTGTTTAAATTGCAGAGCTCAAAACACGGTAAAAATTAACCCGTTGGGTGCTCCTTTCAGAGAAAACGGCCCCAGAGTGGAAGAAAGAGAATCCTAACAGCAGAGGACACATCCCTACATAGAGCGTGGGAAGGACTGGAGATGGGCAGAGGGTACACAAGGCAAATCTTCAGACACTTAACAGGAAATCGCTGGGCTCTGAACAATATGAATTCAATAAGCTGTTTAGAGACACAGGAGAAGCTGTTTGACTTTTCTTGCACAGTTGCAATCCTTGTAATTGAGACAGCATGATCGCTGCCCCAACTCTCAGCTCTCTGTGGTCAAATACAGAGCCCTCCACCTCCACTGTGTCTGGAAAATAGATCATTGTTTTAACAAACAAATATCCCTGGAACCGCCTGGGCTGGGAGGGGGAGGGCGAGGCTGGCGTCCTTTCTCGGCTCTGGCAGAGAAGAACCCAGTTCAGTGCCGCTGGTCAGGGGTGAGAGAGGCGGTGCGTTGCCCGCTTTGGGTCCTCGCTAGAGACGGGGACCTGGGCGCTCCGGACGTGATGCTCCCGGGAGCACCGAGAGCATTACCTGGTTTTCTGAGAGCTGCTCTGAGCGGCACAGCGCCGGGTGCGAGGCTGGAAGCCAGGAGCAAGAGCCGGAGCAAGACGCCTCGGGTTAAATCCATTTCACCGCGGGCGCCTGCGAAGTTTCACCAAGTCCTGGGCGCACAGGGAAAGGGCGTCTCCTGAGATACGTCGTGGGACGCGGCCCTCGCGGATCCCCTGACCGAGGTGAGGAGGCGAAGGGCTGAGGGAGCTGGACCAGGAACCACGGAGGAGTCCAAGGAGGCAGGACAGCAGCCGGGAGGTCCGCGTGCGGGAGTGAAGCGGGCGGGCTTCGAGCAGCAGGGCTTTTCGGGCGGGGTGGGGGCGGGGAGGGCGGGGATGGGGGCGGCGAGGGAAGCCGACGGGGAGGGACTGGCTGGCCGCGGGAGAGAGGGAGGGAGGGAGGCTCGACCGACCCGGGGATGGAATTACAATCGAGTGGAAGTGAGAGGGGCAGGCCCTGAGACAATTTACTCTTCGCCCACCTCTAGGGCAGAGAGCCCGCGCATCACCCCTCTAGCGACCCCCAGCGCAGCCCTTCCCGGCTGGTGACCTAGATTGGGGCGCTAGGAGGGGCCGACTTCAACCGCTAGAGACGCAGGGCAGGATTTAGGTGACTGCGAGTCCAGGACCCTCTGCCTTGGTCCTGATCCTGAAATCTTGCGGCGCCTCCCGCTCCCCTGGTATACTCTCCTCCGGCCGCGCCCCTCTGGGTCGCTTCCACCTTCCTCGGGTACTTTACCCAACACCTCCAAAGGTTGCTCTAGCCGGTCCACCGCACTAGGAGTAAGGCGGACAGCAGAGGGAGGAGGACAGGGTCTGTGATTTGCAGTGGGGGGCGGGGGGGGGAGGGTGCGTAGGAGGAAGAGGGGGCGGGGCCGGCCAGGACAGAGGCGCTAAGAAGATAAATGGGATTTAAGGCGCGCAGATGGGCAGCTGAGGCCTGCCACTCTGCTGGAAACGCCGGGTGGAGATTAGGGCCCGGCACGGGGAAGCGTGGTGCCCTCCCGGCAGAGGAAGGCAACTTGAGACCCTCCAGGGGAGGAGATGAAGCTCTGGGTTAAGCCTGGCTTTGCTGGGTGGGGGTGGTGGGGAGGGGGGAAGGAAGCGAGCTCGAGCCCCCTGGCAGACCGAGAAGACCCGGCTGGGAGGGGGCGCGCGCCGGCCGGGCTGCGGCTGGAGGCCGACGGGGAGTCCTGGCCACTGATTCTGACACCAGGGTTCCCAGATCGGCTAGCTGGCCCGAAAAAGACCCCTTCTCCTCCGGATTTGCTGCCCAAGAACTCAGTAAAATGCGCCTGTTGCCGGGTTTCCAGGTGGCGCTGCTAGAGGGGAGACCCGGGGACTCAAGTCCCGCTGCACACCTGAGTGCTGATCTTCAAGCCAGCGAGACGAGAAGGCAGATACAATAAATAAAGCAAGAGGGAATAAACCTTGAGGGAAACGCAACCCTCGCCAGTTCCTGGGGAAACATCAAAGGCCCTAGGAAGTACCCCGCAGAGGGAGCTGAGGTCGCTGGCCTGCCGGACTTCTTGCCAGCCCGGCCCCACCTGGCAGCGTGGCAGAGGCTCCTGGCGTCCTGGCCCTTCATTGTTAACCTGGGTTTGGGGACCCGGAGGGAACAATGTTGACCAATGTATCTCCCTCCACCCCGCACCCCCCAAAGATTTCTACTCCTCTTTTAGGAATGAAGTATCCCCCCTGGCTAGAGGGTTTGTACTGAGCCAGATCTAAGAATAGGTTCCCTTCTGTGTTGGCATTCTCAGGTGTGCAGCTCTCCATAAAGAAATTCAAAGTCATGAGTCTTTGAAAGTCTTAGATGTGACACCAGAGCTTGTCCTTTTACACGGAGCTGGAGGAGACAAGTCTTACAGACTGTGCTCTTCACTTCCAAGTTGATAACAAACCCATGTCCAGGAGACCGGCCATGTGACTGTCCCCAAGGCTACTAGTCTCAAAGGTAGCAGAATCCTAGACCCTTAGGATCAGAGCCCCTAAAGGTCAATTAGGCCCTGCCTCCATTCTACACAGGAATCTGCCTTCCACATCCTTGGCTTGAACTCCACCTGTGACAAAGAGTATCTACGTTACCACCAGCCCAGAAGTTGTTGGATAGCTCTTTTTATGAGAAAGGGATTTCTTATATCAGACCTCAGGTGGCACCCAGAGCCAAGTAACTGTTACCATGAAGACACCTCCCATGTTGGTGCTGTGGTCTTTCCCACTTAAAAATGATTCTCCCTGATGTAGAAATTGGAAGTAATACTAACCATTAATATTATGGCTAGAATTTCTATAACACCTCCCGTGTACCGGACCCTCTTTGAAGGGCTGTATAATCCCACTAACAACCATACCAGGTAGTTATTGTTATTAGTATTAGCCCCATTTGACAGATGAGGAAACTGAAGCATGTAAAATTAGGTAACCTGCCCCGAATCATGCAGCTCCTGAGAGACAGAGCTCTGTCCAGGTGGTCTGGTTCCAGAGTCCAGACTTTTAAGAAGACAGGTGGAGAGAAGACACAGCAGTGGACCAAGAATCATGACATCTGGGTGTTTGATAGTAGGCTCTGCCTATAGTGCATCTTGGCAAAACGAAGGGGCCGGACGAAATCATCGCTAAGTTTCAGGGTTTGCTTTCTCTTTATTATCTAATAAAACAGCACCATCTAATCCAAGCCATTTTTGCTCTGAATGTGCCTTTTCAAAGACCTGTACAAATTGTCCATGGCGAACTTTGCCAACTTGAGTTTCAGCCTTCTTGCTGATATCCTCAGCAAGCACCCGTACCACCTCCTCATCCCTGGCCCCGGGCCTCCCTTCCATCTTCTGCAGATGGCCATGGGCAATTTGGAAGCTGGCTTGGCTTCTTCAGAGGCCCCTTTGTTTCTTCTTTGCAAGGATTACCTTTGATTATATTGTTATATTTTACTTTTGAGGGCTTCCAAACGCTCTGGATTCTCAGGCTATTGAGATAAAACCTTACTTCTTGAGATCTACTTGTTACAAATCTAGGGCACATGTTAGACCCGACTTATTCCCTTCCTTTGCTAGTCAAACCACATCCCCCAAGGTTTTCTCTTCTTCTAGTTTGACAACCAGTTTACGGCACTTGTAAATCTGATTAAAGACAAATGGAACACTTGTCTTTCACTCTCTTCCTGCCTTCTGGGAGGAGAAGAACTAAGGAGGGCAAAGAGGTTTTGAATGTTTCAAAAAAAAAAAAAAAAAAACAAAAATGTGTTCAAATTCACTTGAGGTCTGGGCTTCCCTGGTGGCTCAGTGGTTGAGAATCTGCCTGCCAATGCAGGGGACATGGGTTCGAGCCCTGGTCTGGGAGGATCCCATATGCTGCGGAGCAACTGGGCCCGTGAGCCACAACTACTGAGCCTGCGCATCTGGAGCCTGTGCTCCGCAACAGGAGAGGCCGCGATGGTGAGAGGCCCGCGCACCGCGATGAGGAGTGGCCCCCGCTTGCCGCGGCTGGGGGAAGCCCTCGCGCAGAAACGAAGACCCAACAAAACAAAAAATTAAAAAAAATAAAAAATAAAAAAAAAAATAAATAAAATTTATAAAAAAAAAAAAAAAATTCACTTGAGGTCTAAACTCAGTTAATAAGGTCACCAGCAGAAGAGTGACCTGCCTGCTTTGCTCAATATCATGGAAGAAGAATATGATCTTTGCTCCATGGAATGGTTTTGGAGGCTGTTGGAAGAAAGTAAAGGCAAACTCACCAATTCTAGAATGTTTAGGAAGTCCGTAAATGAGAATGAGGAAAAGTCAGCTGCAAAGATGCAGCTTTGGATTTAATTAATTTTTTGAATAGGTTACATGTACATATAAAATTTGAAATGTGCATCAAGCAGAGCGTATAGTGAAAAATAAGTTTCCTTTTACCCCATCCTGTCTCAGAAGCAACGACTATTATCAGTTTCTTGTGTATCCTTCTAGAGATATTCTATGAACATACAAGCAAATATATATACACATACGTAACACAAACAGAAGCATCTTGTACACAGTTTTTAACCTGAAGATGCTTCCAAATCAGCAGTAACAGATCTGCCTCCCTTTTACTAACTGCTGAATAATATTTTATAGTAGGATGTACAACAATCTATTTGTTCTTCCTTCTGTTGTTTCCAGTTTTATTATTATAGACAAGTGAATGATCTTGAATGTATAACAGTTTGCACATGTTATAATAGACTGTAGGGTACATTTCTAGGCTAGCCATTGCTCAGCCAAAGGGTAAGCGCCTTCTCATTATGATAGTTTGGCCAAATTTCCTCCCAAGGAAATTTATACATTATACGATTTACACTCCCATAGGCAATACACAAGCATGACTATTTCCACAAACTCTCACAAACACAGTATCTTATCAAACTAGAACTATGTATTATACACATACATATTACATGTTTTAATAGACATGCAACATATGAAGAAAAGTATACAAATAAGAACTGTGCCAATTGATGAGTTACATCAAAGTGAGCACACATGTATAACTACCATCCAGACCAAGAACTAGAGCGTGACCAGCACCCCCAGTAATCCCTCCTCATGCTTCATCTCTAGATGTATATATTTTTGAAGAAGAAGAATGAGGAGAGTTCAAACCTCCCATTCACTTTTAATTAGAATACACAAATAAAAATAGATCAGCAAAAAGTGTAAACACTCCCCATCCTCAATATGAAACAAGCATTAATTAATGTGTGATCCCATTATGTGCAAGGCTCTGTGCTGAGAACAGAATGACTACAGGAAAGAAAAGACAACAATGTCTTTCTTCTGCACTCAAGAAGACCACAGTTTTGTTGAGAGAAGACAGTTGAGCACAAAGCAGAACAAAGGAAGCACCAGGTAAGAGTGCAACATGCTGTTGGTGTGTCAAGAGAGGAAGACCCTGTATTTCAAATAATAAGTTATGTAATCATATACTATAAAATACAGCACTCAGCATCATGAGTGTTTAAATCATGCTTATATACGTAATAGGATTCACCAGGGACAGAACTGGAATTACCAAGGTATATCACCTGATATTCCCAAACTTGTGGACAAAGTGGACAAAGCAAGATGCAGAACAGAGTGCAAGTGTTAACTGAGTGTGGGAAGGGGACGGGGGTCTGGGATGATGTTTTTACTACTTATATTTTTAATCATAGGAATGTCTTTATTTGGGTTAAAAAGAAAGTATGAATGCACTTTAAAAGAATATAGGGCAGCCTAGGTGGAGTATCTGGTGGGACATGAGGAATGGTAGGGACTGAGAAACCGAGAGAAGAGATACAGGCCCCAGACATCTTAGAAGGAGAGAGGAAGTTTGAGACAGGCAGTCCCTTCAAAGAGGAGGGGGCACGAAAGGCAGACCTCACAGATCATGTGATTCTGTCTGGTGCTGCAAGATTTAATGTAAGAAAGAGAGCAGGAGCTACCCTCTTCCTGGAAATGCAGGGAACCCCCGCAGAATGTTGACGATGCTGGGGTCTCCAGTGACCTGTGAACCACACACAACACCACAAAATGCGGGAGCCCCGCAGTGCCCACGGGCAACTGCTCAGCATACATCTATTTCAAGAGCCGGCATGCAACTTCAAAATGCAGGGCTTGTTTGTGAAATGACACAATCTCAAGAAAATCTCGGTGGGCTAGAGGTCAGGAGACCTGCCCTCTGGCTCTAGCCCTGTCACGAACAGTCAATGGGACATTAGTGATTCAATCAACCTCTTTAGACCTTATTTTTCTCCTCTATCAAATGACGGTGTTGGATGAGAGGATGCCTCCGCTGGTCCTGGGGCTCACAGTCTCAGCGTCCGTGGAAGAACCTCTTTACTTTTCCCAGGATAGATAGATGTCACTACTTAAAAACAACAAGAACTCTTGCAAAAAGTTTATTCTCAGAAAAACTTCGAAGTTGGAAAGCAGGGTCTTGCTAAAAGAAAGAAAGAAGGTGGGGGAGAGAGAAAGAAAGAGAGAGAGAAAGGAAGAAGAAAGAAGAAGAAAGAGAGAGAGAAAAAAAAAGAAGAAAAAAAGAAAGAAGAAAGAAAAGAAAGAAAGAAGAGAAAGAAAGAAAGAAACAGAAAAGAAAGGGAAGGAAAAAGAAAAAAGAAGAAGAAGAAAGACGGCAGGACAAAAGCCTCTGAGAAGGCTTAGGATGCAGATTCACAGTTTCCAAGCAGGCCATATCCAGTCCATCCAGACAGAGGAAATGCGGAGGTGTGAGAAAGGAGGGGCAGGGGAGACCAGTGTGGGGAGGTGGGTGTAGGAAGCAGAGGAATGCTGGCTCATTTTCGGGGTTATTTAATGACAGTGCATTAAATAACTAGAAAATCTGGATTTTCTGATGCCAAGAGAAAACCTGTGGAAAGAAGCAAAAGGCCAATTTTTCCATCTGAGTTTGGTTATATCTGTATTTGGATGTTTCTTAAAGGAGGAAATGAGGAGGAGAGGATTGGGAGATTTGAAGATACAGTCTGATGTCACCAAGTGGGAGGTGTCAAGGAGGTGCAAAATAGCTGAGTAAGAGACTTGGCTTATACCCAGCCCCCAGGGAGGTGAGGTGTGAAAGGAAAAGGTTTAAGCAAGAGAAGAAGTCGTGTAGCCTGTCAGGATAGCAGGGCTGCTGGAAGGAAAGAGGAATGGGATAGCTTCAAAGGAAAATCCAAAAAATAAGAGGGATGGCTTAGATCCATGTTTTTAAGTTAATTGTTGATATAAAGAAAGATCAATGGTGAAGGATGAGGGAGAAATTAGCCTTGGTTTCTTCCCCTGTATAATGGGATGTAACACCTACTTTAAAGGCTGTGCCCATCAGATGGGATAACCCAGGGCACTATACATACCATACCCTTGGCATTTCATTCTGTCACTCTCACGTTTATCACAGAGACAAGCTAAGTCCTCTCCAGAGTTAAATTCCAGAAGCACTAGTGGATTACTGCTAGGATGGCAAATAAGACTGGAGACCAAAGATAAAGCTTTGATCTAGATACTTGCAATGTGAACTGGAAATAATGGAAAATCAAGGTGTGTATTTTGGGACAATGAAAGATATCTCCCAAAAGATAATGATATACTAGATAGGGATTCTCCAGGGAAGGAATAATGGCTGAGCCATCAAAAGAAATAAAGATACACACAGGCTACAACTACCACTGGTAGCATGCCAATTAGTCCTCTCTGCTCCTGGGAACATTGAGGCCCCTTCATATTTTCCTTCAGCTTTAGTGCCTCTTAATTGATCCAGTATGCGTGCTTTCCATGTTCCCTGTTTTCTTCCTTGTTTATTACTTATTATATTCCCTGGATGAGTCACATTGCCTCCCTGACATCAGTTTCCTGGGCTGAACTGAATGGAGCACAAAATCTTTCCCCGCTCGGACATTCTTGAATCCACGTTTGGGCATAATGGCCCCGGGCACATCCTCCTCAATTATGTCCAGATCCCAATGGCTTATCCTGGGAAATGCTGCCATGGCTCTGGTGTCTGAGCTAAAGGAATAGACCAAAGTGGTTGCTGAGTCCAGATGATGGAAAAAAAACCCAAGAAGCAGTTGGAGAATGTGGAGATGTTCACTTGCATGAAGAAGGCAGTCCTGAAAGTATTTGTGTGGTGAACAGAGAGGGATGGCTTTAATTGTTCTTTGGTTCTAGGCTCTATTTATAATCATGGGTTTAGTTGACACAACAATAATAATAACACACAATTCAAGCTATTCACTTTTACTGAGGTGAAAAGCAGACAGTAACAATACAATGACTTTGAATATGTAAGAAAGTGTCCCCATGGATCCCCACCCATGCAGGTATATACCTGGGCCCTTCTCAAACAGTAGAGAGCTATATGTAAGGAAATTAGGACAAAGAAGAAACCCAGAAGTCAAGGAAACGAAGTGGAAGATACAGAGAATGGGAAGAGCATTCTCACACATGTTCCCGTAAGTCCACAGAATTAGCTCACAAGTTTGATAGCACGACTTCAAATTTTAACAATTTAACATATTAACAACCAGTCAAGTAGATAAACAAAATTACCAGTTCAAAAAGGTGGCTCTTTACAGGTGTGCCCTTCTTTAAGAAATCTGCATATATGTAAAATATTCATTTGGGGGATGATTGGGATTTTTTCACAATTTTTAAACAATTTTAGAAAGTAGTCACTACAGGGAAATTTTCCCAAATGTTTTAATTGAAAGTAGAATAGACAAACTAAAGTGTTAGATTCAGTTTCAATTTATATGTATTCAAATGTAAAAATAAAGCATTAGTTTTTTTTTTTAATAAATTTATTTATTTATTTTTATTTTGACTGCATTTGGGTCTTTGGTTGCTTGCACGGGCTTTCCTCTAGTTGCAGCGAGCGGGAGCTACTGTTCATTGCGGTGCACAGGCTTCTCATTGTGGTGGCTTCTCTTGTTACGGAGCATAGGCTCTAGGTGCGCGGGCTTCAGTAGTTGTGGCATGCGGGCTCAGTAGTTGTGGTGCACAGGCTTAGCTGCTCCACGGCATGTGAGATCTTCCCGGACAAGGGATCGAACCCGTGTCCCCTACATTGGCAGGTGGATTCTTAACCACTGCACCACTAGGGAAGTCCAAAACTAAAGCATTATTGAAATGAAAATGTAAGCCAGTGAAGAAAGTAGAAAATATGTACCAAAATTGAGATTTCATTAAAAACATATTAAATACAAATGTTACAGTAATAGAAGACAAGAATTATACTTAGAAAAAATATCCTTCTTAAAATGTTCTCCATCTTCCTCTCTCACATTTTCTTGGGAAGCCAAACTACATGTTCCTTAATGGAGAAGAGAAATGCTCTAAAATTCTCTGTACTTTTCAGGCACCCAAAACACAATCTTCTCTTCCTACAATACTTGCTTACTCTACAGAGTAAACATTAATGTTATCTCTAAGATTACTTATTGGGATGTTTAAAGAACTGAGAATCAAATTTTTAAATCCCTCATGCATCTATAAATCTGTCTAATGTGTCACATTCATGATTAAACAACACTTGAATATGTTTATCCAGATTTGAAGCCTAGGTAAGCAGGGATGCGAGGGAGAAGAAGATGTGGTGGCATTTCCTCCCTGAACATCCAAATTAATTTGACTATTATTTAGTTTTCAAAACACATATGTATAAAGGAAAGTTTGTAAGCTGTACATTTTCTAAATTTTATTTTAATATGTGAATGATACTCATTAGAATCTAGAATGTTAGAACTTCCAAATTTATTTATTATTGAGTTCACTTTGTGTTGTATTTGTATTAATAGTAAATTAAAATGACTATGGGTAGTAATTTGAATTTCCTTTTAAAATAACACTCTCTCCCTAGTCCTCAAACTTTTGACTTGATCATGTATTTAGTCTGTTTAGAATTACTGTTAACATGATTTATATATTTCCAAGCAACAATTAGTCTAATGCAGCACTATTAAAATAAAACTGGATAGTTTAAAAGCTAATAAACGTCAACAAAATCATTCTCCCATAAATCTTGAAAAAAAATGCAGCTTTCAGTTTCTTAAACAGTCATGTCACAAACAAAAGTGCTTATTACTCAAGAGGATTATTGAGTGGAGAAAAACATCCGGCCGCTTTTGAGGCCAGCAAGACTATGACATTAGCAAAATTTCTCTTATACCCATCAGGCCAAGGACTAGACTGGGCACCCCATGTTCAGCTGATGGAGCCCACTTACCCAACAGCTATAGAGGTTCTTGCTTCCTTACACCTCCCTCGCCCCAGAGAACCACGAATGCAGAAGCAAGAGGAAAAACTGGAAACCTGAAGTGGGCTGGCCAAAGGAGAACTTCCCCTTCTTGGCCTGACCTAGCCCCTTCCTGCCCAAGGCAGCTTAGCTGGCCAAGAACTGGTCATGACCAAGAACTAGGCATGAAGTCTGCCCCTCAGCAACCCAACATCCCATCATATACTTTCTTCTCATTCCCTAACTCCTGGTTCCTCCATCCCAGAATACTGCTGTGTGAATTATCAAGCCTACCAGTGTATGATATGAAAATGTTTGCAATAAATTATTTATGCTGATTTTAAAAAATCTATTTCCAGGCAAAATGAGGGGATATGTGCATTTTCACAGAAAATTAAAGCAAGGAATGAAGTAAATGGCCTAAGATGCAAATGGATAGCTCTTGATCACCGGTCCATACTTGGTTACACATTTAGAATATTGTGGGAACTTCATAAAATACCAATGCCAGAGGTCCAGATTTTATTAGTCAGAGGTGAGGCCTCAACATAGGGATTTTTAAAAGATCCCCAAGTGATTTTAATGTGCAATCAGACTTGGGAATCATTGATCTAGAATCCTTGATCTGTATCCCAAAGCCTGAAGGTAAAGACTTATGAGCACTGAGGGGCAGCCCCGGGGGAAGACGCTGCAGATAGGATTTCTCCACTGGATGGGGGGGGCTGGTCTGGAGCGGCACTTCTTAAACACTAACATGCACACTCCATATCTTGGGATCTTGTTAGAATGATTTCGATTCAGTAGGTCTGAGTGACTCCTGAGATTCTGCATTTCTAACAAATTCCCAGGTGGTGCCTGTGTCTTGACCCTTGAGTAGCAAGGGTCTAGATGACCTTGAAGATCCCTCCTCATCCTAAGACTCTATGATTCTCTGAATTGAGAGCATCAAGTCTTGAGGAGATATTCTTCCAGAGAGAACCTGAAGGCTTGAACTCACAGGGTCCTATTTTCCTAGCCGTAACATAATGATGAACAGATTTGCCAATGAGCATAACTCCTTCGACATACAGTTGGAGGAGTCAGGTTGATACAGACCCAGCGGAGAAGCAAATGTGCTAAGGAAACATTTCAGAGCTCAAAGGGGAGTGCAAATCAAAGAACCCAGGAACCTACTCAAATATTCTTCTGAGAAGACCTGGTATAAACTTGGAAATCCAGGCATAAGAGTAAGGTATTAAAAATTAGGGACAAGAAGTGGGTATATGATATTTAAGCATATCAAATGATTTCAGTTTACATCTTTTATTTTAAAAATTGTGGGGGCTTCCCTGGTGGCGCAGTGGTTGAGAATCTGCCTGCCAATGCAGGGGACACGGGTTCGAGCCCTGGTCTGGGAAGATCCCACATGCCGCAGAGCAACTAAGCCCGTGAGCCACAACTACTGAGCCTGCGCGTCTGGAGCCTGTTCTCCGCAACAAGAGAGGCCGCGATAGTGAGAGACCCGCGCACCGCGATGAAGAGTGGCCCCCACTCGCCGCAACTAGAAAGCCCTTGCACAGAAACGAAGACCCAACACAGCCATAAATAAATAAATAAATAAACAAATTAAAAAGTGAAATTCTTAAAAAAAAAAAAAATTGTGAAACCATGTGTGAAAAAAAAAACTAAAGATAAATGTAGTAAATGTACATAGCATAAAATCCTACTAGCTTTAAGTCATTTAATACATTAGGTTAGGATGATCTATTCTAAAGCGATTTTTTAAAATCTTTAAGGAATTCAATAAAATATGTTTTTCCACTTGACCTTCTTCTTTATCAATATTCTATCTAGAGAGAGTACTACTGGGACTTCCCTGATGGCGCACTTGTTAAGAATCTGCCTGCCAATGCAGGGGACACGGGGTTCGAACCCTGGTCTGGGAAGATCCCACATGCCGCGGAGCCACTAAGCCCGTGAGCCACAACTACTGAGCCTGCACTCTAGAGCCCGCGAGCCACAACTACTGAGCCCGCGTGCCACAACTACTGAAGCACACATGCCTAGAGTCCCTGCTCCGCAACAAGAGAAGCCACTGCAATGAGAAGCCCGTGCCCCGCAATGAAGAGTAGCCCCGGGTCGCCACAACTAGAGAAAACCCACGTGCAGCAATGAACACTCAACGCAGCCAAATAAAGAAAGAAAGAAAGAAAGAAAAAAAATTTTTTTTAAAAAGAGAGCGAGTACTACCTTTTTGGCTGATGGTTTTCTGAAGAGAGTCTTCTCTGTGTTGAGACTATGATCTGGCACCATCAGAGGATGCAGATGAGGATGAAAACTGCAACTGGAATGGATACAAAACCTAGATTCAGAAGGAGTATCCTCACTGAATTTTAGAAGTCAGAAATTTTACAAAATGTCAAAAGCCCAACTCCGCAATGAACGTAATGACTTTCAGAGTTTTCTTGGATTCTTAAGAGTGGTCTAGAGCAGTGGTTTTTTTAAGGTAGTGTCTGGGGACCCTTGGGTGGGGTCTCTGAGACCTTCTCGTGGGGTCTGTAAGGTTAAAACTATTCCTGTAATATTAAGATGCCATTTGCTTTTTTTTGATTTGCATCCTCTCCTGAGAACACAACGGGGTTTTTCAGAGGCTGCATGGCACGTCATATGATAATAGATTGCATAAGCAGGTGTGAGCATGCATGCAGCCATCTTCTATTAAACTGGACGTTAAAAAGATTTGCAGAAATGTGCAACAAGGCCATTCTGCTCACTCATCTTTTATTTTGAAAAATATAGTTATTTCTCATTAAAACGTATTATTTTTATTAACATGGAATGGGTTTCCTTAAATATTTTAAAAATACTTTTTCAATTTCTCATTTTTAATTTTTATTACAGTAAATATTGACAGATATAGCCCATGTAAACAAAAGCTCTTTGGTGCCCTCAATAATACTTAATAGTGTAAGAGGGCCCTGAGACCAAAAAAAAAACAACAGACAAAGCTTTGAACCACAAGTCTAGGGCCTTGATTCTCAAAGTGTAGTCCACTGGCTGGGAGCCTGTTGGAAAGTCAGAATCTTGGTGCCGCTTCAGACCTATTGATCAGAATCTGCATTTTCACAAAGTCCCCAGGTGACTCATGGACACAATTATTTGAGAAGCACTGGACTGTAGTTTTTATTTAGTTAGTTGATCCTACTCTCGATACAGCCCAATGATTACAAATGTCGACTCTTTGAAATCCATCTTAACTTCTCCCTAGCTGGGTGAAGTTAGGCAAATTACATAGCCTCAGTTTCCTTATTTGTAAAGTGGGCAAAACGATAGTACCCAGCTCTTGGAGTTTCTATGGAGATAAATGAATTAATATATGTAAAAGGTAAATAAGGCCTTGCCTGTAATAAGCACTCAGTAAACACTGAGTACTCAGTAAATACTCATTAAGTTCTAGGTGCTATTCCTACTTCAGGGGGGGTACAGATCAGTGGGAAGACAGCAATCCCAGCAATTTCCATACAATAAAGCTGCCAGATGGATTCCCTGTGTGTTCAAAGAGGCAGAGAAGGCATGTTCCAAGGCAGAAACAGCAAGTGCAAAGGTAGAGAATCCTGGGAGAGTGTGACACGATTAAGGGACTACCATTTTCCTCACCACAAGCCTTTGAGTTTCACAGATGAGGAAACAGAGGCATGGAGGGTTAAGTAACTGTCCCAAGCTCATAGGACTAGGAATGGTCAGGATCCAAAGAAAAGCAGGTGGGCTCCCAAGTCCATGCACTTTTCCGCTATGGGAAGCAGCCTCTGTCTGTGATACCAAAAAAATTTTATTGTAATTTGTTTTCTAGCTAATAAGTGACCTATGCTTGCAGAAGTTCCAGGTTCTCTATTTGGTGGTTACTGCGCTCTATATGCCCCCCAAAATCAAACTGATTAATGGTGCTCTTCAAATCCGGGTGGGGTCAGATGGTGAAGGGTTTATTTGCCAGGCAAAGGAATCCAGGTTTCATCCTGTGAGCCCAAGGGAGCACTGCAGGCTTGTCACAGGGGAGTGCCATTCTATTTTCAAGATGATAAAGACCAGTTAACTGGATGCTATGGCCAATAATATGCAGCCAAGTGATATCATGAAGACATGCTAAGAGGGCACGAAAAAATACCTCAGAGAGCATGACAATGAGAGTGCCCCAGCATCCAAGAAAGGAGAGCTCCGCCTACACCCACAGGTTGGGCACTTTTCTAAAAGGAGAACCGGGCTGAAGAGGGCTCTTTGCTAAACGCTATTTGGAGATACGGAATTTAAAATGACCCCTAGGTCCTGAGACCTCCAACAAGCATGTGTACATGTTATAATCAACAGAAAAATCAGAGTCCAAAACCACACTGGATCCCAGGAAAAGTAGCCAAAACAGGCTGCCTGAGCACATTCTCGCCTCCTTTCACGAGGAATGAACCTCTACTCCTGGAAGTCGAGCCTCAGCAAATGCCTGTCCCTGCCCCCTTCACACCCTGAACTCCAGCATCCTTTACCCTTCAGAGCAAATTAAAATTGGCTTCTCTCAAGGAACTTCATCAGCGGCTGGCCAGAGTGAGGGGACTTCCCTTCTGCTTCTGAAAGTGTTTGTCCACGTAGGAAGGAGGCAAATGAATACATTGAGTTAATTCAAGTAAGGGGGGAAATTCATATTAAAGGCAGAACTATAGGGACAGAAAAATATCAGCAGTTGCCAAGGGCTAGGGAGGGGGGAGGGGCTGGCTACCAGAGGCACGATGCATTTTGGGGGGGATGATGGAATTGCTCTGTATCTTGACTGTGGTTACCCAATTGTATGCGTTTGTCAGCTTTTCTAGAACTGTATACTATATGCAAATGATACCTCCATAAACGTAATGTTTTAAATTGCGTATTATGTCCCATCTATTTTTAAATTTGTTCTCTCTGTATTTCCTTAACATTCTTTCACGGTGAATATTACCTGAGTGCTTAGTATTTGTCAGGCACAATGCTAAATGTTTACTACTACATTGAACCATTTCAAGTTGCCAAGTTCATAAGTCAAAAGATGATCAAGTATCAGCTATTTCATGCGATTTAATCTAATACCATAACCCTTGGAGGTAGATACTATTATTGTCTTCATTTTGAGGTACAGAATGAGGCTCAAGATGGTTAAGTAATTTTCCCCAAAACACAGTGAAGAAGTTAAGGTAAAAAATTTTTTGCTTAACAGAGAAAAGTAGTGAAACATAGAGATTCCCAAAAGAAGAAAAAAGACTCGCCCACAATACCATCGCCCACAGTGATGACATTTTGGTGTATTATCATCAAATATTTTTCTAAGCATTCAATAAAAATTATTCTGATGCTTTTTTCTAATAACTGAAGAAGAGAGATGCAGACATTGAATAAATATAGTAGAGCTATAAATAAAGATTTTGTCTTTTTTCAGCTGTCAGGCATTTTGATAACTGAAAAACAGTTTAATGCTATTTTGCACACAGTTTTCATTTTTACAATCCATCTTCTCCTCTCCTCACTTTCTACCCCTTAATACTATTCAGCTTCACATACTTAAGATGGTTATTGATAATTATCACGAGTTTCCAATGCAACGGTAGCACTTACAAAGAGCCTAAAAATACAGGTGTTCGTGTAACTAATTACCACATTAATTTATCTCCAGGACCCCCTTATCTTCTCCCGCCTGTGAGACATTGATAACCTGCCGGCTTCAGATGAATTCATTGTGTCAGAAATAGAGAAAGAGCATTGTAGAGTTAATTCCAGCTGCCAGGGAAGCTCAATACGCCCCTAAGAAGCTTTTGAAAAATCAAAAAACTCTTAAAAGGGTCTTTTAAAGTACTTTTTTATATTTGGCCCAACAGAGTAATAATGCTTCTCTAAAGATAGCAGGAGTTTGAGCCAATCAATACGCTATTAAGACACTGACAGCACTGAGATAGGATTACACGGTGAAGAAATTGTGAAACCTTTAACTTTTTCATTTTCAGCAAGAAGAATTGAGGGAAGTGGCTTCTTAAAATTTATTTTTATCTGAATAGCCTTAGGTCATACAATTTTTTCATCTTAGAGCAGGAAGTTCACCCTCAGTCCACAAATAACCAAGAGATCAAGTTAACTTCATATCTTTTCTTATAACATGACTTTATCCCCAAGTCTGGCCAGGCTTCCTGGTTTGCTGGGAAAACGCAGCTACTTACCTGGTAAAGACTCCTGCCGATTATTGCCTTTATTCCATTATTGAAGATAGAGGAGCTTAAGCAGATGAACTTACAGAGTAATTTGGCTGCACTTACACATTAACTTGAGCTCTGAAACTCCTTATAAATAGATACCAGTAGTCTACGAGAGATTTTTAAGGCTGGAAGTATCTGTAGAAGTCATTGTATTCCACGCCTAATTTCACAGATAATAAAACAGAGACCCAGACTGGTTAATTGACTTAAGGCCACACAGATGGACAGATAGTATTGGAGTTGAAAATCACGGTAAAGCCCTGATGCTTAGAAGAGATAGTATTGGAGTTGAAAATCACGGTAAAGCCCTGATGCTTAGACGAGATCACTGACTCTCTACTCTGGGCGTACCTTAGCATCACTTCAGGGAGTTTTAAAATATCCTGATGCTCAAGCTGCACCTCAAACTAATTAAATTAGAATCCCTGGAGTGGGACCCAGGCATCAGTGTTTTGCAAACTTTCCAGGAGATCCCCATGTTTACTCTCCAAGTGCAGAGAACCATCGGGTAGATCCTCTAGATACTGTCTGCTTTTTAAAAGTCAGCCTTACCAGAAGCATTTGACGTGTGTGATTTTGAACATACTACAGGTCAAAATTTGCCCTGTCAATCTTAATGACATGTGGAAGTCATTAGTACTATTTTACAAATATTCTCAGCTGCCTTTCAGGTACTTGGTAGGATTATACTTCCTGGGCCCTTGTGATTGAATGGAGCACATGACCACTGCTGGCCAATGAGTTGTGAGCAAACGTTACTCTGGGCTGGAGCATTTAATTGCTGATTCAAGTCCTTCCAAAGCTCTTATTCTCTGTCACAATGATCAGACCTGTTCCGTAGAGCGGCCGTTCTGTAATCCTGTGTTCCAGATTGAAGTCAACACTCATAATGGGTATGTTCCATGGATGAAAAATAGACCTTGGTTGTTTTAAGCCACTGAGATTTTGAGGTTGTGTGTTTCCGCAGGACAACCTAACCCATCCTGAATGATTCACTACATAGTCCTAAAGTTAGTATTATGTGGCAAGTAAATTATCTTTAAAAGAGGAATAAGTCTTCTCCCCCAAAATCAGTATTCAAGATTCCATTGTCCTCCCCCTCCACTCTTCTATTTAGGCTGTATCATAAATATTTAACCTCAAACTCAAACTTTTGAAAGTCTTGTCTTGTTCCCAACATTGGCACTGCTATTTCCACGCATCATCAAAAAGTCAACTAGAAGAATCACAAAGAAGATTCTCAGATGTTCAGAAATGAGAAGTTATCTTTAAGAGACTAGAGTCTTCTCAACACACACACCACACACACACACAGGGACTTCTCCTAACATTACTGCTTTTTTACCATCTACTGGTAGACTTACACCTGAACTCATTTTTGTCTCTTTACAGTACTGACTTGTTGCTTTAAAGTTGTTTTTAAAAGTCTCCAATGGGGGTTCTCAATGGCTGTTAGAATCCATATGGTTATGACATCATCCAAGTCACCTGCAGACAATCACACTAGGGTCTGGAAAGATGCCCTCTAGCTTCCTTCTTGGGCTCATAGCTTAACATTCTTATTCCTGAATACAATACCTGCCCTTTTTTCTTCTTCCCCAGTTATGGTAATGATGGAGGCCCATTAGAGCCCATGTAGATGAAGGGATGGTCTTGGAGGAAAGGCTCTCCCGTCTCCAAATCAGAACCTGCAGGTAGAAGAAGCAAAATGCACCAGCAGCAATTATGGGCTTAAATCCAACCAAGATGATTCCATAGGATGGGAAGGAATAGATTATGGGGAATTGCAGGTCACAGTCATGGGGAAGAGTGGCTGAGAAAAGGCTGAGGATATGCCACACCAGTTCTCATAACCCCCCGCTAATCAATAATAAATGAATTTCCCATGCAGCCCAACACAGCTGGGAGAACAACCCAGCATTGTACAGCGAGGTGGAGTGAACTCGCCGACCTAATAATGAGCTTCTTCCTTTTGTAACATGTCTGAGTCTATAACTAGCCCTGGAGCCTTGTTATGCTGTGCTACAGTTACAGACTTCTAAGTCAGGGTGGTCCTTCAAAGACTTCTTTGACTCTGTAGGGTCTCATTTTATGTGGTTGCTGAAACAGATCCATTTTCAAGCATTTACCTTCATTCCTTTGATTCCTCTGGGAAATTTCTCCCCACCTCTAGTAACCAATCCCGCAACCCAATGGTGGCTCTACAACTTTAAGAATAAACAATGTGGAGAAAGGAGGCAAAGTCTGTTTGCAAAATAATCAAGAAGTTTCTGAGAATGTTTTTCTTTTTTTTCTGAAGACAGAATATATTTCTATTGGCTGAAGTTAGAATCTGCAGTTTGCTCAAAAAAAAAAAAAATCAATTGATTGTTGCTATTGGAAAGCTATCATGGTGTAGAGAAGAGACGATAAGATATGGAAAATGAAAAGCTTCAGATTCAAGCCTCACTCTATCACTCATCTGTTCTGCAACTGTGAGAAAAGTAGATATACTTTCGGACCTTAGGTTTTGCATTCTGTAAAATGGGATAATAATAAACTGCTCTATCTTAGCTATTGCATTGAGATCCAACTGGATAACATAATTTTCAAACTCTGGGCTTAATATTGATGTGAGAGTACCTGAAAATTTAATCATAATCATTAACAAAAATGAGCTTTGAGAAGCAATAAAAGAAAGTCTTATGATGACTGCAACTTAACTTTTAAAATTTCAAAATTGACGATGTTCTATAAATGTGTGTTAGTTTTAATAAATACTCTGAGTCTACTATTACCCTAGTAGAACTTGCATATTTTGGGGGTGTCATCTAATATTTAATAAGAAGGCCACACTCCAGAAGCAGCTGCTGTAAGCACTTCAGCTATATTTATCTCTGATCTATACCAGAGGTTTTGCTAATTAGCAAAATGGATATTAGCAATGGGTTTTCGTTGCTGAAAACGGTCGTGCTTAATATATGTGGATTGGCTAATGCAGGGGTCAGAAAACTTTTTTTTTTTGAAACGGCTCAGATGGTAAATTGTTTTTGGCTTTGCAGGCAAACCATCTCTGTCACAATCACTCAACTCTGCCGTTATAGCACAAAATCAGCCACAGACAATACTAAATGACTTGGCATGGTTGTGTTCAGTACAACTTTATTTACAAAATAGGCGCAGGCCAGATTTGGCCTTTGCACCAAGTTTGCCAGCTACTAGGCTAGAATAATGTAGAAACACTGCCTGTCCTTGAATGGACAGGGTTTAAGAATATAAATCTCTTCACACAGTAAAATGGTTCCTAAGGCTGAATTCCAGAATAGTCCCAAGTCCACTGCTGGCTTGGAGGATTCTGGTTGCCTGATAACTACAAGGTTAACTGAACTGCACCTCTAGGATGTTGCTGCATTTGCCCCAAATGTGCCATTCAAACAGGAAGTAATTGGAGCATCCGAAAGGGCAAGAACTAGAAGTCATTCAGTTACGTGCTTTGATGCCTGCTTGTCAATAAATAAATTTTATAAATAATAAATAATTGTGTGGGAGCAGAATTTGTCTGAGCCTTGCTTTTATTACCTGTAGCGTGATGATGGGCTCAGAGATCTGCAGTCCTCACCTACTTCTGATCATTGATATGCACCCGCTGTGAATAAAAAGAACCTGAGAACTCTATGCTGCCACATTGGCTTAGGTCAGTTCACAACAGAAGTAGAAACTAGAAAGGAGAAAGAGTATCACCAATTAAGGAAAGAACTAATTCTAGAGAAAGGGATACAGCAAAAAAAAAACAAAACCCTGCTACATGAAGTCATAACCACACAGAAACCTGTCCCTCAGAGTCAAAGATGACATTATCTCTGTGTGTCTTTGTAGCTGGGGAGACCACCCCCAGATTTAATAGCCCTTTCAGCTGGGGGAAGGGTGGGGGGAACAGTTCTTTGACTTGGGGCAGCAATTACTTTTACAAAGCATGTTATTGTTGGCAACTTTGCTGCTTCGAATCGTGGTCTGTGCTTAGAATGATCCCCTCCCTTCCAGTTGCTGGACACCAGGCGGAATTTCCAACACCCATTTTATAGGGATTGTAAGGATTAAGTGAAACAAGGTATGTAGGCCTGGCCCTTAGTCAACACTCTATAAATGTGAGGTGTTTATTATCATCCTCCAAGTATAACGTGACTTCTGTCCCACAGGGATCCCGGGCTTTTTTTTTTTTTTAACCTCTGCTCTCCCCTTGTGCTTTTATTCTCAAAATTCTATAATTTTAGGCCAAAAGGGGGCATTTGAGATCATTTACCTCAATTTCCTCATTTAATTTCAAAAACCCTATCAGTGAGAAAGTTGAGGAATTTCCTCCTTATCTGTGTATTTCCATATGGAGACAGAAACTACATTAAGACGTAAAACAGACTTTAGAAATATGTGGCCAACAACATATGTGTTAATTTCTCCCAAGCAAAACATAGGTCCAAAAATAGTTAAACATACAGAAAAGTAAAATATAGAATAACTTTGTCAACCGTTCAAGTCACTGTAACATAAATATTTCAAATAAAAATAATCTTTTTCTTCCTCTCGGGTTGGGGGAACTCATCGACTTCATGAAATACTTTCTGAAAGTACTCTGAAAAGTTCATTCATTCATTCATCCATTCATTTACGCAATCGACAAATTTTCATAAAATACCTGCATTGTTAGGTTTTCCTTATAAAGAATGATTAGGACTAATAATTATGAGTGTGTAACTCTCAAAACTCTATCTCCAGCCTTAACCAGGCTCTCTGGTTAATTTCCTTCTCTCTCTGGTTCATTTCCTTCCTCAGTGGAGCAGAGATGGCCTGAACTTCGCTCCTTCAGTGAATATTCATCGGGCACCAATTCAGCACCAGCCACAATTCTGGGCACAGCAGACACAGCAGTGAACAAGCCAGACACAGCTCCAGTTCTTATGGAGTTGATGTTCCAATGAACTTTCTGAAGTTAGTATTCCTTTGTGCCTAGACATGTTGAAACGTAAGTTCATTCAGATTCCACTAACAGCTGTTAAGTTCACCCCAATGTTCATAGCAGCACTATCTACAGTAGCCAAGACATGGAAGCAACCTAAAGGTCCATCAACAGATGAATGGATAAAGAAGATGTGGTGTGTGTGTATATATGTATATATAGCAACATGGATGGACCCAGAGATGATCATACTAAGTGAAGTAAGCCAGACAGAGAAAGACAAATATCATATGATATTGCTTATATGTGGAATCTAAAAAAAAAAAGATAGAAATGAACTTATTTACAAAACAGAGAGACTAACAAACATAGAAAACAAACTTATGGTTACCAGAAAGGAAAGTGTGGGGTTGGGGGAGAGGGATAAATGAGGAGTTTGGGATTCACAGATACACACGACTATATATCAAATAGATAACCAACAAGGACCTAGTGCATAGCACAGGGAACTCTGCTCAACATTTTATAATAACCTATAAGGGAAAAGAATCTGAAAAAGGATAAATATGTATATATATATATATAACTGAGTCACTGTGCTGTATACCTGAAACTAATGCAACATTGTAAATCCACTCTACTTCAATAAAAAAATAATAAATAATGAAGTAAATAGAAAAAAAGAAAAAAAAGTTCATACTCTTAACCAAGCATTTTCACATGCACCCTTTCTGTATCACCCACAACAACCTTGCCTTGATAATTGGTCCCAGATTCAGACAGCTCTCGTAAGTGGTGGAGCTGGAGTTCAAAGCTGGGTCTTGTAACTCCAGGCTCCGTGTTCAGTCTCTGTCTCTGTTTCTCTCTGTCTCTCCCCTTCACTACAAGTGCACAATGATCTTTTCCAGGTATCTGCCCTTCCCTAACCTGTGCATTTCCGGGCATCTTCAGCCAGGTGGTCTTAATTCTATATGTCATTAGCCCATTCCTCTCACCCCTGTCTTAGCTTCCCCATCCCAAGCTCCCAGATGTCTCTGCGTCCTGCAAATTTGTTTCTGGTTGACCATCGTTAGGTCTAGGCTCTTGTACCTACTTAGCCCTTCAGCAAGGCCCAGAGAGACCAAGAGAATTGCTGGCTCCTTGCATCATGGGAATTCTTGGGGAGAATTCCTCCCAAGTGGAAGAGTCCAACATTGGTCATTATAAAGACATGATTGTATAAACATAGTCCTTTATGTATCTCTCAGAATAAAAATGCTCATAGCTTCTGCTCCTTGGTACTTGATTAACAGACGGCACTTTCATATGTGCAAAGTGACATTACTGGGCAAATATATCCATTGCAATATTATAATAGCAAAAGATTGGAAACCACATAAATGTCCATTAATAGGCACTGGTTAAACAGAACATGGTACATCCCTAAAATGGATGGAATACTATACAGAAAGGGAAAAAGTTCTTTATACATTGATATGGAAAGATCTTCTGATGATATTGTTAGGTTAAAAAAGAAAGGTTCCAAAAAAGCATTTAAGTATAATATCGTATTTGTGTGGGAAAATAAATATATACATGTTTATTTAAATATACATAGAATACCTTTGAAAAGATATATAAGAAATGGGTAATAGTGGTAGTTTTCAGAGAAACTGGGTTTCTAGAAGGCAAGGGAAAGATAAGGACTTGCTTTTTCACTAGATGATCTTTTATGTTGTTTGGATATTGTCTGCATTACATTATCTACTCAAACAATAAATTAAATTATAAAACTAATTTTAAGTGTGTCATATGCTTCCTTGAAGCTTAACTGTTGGGAACCTAGGAATGTAGTTACAGTATTTTGTTTGCCCGTATGCCTATGTAAAGGCTAAAAGTCAAACAATATTGATGAATTAGCTACTGACAAGTACACTGAGGTTAAAAAAGAACTGCATATGTTACAGATGTGATTTTGGTTTGAACTTCTATAATCATCAACTTCATTAAGCTTATAAACCCATTGCTCTCCAATAACGTACAAGCAAATACGTAGAACATCATTAGGAGCCCATTAAAAATAGAATTGTGGGAAAATATTCTGTTAAATCAAGGAAAAGAAAAGGAAGAAAAAGCGGTTTTCAGCTAAACTTATAACAAGAAGCATATGCTTGCCACAGGTAATCACATCTCTTCACTCATTTAATTATCAAATTTGATGAACAGATCAGAATATTTTTGCTTTAAAACCAACTTAAAAAATAAATATAGGGCTTCCCTGGTGGCGCAGTGGTTAAGAATCTGCCTGCCAATGCAGGGGACACGGGTTCGAGCCCTGGTCCGGGAAGATCCCACATGCTGCGGAGCAACTAAGCCCACATGCCACAACTACTGAGCCTGTTCTCTACAGCCGGTGCTCCGCAACAAGAGAGGCCACAGCAATGAGAAGCCCGTGGGCACTGCAAAGAAGAGTAGCCCCTGCTTGCCCAAAGACCCAATGCAGCCGAAAATAAATAAAATAAATAAATTTATAAAGAAAAAATAATAAATAAATAAATGTATATATTTTTTAGAAGTAATGGCTTCCCCAGTGAAAGAAATATTAATCTTGAAAGGAAAAAGACAGAGTGCTATGGAGTGCTCCTTGGCTCACTGCTTTAGGTCTCCTGGTTAAAGAGCTGGTCAGCTGGGTGCTTTTACACAACTGTGGTGTACACAGGCAGATGCTACTTCATGCCACTTTTATGAGCAACCACACCAGCTGCATTATGCCCCTTCCCAAGCTGAACTTGGATACAGCCGAGGGAGAATGCAGGCTGAGAATGTTGGGGAACGAGGTGCTCTCATTCTGCTGAATCCCAAGGGGCCCTCGCTGAGCATCACAAAGGTGAAAGTCCAGCAGCGGGATGCCTGCCAGTGAGACCTGGCAACCTGAGTTTCAGAATGTTAACATCAGCACGAATGTTAACTTCCTCCCTACTTACCTTCCTGTGGAAGCAAATCGGTAGTAGACTAACTGTTGAAGCAATTGTTTATTTCCCTCTCACATCACAGGTTAATGTGAATTGATGGGAGAATGAGCGAGGGAGTAGAAGAAGCGGAGGGGTCTGCTCCAAGCAGTCATTCAGGACTCCAGGATCCTTCTATCTCATGCCACCCGCAAGGCAGGAACTCAAACTTTTTTGTGTCATGGACCCACTTGGCAGTCTGGTGAAGCTTGAGGACCAACCGCAGAATAATATTTTTTTAATATTATTTTTAAATGCATACAGTGAATGACTTCAGATAGCAACATCAAAATACTGAAATACAGTTATCAAAATATTAAAGAAATGGTGATATACGCACTTGTTATAATAAGAACTACCATAACGTCACAGTGGCGATGATCACACAGCATTTTGGGATCTCATCAACCACTGTAACGTGATATGAAAATATCTGTCATTTCTATTAGTGGCAAAGTTACAGATGCTGTTAATTTACTGTGGTTTGTTGCTTTCATTCATAATTGAAGAAACTATTAAATGTCAGTTAGCTGGAGAAAATAAAGATGCATATTAATTCCCCTTTCAACTTCTCAGGTCTCCTGAATTCTGTCCACAGACCTCTTTGGGGGTCTGAGGACCCCAGGTTAAACCCCGCATCTTCTCCTGGCTCCTCTGCTTCCAGCCAGTGATCAGTAAAAGAGGGAGCCTGGAAGATTGCAAAAGAGGTTTTATGGACCAGGCTTGGGGGTGGCAGTGGAAGCAAACATCACTTTTGCCCACGTTGCGTGGAACTCAGTCTCATGGTTGCACCTGACTGCAGGGGAGGCTGGGACACGCACCCCAGCCGCGTGCCTGGGAGGAAAATGGAAATGGTTTGGTGAGAGATCACATAGTCTCTGCCACAAGAGACTTCATGATTCAAGCAAGAGAGTGGAAGAAAGTCTTAAAGTGGTGCTTACTGTGCACTTCAGGGAGGAAACATACGTCTATAAACAACAAGCCTCTTTTCTAGATACTTTGATTTTAAGGAAAATGATTTTATATGAATGAACTGTTTTTTAAAAAGAATTTATCCAAATTTGGTAATTTAGATACCAAGCAGACATTTTTTAAGAATCTGAGCCCTAGGATGAAGGTCCAGCCTTTTGATCGATACTTATTCAAGATTGTCCCTGGTCCCCCTCGTGCTGCCAAGGTCTCCCTCTGATGCTCCTGCCCTGCCCTGCATTTGGCAAGACCTGATGGTTTCAAAGAAATAACACATGAGGGTCACAACAGAGTGAACCGGCACTGAGCTGTTTTGAAGACTAAATCTGAAGGCCTCCCTTCTCATTCTCACAATGAAAGAACGTGTGTGTTTTGGTCATTGACTCTTTTATAGTCTGAATGTTTAGTAATTCTCTATAGGCTAATTCATGGACAGAGCATGATTCTGATCACAGAAATATTTGTGGATGCAGCAGGGTCAAGACCTTAAGCAGGGGTGTCTGCCCCGGGCTTTAGGATTTCAGCCCCCATTTAGCCAGCATCAGAGCCCCGGGGACTTCTTTCCACAGCAAACACACTTGCTCCATTTCAGATAGACCCCATATCCTATCCCTTCTTGGCCCCCAGAAGTTATCCCTGTTCCTACGCATGCCAGAAGGTAGTCTGTGGCACATCAATCCAAGTGTTTGTTTTTATTGTTTCCAAAGTTGTTGCCTCTCCCGTAACCTGACAAATCAGCAGAGAAGAGAATTACTAGGGAGTAGGGCAGTGATGGAGCCCGACACAACGTGAGCTGGGTTTCCTGGAAATCATGAGCCCTCAGCCTCACGCCGATATCTGGGACCATTCCAGTGTCTGCTCCCGGCTTCACCTCCAGCCCAGGGCTGAGTTCTCACCTCCTGTGGGATGAAGAAGGTGACACAATGACCTCTGGGGAAAACACCTCATTCCATTCCCAGACTAAGGAGAAAGGCCAAAGATTTGGAAATGTAGCAGTGGCTGCTGACCCTGTTTATTCTCAGAAAGCATTTATTTCTCCGTGCCCACACACTTCTGAAACGGTACCGGCATCTGCCCTGTACTAATGAGCCCGCTGACACGTGGTTTCTGCTGCAGAGTAAAAGAAATCACAGCCTTCATAGCACAAGCATTGACTGATAGGATTATTTATTCCATTGCAGTAGTGTCCAGAAGAATACAAGAATTGAAGGGATTTTATTTTTTTACTGATTCTTGTGGGAGTTTAAATTTTTATGCAGAAGTCAAGATAGCAAAACCAACTCCAGTAAAATCTAAATAGATTTCACTTAATTATATATTCATTTATTTTCTAAATCTATATTAATTTATAATTAGATGTATTATATATATTTAATTTATAATTAAATTTATAATATACATGTAATACATATTATAGATTTCACTTAATAATTATACTAGTGCCTGTTACTAAATTCATGGTCTAAAAATCACTCCATTGACACTTTTTCAGGAAATCAAGTGGAAATATTTTCTTAATTCTGCTTCAAGTAAGTGAGGTAGGCAGACAGGAAGCCTGATTTTCCCTGCAGTCATTAGAAAGCATGGCAGACTTATATTTTAAACACGTATGCTGTATGCACAATGAACACACACATAGCATGCTGCACCAAATGCAGATCAGACTGTTCTGGACTTGGTGGAGTTTGCGTCAAGGTCAAATACTCATCCCTGTGTTTGGGGCCAGGCGAGGGGGGGTGGGTACACAATGCGTCACTGTGTGTCCAGCTCTCTCACTAGCATGAAGCAGTGCTGCAGAAGCCGCCAGCTCTCAATTATTCAGGGGCTGATCGTTCACCTTTTGAATTATCCAAAACCTCCATACTGTTTTCTTTTTCCCCTCATTAGGATTGCCCCAAGACGGTGATGTTGTAACCTGCGATTTTACCTCTTTACAAATGTTTTGGTGGGGCAGATATTGGAAACTATTGGGGATGAAGGAGAGAAAAAGAGAACTGTTAGCTATTCATTATGATTCTTTTCATTGAAATTGATCCATCATTTTAGCCAGTAAACAAATGTTTCCCATATGTGCAAAACAATTTACAGTCTTCAAAGCACTTTCTTTCTCTCTCTTCCTCCTCCTCCTCCTCCTCCTCCCCCTCCTCCTCCTCCTCCCCCCCTCCCCCTCCTCCCCCTCCTCCCCCCCCCCTCCTCCTCCTCCCCCTCCCCCTCCTCCCCTCCTCCCCCTCCTCCCCCTCCTCCCCCTCCTCCCCCCTCCCCCCCCTCCTCCCCCCCCCCCCCCTCCCTCTCCTCCTCCTTCCCCTCCTCCCCCCCCTCCCTCCTCCTCCCCCCCCTCCCCCCCCCCCTCCTCCTCCTCCTCCCCCTCCTCCCCCTCCCTCTCCTCCTCCTCCCCCTCCCCCCCCTCCCCCCCCTCCCCCCTCCCCCCCCCCCTCCCCCCCTCCCCCCCCCTCCCCCTCCTCCCCCTCCTCCTCCCCCTCCCCCTCCCCCTCCCCCTCCCTCTCCTCCTCCTTCTCCTCCTCCTTCCCCTCCTCCTCCTCCTCCTCTTTCTTCTTCTTCTTCTCCTCCTCCTCCTCCTCCTTCTCCTTCTCCTTCTCCTTCTCCTTCTTCTCTCTCTCCCCACCTTCCTTCCCTTTCTCTGTTGCCCCACTTCCTTCAGTGTTCCTTCTCCATTTACAAACTCTGTATGCTCATATACACTCTCTGATTTGATCCTAACAAGAAACCAGGATTTCCTTACGTTACTAATGAGGAAATTGAGCATCATAGAGGCTAAGGAAATTGCCCAAGGTAACACAGCTAATAAATAGCAGAGATGAGATCCAAATGCAGGCTTGGTGTGACACCTGCTGCCGGCTTCTATCCACCAGAGAGCCACCCCAAGCAAAACAGCATAAACCTCAGTGCCACCTGTTTGGCTATGGTGAGGGGGCCAGGCGTGGGTTTCTGTTGAGTGATAACTTTCTGCAGTAAGGATAGGTTGACCTTAAGTTATTTTCATTCCACAGCATTCACCATCCGTGGAGAGTCTGGGAAATATTCAGAGATCTAGACCTGAGACGGAAAGGTGAATGCAGATGCTAAGTGTTGTTTCCTCTGACTTGAGTGGAGAAGGGACAGTTGAGGCAGAAATCAACACAGAGAACATGTGTTCTTTGAATTTGACAGAATCCTACTGTTAAAGATCACTGTCCCTGGGGCTTCCCTGGTGGCGCAGTGTTTGAGAGTCTGCCTGCCAATGCAGGGGACACGGGTTCGAGCCCTGGTCTGGGAAGATCCCACATGCCGTGGAGCAACTAGGCCCATGCGCCACAACTACTGAGCCTGCGCGTCTGGAGCCTGTGCTCCGCAACAAGAGAGGCCGCGATAGTGAGAGGCCCGCACACCGCAATGAAGAGTGGCCCCCACTTGCCACAACTAGAGAAAGCCCTCGCACAGAAACGAAGACCCAACACAGCCAAAAATAAATAAATAAATAAATAAATAAATAAATTTATTAAAAAAAAAAAAATCACTGTCCCTCCCTTTACCTTTGTAGGTCTCGAGAGCCACCTTATTCCTAACCTTTCCAAGTCTGCAAACTTTACAGCTACTTATTTTATGAAAGTATGGGCTTTTAAAATATCAACAAGATGAAATAAGAATAATTAAATGGGATAATATCAATTAACTAACACTGTGCTGGGCACATAGTAGATGCCCAATATCATAGCTGCTACTACTGCCATTATCATTACTATTCTTAGAATTATTCTGCTTTTCTCCTTATTATGCAAAGGCCAAGCTCTGTTTTCTTTCCTTTGTATCGATATGACACACAAATGCTTAACTGAATTTTATATTTTATTATTAAAGATTAGTGTGGTGACTGATGGTAATCATCAACCAACTTTCATAAAAAGTCCATTTTGCTCTAGATCACCTTATGATCCCAGTGCTTGGATACTCCAACTAGAATTGCTGCTAAATATACAAATGGATTGTTAGAGAGGTATTATTACAGAGCCACAAACTATGCCAAACAATATACTTTCTTTCCTTCCTCTCTTCTCCCTCCCTCTTCCTTCCTCCTTCTTTTCTTCCTCCTCTTCCTCCTCCTTCCCTTATTGTCTCCCCCCATCATGATGGTTCACAGTATGTCACAGTTAAATACCTTGAAAGATAAAACAGAAAGCATCTGTGAGCAGTCATCAGATTTGTAAACAGTGGTTTGGTTGATGTTTTGTTTCTCAGTCCTGTCATTTTTTATGATTGTTGTCCCCGCTGGGATTCGAGGGAGAAAAGCCACTCCCCCCAAATCTTCCCCATGGGAATTTGGATTGGGAACTGTCTTCCCTTTTCCCAGAACTCTCTTTATAAAGGCAAACAGTCCTGGGAAGGGTGTCACTTAAACCCTTATAGCTTGGTGTAGAGAAGTTTGTCTGATGCTTTTTTTTTTTGACCATGCCTTGGCATTCAGGATCTTAGTTCCCCGACCAGGGATCAAACCCGTGCCCCCTGCAGTGGAAGCTTGGAGTCTTAACCACTGGACGGCCAGGGAAGTCCTGATGCTTTCTTTTTGACCTGAGTTACCAAAGTACTTTGAGAACGCTGAACAAAGGGATGAGGAGGTGAAGGAGTTGGGGGAGGGAGGGTTTCTAAAGATAAGCCTTATCTACCTCACCATTTGCTCAGTGCCCGTCTTAGCTTTGAGCTCATCTGCAATACAAACGCCTTGAGCAATGCCAAATGGAACTTCCACCTCTCCCAGAACAGCTGACTTTTATAAACAGGTTTCCCATAGGATTATCAAATAAACAAACAAGTGGGTTTAGAGCAAGTGACTCAAGCCAAACTCTCTCATCTTCCCACATCAAATCTACCAGCCTGCAGCCTCTGCGCATGCACCGTCTGTCCGCAATCTGGTCAGTCACAAAGCTTTCCCTGTTCCTATGAAAGACCAGCTCTCCTTTGGGCTTGGATCTCTCCTCCCTCACCTTTTCAAGGACTTTGCTTCTGTGGTTATTTCCTTTTTCTTCTGCCATTTCTTCCCCTCTATTCATCTATTCCCATCGGCATGCTCTAAGCACGTGTAAACATGCTGACCCCTCCTGGTTTTCCTGTCAATGGCATCTCCTTCTCAGCCTCCTTTGCCAGCTCCATCTTGTCTACCAATTCTCCAAACAGGAATTATCCAGGGCTTTGTCTTTACCCACTTGATTTTCCCAGCTACCCGTCTCTCCCTGATGTCAGCCAGCCCCATGGCTTTAAATAGCATCAATGTGCTGATGATGCCTGTATTTACATTTCTAGCCTTGACCTCTCTCCTCAACTCCACACTTGTATCCTTCTTTGGACTTGATATATCTGTGTGGATGACTAATAGGATCTCAAAAGACGACTATTGATTTCTACATCTCCCTAACCCAAAGGTATTCCTCCCTCCTTCTTAACCATCTCAGTAAATGACTCTATTTTCCAACTGGGTAATCAAGACGAAAAGCTAAGAGAACCCTGATTTTCTCACCACCTCCCATGACAAATCCACTGGGACATCCTGTCATCTCTCCTTCCAAAGCACATCCCAAATCCATTTACTTATCTTTATCTCTACTGTTGCCACCTTTGTCCATGCCACCATAATTTTTTTCCTAAAATAACCTCCTACAGGCCTCCCAGATTCCATGTTTGTCTACACAACCCATTCTTCATGAACCTGTCAGAATTATCTTTTTAAAACATAAATAATGCCATGCCTTTTCTTGAAATCCGCCAACAGTTTCCCATTGCACTTCGAATAAAGTAAAAACTCCTTATTGTGATGACCAGGCCTACCATAGAAAACCCCTAAATGCATATAATTGGAAAACTCCTAAGCTCAGCAGCACAGATATAGATAATAAGAGACTGTCCTAATGCTGGCAGAGCAAAAATTCTCCTTCCCTTAATCCAGCCATTACACCTGGGTGGCACCACTTCCTTAATGGCGGAATGATTGCCTCATGTTATAGTTGAGCTTCCTCACAGTATGGAGGCTGGGACAAGTACAAGTACACTGGGAGGTGGGAGTGCCAGGTAGAAGTATATGCTTTTTATGACCTAGACTTGGAGCTCACAAATATCATTTCCACCGTACTCTGTGGATCATAGCTGCCACAAATTCCTGCCCAGATTCAAAGGGAAGTAACACAGAGCCCACCTCTCAGTGAAAGGAGTGTCAGACACATTATAAAAAGAACATATGGGAAGGTATATGTAGTTGGGTGTGGCCATCTTTGGGAAAGACAATCAGCTACTTATGTGGTCATGGTTGTGATTTTATATTGCATGGCCAAGTTTTCTTTTAGTAAAATTGTTCCTGGAATTAACTGAATAGTTCTGTATTCTATAGCTTTCCACAAAGGCTCATAGGTACTCTGCCTCCCAAACAATTTTGAGAACCATCGATCTTGTCCAACCGATTCATTTTGTAGCTGAAGGACCAAAAGGCTAAAGAGATAATTGTGATTTGCCTAAAGAAAAGCTATTCCTAATCTCTCACTTTGCCTGCTTCTAGAGGACATTCTAGAGCAGGGGGAATTAGAGACTGATTCCAAAGGATGGAAGAATTGGAGTTGGAATAATTGGGAAATTGGGTGCTGATGACATGTGTGATGGACTTTGAGAAAGTTTGGGGCCCCTGGCTTTCCCCTTGATATGAATCCTGAAAGAATTCTGTCTGGCGGTGGGAAATGGAGGGAGGGCAGGACATGCAGAAGGGGACAGCACCTAGAAGGGGAGGAGGCAAGGCAACGTTTCTCCAAGTGCCGCTGGTGGACCAACTGCATCAGAATCAGAATCACCTAGAGCATTTGTCACAATGCAGGTTCCTTGATCCCACATCTGAATCAGAATCTCTGGTAGTAGGGCTCAAGAAGCCACAATCTAACAGGCTTTCAAAGGAACCCTCCTACATTGTTGGTGGGAATGTAAATTGGTGCAGCCACTATGGAGAACAGTGTGGAGGTTCCTTAAAAAACTAAAAATAGAGCTACCATATGATCCTGCAATCCCGCTCCTGGACATATATCCAGAGAAGACCATAATGCGAAAAGACACATGCACCCCAATGTTCACTGCAGCACTATTTACAATAGCCAAGACATGGAAGCAACCTAAATGTCCATCAACAGATGAATGGATAAAGAAGATGTGGCATATATATATATATTTATATATATAGTGGAATATTACTCAGCCATAAGAAAGAATGAAATAATGCCACCTGCAGCAACATGGATAGACCTAGAGATTATCATACCATACCATACCAAGTGAAGTAAGCCAGACAGAGAAAGACAAATATCATACGATATTGTTTATATGTGGAATCTTAAAAGAAAAAAGATACAAATGAACTTATTTATGAAACAGAAAGAGACTCACAGACATAGAAAGCAAACTTATGGTTACCAAAGGGGAAAGTGAGAGTGGGAAGGGATAAATTAAGAGTTTGGGATTAATATATACACATTACTCTATATAAAATAGATAACCAACAAGGACCTACTGTTTAGCACAGGGGTGCTAGTGCTTCTATCTAGTGCTTCATAGAACTCAATAGGAGAGAGAACACATCTCTTTCTCTGACATTTGGCTGATTTGCACATGTGAATCGGGAAGCATACATTTCCACAGAAGCCTAAAGATGAAAAGCCAGAACACTATTCGTATTGGGGGCACTTGACATAATCCCATTCTGCTTTGTCTCACAACCCATCCATGGGCTAATAATGTCTCTGCCTCAGCTCTGAAATTCTTCATCATCAATGGCTTATTGTAAAATACTCTCTTTAGCTTCAGGCCATTTTTACCAGCCAGCTCCATATTCCCCTGCCCCCAACCAAAATTCCTTTCTTTTTTCCTGACCACTAAAGAATTAACTTCCTGATGATGTGCAGCCAATTTCAAGGATGTTAAGACTCTCTGGCCATGCCAATGGGATTGACTCTTGGGATCTTATAGGGCTGGTAAGACACCCTCACCCATCTATTGGACACCCCAGAATGTCACAAAGACTCCCAGAGAGCTTCACCCTAGGCAGCTAACAATCTCCATGGAAACAGCCATCCATCTGCTTAACTTTTCCAGATAAGATTTCTCCCTGGGCAGTCCTGATGCTGGAGCTTATATTATTAGATCACAATTTGCATTCTTACCCCCAAGTATCTTTTGGGAAAAAAGGTGCTCTTTAATTTGTTTCTGAAATCAAAATTGTTGCTCTTTCTTTGGGTGTCTATGCTTGTCTCTCTACCCCTCCCCCACCCTCTGACTGCCCCCCATCTCCCACCGTGCAATTGGTGGACTGTACATTGGCGGGCTATTAAACAACTTCAACACAGCTGCACTTTGTTTGCTCCATATCTATTTTTTTGGCTTTCTGAGAGGAGGTATTGTGCTAGGCAGGACAATTTGATTGGAGAATTGTTTAGACTGTGACAAGTAGAACAGTTATAGAGGATATTTTATGGAGTTAAACTTCAAGGAGGAAAGAAGCCATCATTAATGCACAAAAAAGAAAAATATGAAAAAGTTGGCATGGATAGGAGACTTAGGTCATACTGAAACAAGAGTCAACTCAGATCTTCATCTTAACTTCACTGAATTGGAATTTTAACTTTGAAATGGAATCCAACTGGTGCACATTTCAGTCTGTGAAGAGGTAGAATTGAGAACATGAAAAATTTGCTTGGAAATGTTCATGAGCATAAATCAAAGCTTTGATATCGTGCTTCTTACAACCCGATGTCTTCATTTTTTTCATAATTCTTCCTCATTTTTCCCATCATGTGGGTTTAGCCAGCAGGGTGGCATTTCTTTTTCCAATGCCCTTTATGCAACATACAAAGATTGGAAGCCTATATCTGTTAAGGTTTATGTCAAGATGATCCCCAAATTCTGATTCTGCAGTGAAGCACATCCAAGTGGAAGAGAGAGGTTGTATGACCTCAAACCCTGGCTGCAGGTAGAGCAAGGCAATATAGTCTACCGAAACAAATACTTGGCTGGGAACTAAGAGACCAGGGTTCTGAGCTTGACTCTTCCACAGCCTGCACAATCTTCAGCAAAGCTTCTGACTTATGTAGGTATTGATTTTCTCATCTATGAAAAGGTTGAATGAATTCAAGTTTCCTTTTACCTCCAAATTTGGAAGTTACTACCATTCCAGGCTTAATATTTCTTTTTACATTTCTGATCCATCTTGCAGAGGAAACTAAGCATGGTTTTCTGACCTCATGGTGCTATAGGAAATCACTCGCCAGTGTTATTAGAATGAATCAAAAATATTTTGTTCATTTCATTTTCATTTGCTGTTGAAAAGTCTCCTCGTGGTCAAAATGCTTCACATTGAGATAATAGAGCCACACGCATGGCAACTTCATTTTATATGACATCTTCCCTATAAACCGTTATTTCTAAGCACTTTACAGAGCGTCTGTAATTACGGAATTATAGAAACAGGGGAGAAAGGAGGTTGGGGAAAATGCAAGGAAGAAATGACATGAAATGCATATCTTTTTCACATTTTTCATGTGTATAATGATATAAAGAAATTCTGCCCCACAAGAGAATAGTGTGAGCTAAAAATCCCACCTTCCCAGAGCTTCAGACATGATGGGGCTTCTTCTCTTTGCTATGGGATGCATTATGAGTTCAAACAACTAAGGCAAAATCTTATT
Source organism: Balaenoptera musculus (assembly GCF_009873245.2). Taxonomy (NCBI): domain Eukaryota; kingdom Metazoa; phylum Chordata; class Mammalia; order Artiodactyla; family Balaenopteridae; genus Balaenoptera; species Balaenoptera musculus. Next base: position 30,398,884 of record NC_045787.1, on the reverse strand, counting down.
AATTTGAAAGCTCACATTTCCAAATGGATATACTAGATGTTTCAAAGACTGTCAGCTTAGAAACCTGGGTAGCATTTAGGTCTCTGAATCTCAAACCAGAGCACACCAGAGTAATACTGGTGGGTCAGGGAAACAAATTTCCATAACAAAAAACTTGCCTCAAACCAGAGGTTTACTGGATAGCAAAACTGTGCTTTTCAGTTCAGTTAATAATTACTAAGGGGTTGGATATACCAAGCACTGATGTTCACATGATACGACAAACTTTTGGAAGCAAGAAGCTCACATGTCCTGATGATCCAGATGCCAGAAATACCTTCTGCCCTTCAGTACACATCTGGAAAAAGATGAATACATCCCATGCCATAGCTAATGCTCATTCATTCTTAGCATTCTCAGTAATTCATATAAATTAACAATTTTAATTATTAATTTAATAATTATTTTTAAATTATAATTATGTATAATTATATGCATGTATAATTATTGTCATTATTATAAAACAATGTAAATAATTAATAAAGAATTAATGGTGTATATTATGTAGCCACATCTTTTTTCAGCACACGAGTTGATTTTGTCAAAAAGGAGTAGCTATTGCCATCTCTGATTATAAAAGCAATACCTACAAAAGGTAAAAAAAAAAAAAAATTTTAGAGAATATTCAAAGGAATGACATCATTTAGCCCGCAAAGCCTTCTCATTCCTCTAAACTCCTGAAATATGTTAACCACATGTACTACTCATTTGGATACCTCGAAATATAGTGTGCTGACTCCTGAGACTTTTCCCAGGAGGGTCCCTGCTTCCGTCTTTCCTCAAGAAGGAGGGGGTTCCTGCACTTTCCAAAGCCTCTTATCCCATTCTAGCCCTAGAGCCTCCTTTGTCTCCTGTATACAACATGAGTACAAGGTCACATTCCATCTTTTCCCACCCACTCAGCTTCTTGAGAGACCCCACTCTCTCCTGCCTTGACCCCAGAAGAGTTGGCCTTGGAAACTTGGCCCATGGCTTGTAAAAGCTTGTCAATATCCATGGCATCTGGGAGGTGAGATGCTCATAAGAGGTTAGGGACAAAGGTAACTACTTTGTACAACTCCGAGGAATACACTCAGGCTGCGTTCTGTCCGAAGAGCACCAGTGCAGCCCTTAACAGAAGTGGATGGTCCCTTGGGAGCTGTGCAACACGGGGCCTGGCAGCCAACATTCTCAGAGGAGGATTGTGGGCTGGCACAGAGTCGGTGCTCAGGGCACATTTGCTGCTGTTGGGGAGGGGGTCAGGGCAGCAGCTCACACAGTCACGTGGCTCATCCGCTGCTCAGACACCTGGCCCTCTAATGTGGCTGCCATTTGGCTTCGGCTTTGCTGGTCACACAAAAGGCCACCCACACCTTAGATGGCCCGTGGCTCATCTTAAAACAGACATTAGTTGCCCATGCTAGAGCAGTGCAAAACCCCTCCAACTTGTATTGATAAAATAACTCCACCCAATGCCCAAATGTGGTGAAAGTTTACCGATATGAGCCACAGGACTCTTGCGCCCATCAGATGTCCTGCACTATAAATGGAAGAATGCAACCGGAAGGTATTCTCACGAAAAATGGGAAGGGAAAAAAATAAATGGCTTATGGGGACAACACATCATGCTTACAATTCAAATAATATCTGTTGCCCACCCTTCACTTTTTTTGGTGGCAAGTTGAATCTTTTTCAAACTGAATTGACAAATATAACAAAATGCTCAACCTCTCTCTTTTACATCCTTAATCTTAAAACTCATACCAATCCTGGGTCTGACTGACACTTAAAATTGTGTGTTGTTCCCTCCTCATCCTCCTTTTTTTCTCTTTCAGTTCTCCCTCAACCCCAGGAACCTTGAACCCTGGCCACTTTGTGTTCTCTATTTGCAGGAAATGTCCATGTATGAACCTTTCCCAGCATTCCTTTTCAAAATATATCTCTCTTGGGCCACATTCATTTACCTTCCAGGGAATAAAACTTGATGCATTGGTTTTTATTGTGATTGCTAATAACTTAACTCTCTACCTTTCCTAAAACAATACACCCTCATGCATTTGCATGCACACATATTCTAATAAGAGCTTTTACTATCTGACCCAAGGAATGAGCAGTGATAGAATTTTTAAGTGGCCACAAGAGCAGATATTTGGGGATAAGATCGCCTAAAACTAGTATAACTGAAATGACAACAGGGCAATCTAGATTGCTATCCTCTCCATTCAAAGAGAACCTTGTTCCCCTCCTGTTCCTCGTCCATCTCCCCTGTACCCTCTATCACTCCTTTTTCACAGTGCAGGGAGAAGTCATCCTCCCATGACAAAAACAATGAAGATCCTACCCCTGAGAAGGAAGGAGTTTTATTTTTTAATTTTTTTAAACCTTTTAATTTTATATTGGAGGATAGCCAATTAACAATGTTGTGGTAGTTTCAGGTGCACAGCAAAGCGACTCAGCCACACCTGTACATGTATCCTTTCTCCCTCAAACTCCGCTCCCATCCAGGCTGCCACATAACACTGAGCAGAGTTCCCTGTGCTCTACAGTAGGTCCTTGTGGGTTATCTGTTTTAAATATAGCAGTGTGTACATGTCAGTCCCAAACTCCCTAACTATCCCTTCCCTCCACCCTTCCCCCCTGGTAACCATGAGTTCATTCTCTAAGTTTGTGAGTCTGTTTCTGTTTTGTAAATAAGTTCATTTGTGTCATTTCTTTTTAGATTCCACATATAAGTGATATCATATGATATTTCTCTTTCTCTGTCTGACTTACTTCACTCAGTATGACACATTCATGTTGCTGCAAATGGCATTATTTCATTGTTTTAAATGGCTGAGTAATATTCCATTGTATATAGGTACCACATCTTCTTTATCCATTCCTCTGTCGATGGACACTTAGGTTGCTTCCATGTCCTGGCTATTGTAAACACTGTTGCAGTGAACACTGGGGTGCCTGTATCCTTTCGGACCATGTTTTTCTCCGGATATATGCCCAGGAGTGTGATTGCAGGACGGAGTTTTATTTTTAAGACTCTAGAATTTGACCTGAAGAGAATCGTAATGGGCTGTGTCATTAGTCAGGGTAGGCTAGCTGGTGCTTCAGTAACAAACAGCTCCAAATCTCAGTGGCTTAAAAAAATAAAACAAAACAGGTGTGTTGAATGCTTATGCGCCGTGAGGGACAACCAGGGGTTCTGCTCTGCATTATCTGCACTCTGAGACCCAGCTGACATAATATCCACTTCTTGAAACAGTTTTGGTTGCCATGGTAGAGAGAAAAACGGGGAAAGAGAATGAAGAAATGTGTGCACAGGCTATTAAAGTTTGATCAGAAGTTACATGTGCCACCTCCTCTAACATTTCATTCACCAAAGCAAGTTCATGGCCACACTTACTTCCCAGTTGGTGTGGAAGCACACTTCTACCATTTGCCTGGAAGAACAGAGACAGAATATTTACGAAAAGCCCAATGATTAACTGAGAATATCAAGCAGCATTATTTTATAGTAAAATGCCAAGAACAGAGCCTAGCATTTAGCAAGAGCTATTATTACTATTATCATTATTATTGTTGTTACCTGTGGGAAAACAGATCCAGGAACATGACATGATTGACCTTAGATCACACAGCTCATTAGGAACAGAACAGAGATGAGAACACATATTTATTAAATCCAAGATTGGAGTTCTTTTCCCTCAGTTCATTTGAATGCCTAAAAAGACATGATCAAACACAGTTATTGAACCACCACATTCAACTAGATGACCAGGAGTTTGGCTTTTTTTTCCTGATAGGTTACCGTCAAGAACATGGGTCAGCAAACTTTTTCTGCGGAGTCAGATAGTAAGTATGTTGTGGGCCACATGGCCTCTGTCACACCACTCAACGCTGCCATTTTAGTGCAAAAACAGCCACAGACAGTATGTCAAAAGCAGGCATTGCTGTGATCCTAAAACTTCTTTACACAAACAGACAGCAGGCTGGATTTGGCCAGGGAGCAGTACTTTGCCCACACTTGTCCTTCACCAGAGAAAGACTGGTCAAGGCAAAGTCAGAGAAGAACCTAAACAAAGAAACCTTGGGCAGGTCACCTCACCTTTCTGTGCCTCAGATTTCTCTTCAGTACAAAACCTACCCGACGGGGTTATTTTGACGATTAAACAGGTTGCTAAGCGTAGCGCACTTAGAAGAGTGCCCAGCAAGCAGCAAGCCGTCCTAATCGAGCAGGACCCTATGGGGTCTTCCCGCATATCCTATGCTTTGGCTCCTCTGAAGTACCTAGATAATAGCATTTGATGCACATTTCCTGAGTTGTTTTGCAGATGTGAAACTCCCCCCTCCCCGACGAAAGGAAGATGTTAATTACTTGACGACCATGAGCATATATTCCCAGGCTTCCTGGAGCCTAAGGACTGATAATTTTAACCCCTGTGACACCACCCTGCTACCTCACCATCAGCCAATCAGAGAATTGTGCACAAGCTGATCACATACCCTGTGACCCCCTCCCTCACCTGGCTTTTAAAAGTGCTTTAAGGAAACCCTTCGGGGAGTTCGGGGCTTTTAGGGCATGAGCCACCGGTCTCCTCGCATCGCCTGGCAATAAACCTTTCTCTGCTCCAAACTCTGACGTTTCAGTTTGTTTGGCCTCACTGTGCGTCGGGCACAGGAACCTGCGCTAACAGGCGCCCCTGCACAGAGGTTTGCTGCCCCTGCCTGGGATCAGCCACTGTCCTCGGGGCTGGAGGTCCCATCGCGAGCAAAACAAAGTCCCTGCTCGCTCGCAACTCAAATTCTGGTACAGCAAGTCAGAGAAAGAAACAGATATGAAAGATGTCAGAAGGTGATAAAGGCTGAAAAGGAAAATAAAACAGGATTAAGAGTGGGTGGGAGAGGTGTGTTTGTAAAGTTTTATGTAGGGTGGGCCTGAGGAGAGACGTGGAGCAGAAAACTTCCAGAAGGGAGGAAGTGAGCCAAGTAGATACCTGGAGGAAGCCTGTTTCAACGCAGATAAGATCAATGCAAAATCCCTGAAGCAGGGCTTCCCTGGTGGCGCAGTGGTTGAGAATCTGCCTGCCAATGCAGGGGACACGGGTTCGAGCCCTGGCCTGGGAGGATCCCACATGCCGTGGAGCAGCTGGGCCCGTGAGCCACAGTTACTGAGCCTGCGCATCTGGAGCCTGTGCTCCGCAACAAGAGAGGCCGCGATAGTGAGAGGCCCGCGCACTGCGATGAAGAGTGGTCCCCTCTTGCCACAACTAGAGAAAGCCCTTGCACAGAAACGAAGACCCAACACAGCCAAAAAAAAAAAAATAAATTAATTAATAAATTAAAAAAAATAAATCCCTGAAGCAAGAACCTGCGGGCTGTGCTCCCTGACGGAGGTGAGGTGGGCATGGCCATAGCAGTGCGGGAATTCTTGGGCAGAGTTTGAGGAAATGTGAAGAAGACAGGTTATGGGCCCTGGTTTTAATTCTGCAGGAGATGGGGAATATTATACTTATCATTAATTGTGATTATTATTACTTTGTATCACTAGCACTCTTTCTCTCACTTTTTCTTCACTCTTCCTTCCTCCTACCTCCCAACTCCTCCTTCCCATAGTCTCTCTCCCCATCTATCTATGCCTCTTCACCTGTGCTCCTCTAGACCCTTTTTTACCCTTCTAAAACTCTTCTTCTTTTAGGCAATACTTCACTCTGTTGGTGGCATATGAAACCAAGGAGGTCTCTGCCCCTGGAATGATCCAGCAAGAAGGTTGGTCCAGGCCAGAGCTTTCCAGGAGGATTTACCTTATTCCTCAGATGCTGGGCATCAGACAGAAAAGGTTTAGGAAGGACCAGATGAGAATTAAAGCAAAGACCATCAAGAATATTTTGTTGTTATTTTTAAAGCAAGATCCCAAAGCATTTAAAGAAATATGCAAGTGGTATCGGATTGATGTGAATGTGGTAGGGAAGAAACAGATGCATAATCAGGTTTTTTCATCCTTTTCGCAGTGTGAGTTTGTAAGTGGGTGTATGTTTAGCCCAGGATTCAGCATATAACCAACTCTTGATTACCAGGGCTAATGGATGTGACATCAATATTCCAAGGAGCTGAAAATTGAAAAATGCTTTTCAGGGACACCTTTGCAAGGTAATCTGTTGTGTTCTGGTTAAACAAATATTATATATGGATCCTTGATATAGATACCATAGAGAGAGGGGACTGGAAGGGGGGAAGGAGAAAGGAGAGAGAGAGAGGACAGACTCTAACTGTCAATAAATCAATCATCAAGGTCACTGTGTAATGTGCAGATTAAACCCCAGCACAAGAGCCCCTAGCCACACATGCTAGCGGGGGCTGAAAACCCGCTGTGCTCAGAACTTTACGGCTGCATCTGCCTGCAGTGGGACACTTTTTAAAGAAAATTTATAGGAAGACCACAAATGGGCTAGTGGCTCTTGTGTGCTTCTCAAACTGAAATTGGATTCCACAAGTCACCTGGGGAATCTTATTCAATTGCAGATTCTGATCCAGTGGGTCCAGAGCAGATCGTGAAATTCGGCATCTCCAATAAGTCCCCAGGTTTTGCCCATAGCGCTGCTCTGTGAGCCATGCTTGAGTAGTATAGTGGGACTTTTAATGTAATAATAAACTCAAAAGTTTGTTACAAAAAATATCTATTTCATTGCATTAAATGGTAACACTTGTAATAATATATCTTGGCCAGAGGTGGACAGGCGTGTCATTTCTGGAAATGACGGGAGTTTCCAAGGTAAATTTATTTGGTTTGGAAAAATGTTAACAAATTTATGGGAAAAAATTCCAAATATAGTCCCAGTGTTGGTCTAGGTATCCAGATGTCCGGAACCCCATGGATGTTGATCAGTTCTTCCAGCTTGGGCCCTCTGGTGTGAGCAAGGTGTGAGGCCTGTTGTGAAAGTGCCAGAATATCTGGCAAAGTTGTGCTGGGAAGTGACTTAAGGTCAAACAGGAGCAGCTTGTTAGAGCTTGTTGGCCTTGGGCTCCATCTTGTGGCCAAAAGCAAGAAAACCTTTTTTTTAATCCTAATTTTTTTTTTTTTAATCAGATGCGTATGTTTTATTTATTTATTTATTTTTATTTTTGGCTGTGTTGGGTCTTCGTTTCTGTGTGAGGGCTTTCTCTAGTTGTGGCAAGCGGGGGCCGCTCTTCATCGCGATGCGCGGGCCTCTCACTGTCGTGGCCTCTCTTGTTGCGGAGCACAGGCTCCAGACGCGCAGGCTCAGTAGTTGTGGCTCACGGGCCTAGTTGCTGTGCGGCATGTGGGATCTTCCCAGACCAGGGCTCGAACCCGTGTGCCCTGCATTGGCAGGCAGATTCTCAACCACTGCGCCACCAGGGAAGCCCCAAGAAAACCTTTTTTTAAAAAAAATCTAGAAGCAATCAAATGTAATGTCGTTCTCACCTATGCACAATGCTGTTGTGTTAGGTAAGCTAATTAAGAACAATGAATCTGAAAAATACTAAACTTCTGAAGTGTGTGGGTTGGAGTTTATAAATTCCCTCTTAGGGGCTTTCTTTTCTAATTGTAAAGTTGAAATCCTTGCTAAGTTCAATAGTTTCAGCTTCAGCAAACATCCTGTGTCTACTCTTGTTTGCTATGTGACCATGGCTAGATTACTTAATATTGCAAGGCCTTGAGTTCTAAATCTGTAAAATGGGGATAATAAACCTACTTCATGACATTGTGGGGAAGACTGAACCCATGGAAGGTGCTTGGCCCCAGTGGCTGGTAAGAGCTCAATAATAAGAGAGCAAAAAGTGGAAGTAATTATTATTATTGGTTAGAGTAGAAAATAATAATAATTTTAAAAACATGAAATTTTATTATTTCCAGTTTACAAACAAGGAAAATGAGGTCTAGAGGTCAAGTGATATATCCAAGGTAACAAGTCCAATGTCAGATCTAGATTTCAAATGGAAGTCTATTAACTCTAGATCGTGGACTCTTCCATGACAGAGTCGCTTTCATTGTATGTATTAGTGTGATAAACTAAAAGGAAACATATATTAGTCGGCTTTTGCTAGGTTATCCTGCAGTAACAAATAACTCCAAAATCTCAGTGGTGAACAGAACACAAGGGTTTATTTCTTACTCGTGTTACGTGACCTTCACGTGTCTGAGCTGTGGTTGCTTCTGTCAGCCATGTGCGAGTACAGCTAAGTCCATTGGCGAAATTGGAGGGGAAATGAGGTATTTTTTTAATTGCTTCTATATTGTCTACAAAGTTATAAAGTAAGGTCATCCCATGACCATGAGGCAAGGAAGAAATATTGGAAATGTGAGGAGAGATAAGGTTGGAAAGTGCATTTATTAGGAGATTATAGAACAACTGCCCAGTAGTGGTAAGAGCCCATTGGAGCTTTTGGTCCTAAGTTTGAGGTGGGCCGGGCAAGCCTGCTGTGTGATTTCCTTCAGGATACCGAACTGGCTTGGGTTTAGGTGTGAAGCAGGCAGAAAGTTGAGTTAAGGTCTTGCTAGGTGAATCCAGCTTTGGGAGAGAGGGACAAGGGAAGTAAGGAGATTTTAAGTATTTTTTTTCAAAAGCAAACTCCTCAGTGTAAAGGGAACCCAGAGGTCATGCAGTTCATACTGTCTTCTCTACCCCCTTGCGCCCCTTCTACAGGTAAAAAATGGAGGCTCTAAGTAGACAAGTGACAACCTGAAGGTTACAAAAGGAGGCAGATAGTGTCCTGGAAAGTGATCCTTTGTGAGAAGTAGAGTGCTGACTGGTGTCTCATTGCCAGGGACATTCCTGTGCCCACTTTCCTTCACACCCCACTGCCTCTGCCTCAGGAGGGCTCCTTATGCCACCAGAGTTTAATCAAAGTGAAGGTTTCATCCAATTCCTGGCTATTCAAGGCTTTAAATGCAGCAGGTACTGTCCCAGGAGTGGTAGGTTGAATTCAGTCACCCCATTTCCTCAGCCCTCCCCGTACTCAGACCCTTTATCCTGTGACTTTGTAGTTCCTCCTACTAGAAGCAAAGTATCCTTCCCAACCCCATAACACTGGGCTTGGCCAAGGGAGGTGCTTTGCCCAGTGGGATGTTATAAGACATGATGCAAACAGAAGCTTGAACTGGGCTTGGCCAGTTGGACTTCCGTCCTTTCTATGAGAAGAACATTTCCAAGAATCTCATTGATCCAAGGATGAGGAAAGACTCATAGAACAGAAACAGAACCAGCCTACAGCTTGGAGCCCAGCCCAGCCCAGCCCAGATCAGCCACCCTGCAGCTGACCTGCAGCTGAGTGAGCAGAATTCAACAAGTATTTACTGTACTGAGTTTTGCAGTTATTTGTTATACATCATTTTGTGTGGCGACAGGTTACTATATAGGAGTATCTTTCAAAATTCATGATGCTTGCTGTCTTGTCAGTTACCTTTCTCCTAAAAATACAGCACCGCAAAGCATATAGGTAATTGAGGAACTCAGTTAATAGCTTCTGCTTATCAAAGCTTTGCCATGGCATGAAACCATTTCCAACTAAAAATGTACAAGACTTGTGGGAAAAGAAAAATGTTTACGTGCATATTCCAACTCTCCGGAAAAAAGAGCTAGAAGAAGGGAGGAAGTCACTTTTAGTCAGATTTCTGGTTTGTCATTGTCATTTGCCATCACGTGGCAGTTTTATAAGAGAGATGAGGTAGAGAGGAACAGCAAAATGAGAATATGAGGAGAGAGAAGGAATACAGGAAAGAAAAAAGGGAGGGGGGTGATAAGAGCAGGAGGGAACTGGGAAGACTGGAAAGGAAGTCCAGACAGAAGGGAAAGGGACTGAGATTTCTCACTGGAAAATCCAGGGAGTTGGGGATGGAGAAGAGTGGGGTAGGTCCCCCCCGCTCCCTGTACTCAGGGCTAACAGAGGGGCACACTTATTTTGACAAACATAATGTACAATACAGCACCACAACTAAATTTCTGAACTCCGTTTTGGTGATTTCATGTACTTTCATATTTCATGTTGTGCTACTTTTCAGTTACAATTTCCTCACCTTGGGACATGACATTGGAACTTGGCGGGTTATAACATGGCAACAGGGGCCACCACTGCCAACACTGTTGTTACTGGGAAGTGGCTGCTGAGATGGAAGGTGATGAGAACAGGAAAGGTAGGACAGGAGAGCAGGGAAAGGGGACAAGAGGAGACCCAAGAGCCCGACTGGTCACCCGAGAGATGGTTATTGATTTTGCTCCAGCAGTCACTTTGCCCTCCTGGCTGTCAGCCCAGCCTCAGCCCCCCACCCAGAACAGGCGGTTGGCTGGACTCCTTCTGCAGCCTGAGTCTGGGAGTAGAGCATGGGTTTGCCAAGCTGGAAATCTGGGGAGATGACATGACCAAGTTCTTCTCAACCATGCCTGATGTGTGTTTGCAAGATCTGGGTTTGCGCGGTCATACCTCTGTCCTTTTCCTCACTCCCGTTTTTCTTTTCTTTTCTTTTTTTTAACTTTTTGGCTGCACCGTGCGGCATGCGGGATCTTAGTTCCCTGACCAGGGATCGAACACGTGGCCCCTGCAATGGAAGCTCAGAGTCTTAACCACTGGACCGCCAGTGAAGTCCCATCTCCCGTTCTTCTATCAAGAAGTATGCCAACTCTCACGGTAGAGCCATAGGTAGGACTACACCCACAGGTACCCTGCGGGGAGCATGGGAAGGTCAGGCTCCCCTTGGAGATAGCCCACTGGGGTCACCAGAACAATGCTCTCTAGAGTTATTTGGTCCAAAGACATTATCTAATTCACTTAATTTTCAGTGTGCTTCCCTGAGTGGAGGAGTAGAGGAGAGATCTATAGGTCAGGGCCAGAAGTTGTACACAAACCTAAACATACCCCGTGGAAGTCACCCACCACATACGTCTGCTGTGAACAAAGGAAGGCTGAGAACCATATTCCCAATACATCTTCTGCCTTAAGGTGTGCTATTCCCAGTGCCAACTACAAACTGGCACTTGCCATCTACCTCTACAAGGATTAAATCACAAACTGCTGCAGCCACTGACCTTCAACACCCCCTGAAAGGATTTCAGGGTGGAGATCAGGAATGAGGCACTCTGTGCTCTGGGAAAAACTGGCAGAAAAGGCCTTCAGATAGTTATATATTTTCAGGAGAAAATTTTATGAGCCCAATTCTTGCATCTCCTCATATCTAGAAAAGCACTAAAATCCTTCATGGTAACGTCTGCTCCCTGTGACTAGCAGTAACTTTCATGAGATTAGCAGCAACCTTCTGCAAAAACTATGTGCTTGAGTGCGTGTACTCCCCCTTCACCAGAATCACATATATACTGACTTTCCCCTCTACCTCTTTGGAGCAGTTTCTCAGAACTATCTGAAATGCTGTCTCTTGGCCTAAAGTCCTCATTTTGCTCCAAATAAAACTTAACTCACAACTCTCACATTGTGCTTTTTTTTTCAGTTGACACCAGCCTTTTCCAGATATTATGTGCCCCATTCTGAAAGCTTGGGGGAGAAAGAGGGCCCATACTACTCCTCAATGACACAAGCCTTTGAATTTTTCCTTTTGTCTAGACAAATTCCTTTCAGTACTTTTCAGGTAGGCTCTATCTCCCAGCCCTCATAGAAGTAGGTGACGTGTCTGCTAGACTCATCTTGCAGCCTCTCCCTTCAATTCTTCCACTCTTAAGTGTGCCGACAGTTGAATTTTGGGTTTGCCCATTTCTAGCCCTTTAGCTTTGGGAAACATGCTTTAAGTCTCTGGCTCCATTTCCTCATCCTTAAAATGAGGTGTTAATACCTATTTCATAGGGTGGTTGCAATGATTAAATAGCAAAAGAAGTGCCTAGAACAATACCTAGAGTAGTATGGGTTCAGTAAATATCAGCCATCATGATTCGCTGATCTGGGCAACAAAACAAATCTAATAATAGTAATAATGATAACAATAGCAGTAATAACTACCATTGTTGGAGGAACTTACTATCTGCCAGGAAGTATCCTAAGCACTTTGCCCACATGAGGTTGGTGGTCGCGAGTGAGTGGTTCAGGTTCTGGAGCCCAAACTGTCTGATCAGAGAGGGGGACTGAGCATGATCAGAGAAGCAAAATCAACACGATAGATTTCTCAGGAATAAGGACTCAAGAACCAGATGGAAAGGAAAAAGTGACTTATTGTTGGTAGAATTTAGGCATCAACCACAATGTAAGACAAGGGTTGTGGTGTAGAGAATGACATTTATGACTGGCCATCCCCAGTATCCTTCAAATAGCACCTCGTATTGCTTGGCCACAGAACAAGTCTTTTCCAGCCAAACCCAAGATGAGCTTACTGGGGCTATATTTTCAGGTGGTTGGGGGCCAATACGGGTCTCATGATGGGAGTCTCCCCTCTCTACCAGGGTACATAAGTTGCTCTGAGAAAGGAGATCTCCTATAACATCAGCCCCTGAGACAAGAAGTGGCACCAGTGAAAAACCAAATAGCAAACAGGTGGGAAAAAGTAAAAACTTGAGCCTTGCCTGGATTGGATTCAATTTCTGCCTGCAGCATTTCAGTTTTAACTCGCTAAACCTTGGTCGCAGTCTTAGGAGAACAGGCAGTACAATTCTGAAAAGCAATCAAAACGCGACTGCCAAGCTGTTGGGAGTCTCCGTGGTGCATTTCTAAACCAGTGCTAATCTAATAAATGTTCGCGCAATGAACTGTGAAATTGAGAACACGATTGTCCACATTCTCTAAGCCAGAGGAATAAAATGGTCATTTTCCCCTTTATTTCCTATGAAAAAGGAATCACAGATAATCTACTCTTTTGTACCTTTGTATAAAACATGGCCGTCTGGATGTCTAATGGCATTTGTTAGCAGGGAGGAAAGATTTAGAGAAATCCGATCCTTGACTTACCAGAACCCAACTTCAGACAAAAGGCAAGAAAGAATACTGGACTTTGGAGTTAGTATTTTGGGTAGGAGCCCAAACTCTGCCTTTTGGTACTGTTTGTGAGTGAGGGTATCAATTCCTATTTCTCATCATCAACGTGAGGTTTAAATGAGATAATGTTTGCAGAAAGCACTGTTTTAAGTGTATGAAAGAATGAGTGTAAGGCAGGAGATAGGGTGTACAAATACTTTCATTTCAGTTTGGGGAATTACGGATAGAATTTTTTTTTTTTTTTTTTGCAATTTAACCATAGTTCTTTTTCAACCCCTAAATTTACTCATTGCTATGAGTACAACTATGACAGCAGAGCCAAGGCAATAGAATCTTGATGAGTCATGATACCATAATATCTTAGGTTACCGTTTAGAACAGCAATTCAAATCAACTGATATTTTCTCAGAACATCAACTGAGTTCATGGTACCGAGCTAGTTGCTGTAGGAGATAAAAAAAATGACTGCAATTCAGTGATTGCTTTCAGTGTGTTTACAATCTAATGGAAATCGAGTGGGACAGAATAAATGAATTTTATACAAGATGGAAAATCACAAATGTCAAAAGATGTTCAAAAAGCATTAAATAATCTCAGATAGTTCCTATACTACTTCTGGATGGGAGATCAGATAAGACTTCAGGGAGGGGAGGGCATTCGGGATGTGCTTTCTAAAATGGATAGTGTATCGTTCGGGGGTCCAATCCGGAAAGCTGATACCAAGCTAAACATCTCTAACTAAGGATTTCATTCAGGGAATTGTTTACAGAAACATGGAATCAGCCAAGAAAGCAAAATCAGGAAGGCCAGGCAATGCAGAGAAACGTAGCTGAAGGAAGAAGTTTCTATCCCTATGGCTGCGGAAACAAAGAAGAGGCGGTTTCATCCACAGCCAAGAGCTCGTCCGCCCCGCTGCCGGGGGTGTCTCGCAGCCCGCGGGACCGCTGCAGAGGGGCTGCCATCCGGAACAGTCCTGGAACACGGGGCTCCCCCAGCTGGTGCTGGGGCATCCCTAATGGGAAGCACCATATGGCAATGCTGGCTTGCCAAGGGGACACTGTGTGGCTAGTGTTGGCACCATTGAGAGGGCACCAAGTTCCACTGTAGGCTCCAGGAAATCTCCACGCTGCAATGCTGCACCTGTCAAAGGGCACCAGAGCACAGAGGTGTCTATTACTATCTGCTGGAAAGATACCTCCAGCACCTAGAAACAGCACCAGTTTGTCCTCTCCCCTGCTCACTTTCCAATATCCAGTCAGTGCTCCCTAGTAGGACCCAACCAGACGGCAGCTGGCAAGAGTCTAGGAAATGGAGACTCTTTTGCCTGTTCACGCAGTAGGATGTGCAGCCAAAACTGACCAGGTGGCGTACTAAGCTTCCAAGTCCATGTGGCTATTGTCGGTTTCCCTGGGGGAAGTGCTCTCCTCCTGCTTATAACAACTTCTACAACAACAGAGGCTGGAGCTTCAGAGAGGGGAGGCGAAATTTTGCGGTTAAGTCTACATCTGCTCCTCAGATCTCTAACCATGTCGTGGGAAAAAGTGCATAATATGCTCATTGGTTTTGACTGGTTTCTCCATCTTCCAGAGAGCACACCAAACTGGCAGTGCAATTGCACGCTGCCTAAGCCATCTTACCATTCCATAGAGCACGCTGCTTCTGGGTGATGGGACACTTGGTAAAGAGGGAGTATCAGTCAGCATAGGCTAAGTAATGCAGTAACAAGCGACAAAAGTTTCTTTCTCACTCACTGGGAGCCAGGTGGATGGAACGGCCTCTTTCTACAACGTTGTTGGTCTCAAGACAGGAAAGTCCATACTGGGGGCTTAGTTATATTGTTGGAGTGAGCCAGAGGGAGAAGACTGGGAAGTGTCCACTGGATCTCTGGGGTTCCCTGGAGGATTGCTGTCGGCACCTAGATGAATGCTAACTAGAAGCCAGACCCTCAGGCAACATCGGTTTGTAAAATATGCTGTCAAGCCCCTTCCCGGGAAGATGGGTGTTTTTGCCTGTTCCTACTGCCCTGAGCCCTGGAGGGATAGCTGTAAGGAGAGCTCACCCCCTGACAACTGCTTCTTTGTTTGCTATCATCCTGTGGAACTTGTGAACGCAGGCCCACTGGCTTTCAGAGCTAGGTGATGTGCAGCTCTGTTTCTTGAGTGTATTTTCAGTGCATCCACGGGAGGAGGGAAATGCCATCTTGGTCTGGTAGCCTCAGCACCCACCTGGAACAGGCCGCCCAGCCTCTCAGGCCAAAGGCCTCTTGGTAGGAGGTGTAAAAGCACTGACATAACTTCACCTTGGAGGAGATATCCTGATTTACCTCAGACCACTGAAGCCCCAAGGGAATTTTGAGGTGGAAAGTTCTTGTACTGGGGAGGATTTACTTTTCATTCTCTTACCTAAACTCTAGAATCCCTGTGTCCAACTAAAATGATCAATTTAGTGACAGGATTTTAGGTGTAATCCCTGATTAAGCCTCAAATAAACTATAGTAATTCTTCAAGATCTGGGTGTCTTCTGCACACCCCCATGCAGACTTAAATAGGATTTATAATGATTAATAATTGTGGAAGTAGTAGCTAAGTTTTATTAAGGGATTATAGTTTGCCATGCACATGTATTAACTCATTTAATGACCACAATATCTCTATGAGGTAAATATCCTTATTTTGGAGAATCATCACCCCTGTATCTTTCAAGTAGCACTAATTTATATGAATACCTCCGTCCCTTAACCCAGGAAATCTGTATTACTTTTTTTTTTTTTTTTTTTTTTGCCAATTTGGTAGGGCTCTTTGAATCTTCTTTGGGTCCTTCTTACCATGAGATATCTTACTACACAGATTGGGATTTTTCTAACTGTTAAAATATTAATTTTAACTATATACCCAGGGGCTGGTGGAATAACCAGAATATGCTTGGGATCTCACTAAGCTGTATTCAAGGTGGATTTGGACAAAATGTCACTTATCACATGGCTTCCATAAGCCCCCTCTCTAATCTCTAAGAATCTGTTAGCTTAGAGTCAGTGTCAAAATAATGTTTTTCCCAAGTACCCAGTTACCTTGGTAAATGGTCTTCAGAGATCTTTGGAAAACTAGGAGGAAGAGCCATACTGTGTCCTCGAGATGTTATTGCAGGGTCCTTCCTATGGTACCCAACTTCTTCATGTATTTTTCTGTCTACTATTACTTTCTGCCATTGTGGCTTAGCTCAAGTCAGACACATGGTCACAAGATATGGAAATTATTTAATAATATTTGATGACTTTTATTGATAACTTTTAGGCATCAGGACCTAAGAGAGACGTTTTCAATTTAGTCTATCAAAATAGTTCAGGTTTTTAGCTGAGTCAGGGATTTTTGCTTTACCACCAGGTTTGCAATAGGAGTGTATTGAATACTTGCCCAAGCACACTATCTCATTCACTACTCTGCCAGCAGGAGGGTCTTCCGTTGTAAACTGTCTTTGGAAATTCCTTTTTCATCAATAGGAGAGCTCTAAGACTGTGGCCTGAGTTCTCTTAGACTATAATTCTTTGAGATCTGATGGGTTGAGTCTGAATAAAGTGAGATCTTCCCAGGTCCAAGTCCCTTCTGGTTATGAGGAATATTACCCCATACTAAACAGGTCAACTGTGAATCAGCAGGACATGCTATCACTTTGGTGTTTATAGATCGAAAGTCTCAATTCTGTCACTAAATTGATCATTTTAGTTGGACACAAAAATGTGAAATCAAGAAAAAAAACCCATATTTTCCCTGTAACTAGTTAAATTAAGCTCTTCAAGTTCGTTTATCTCAGCTGTTCTTTCCCAATAACTTGGACACATGGGCTTTGCTGAAGGGCAGGCGGTGGTCAGGTACAGGGGCCCCCGACGCCTCTCTGGTGTCCAATTGTCTGCCTGTGTCAAAGTTCACTCCCTTCCTCCATCCTTGGGCCTCTGGTTCCCTGAAGGGAGTCAGGAATTGAGAGGGCAGTGGTGTTTCTGTGTTGCTTCTCCCTGGCCACATGTTTATATTACCCCAAATTGGGCAAATCTACAGCCTCTCACCCTGAAAATTATTTTCAGTTGTGCAAATAGGGCTGTGAAAATCCATATACACATGGAACTTCAGAATCAGTAAACTTCTGCCAAAAATTCTTTTTAAATTTTTTTGGCCACGCAGCTTGCGGAATCTTGGTTCCCTCACCAGGGACTGGACCCAGCCCCTGGCAGTGAAAGCACCAAATCCTAACCACTGGACCGCCAGGGAATTCTCTACCAAAAATGCTTGTTTGATCACTCCTATTAGAAGTCAACTCTTTTGCTTATCATGGTAAACACCCTCCCCTTTGTCTCTGTCTGGTAAGGGCTTCTCCTCTGCGCCCTCCTACTGCCTCTCCACCCCACTGAAGTCAGGGACCCTGTTTCCATTGTAGAACCTTCCACTTGCACACCCAGCCCATATGTACTGTTCAAAGATGGTGGGTCTCCCCTCCTGCGTTATTTCTAAAGCTCTTGGTGAAGAGCATGGTAACTGGGCCCTCTTCAGAAACACAGAGGATGGGTGCTGATCAAACATGCTAAATCCACTCCTGCGTTCCCATCCCTCCAGGTCTTTTGAGTTCTTTTTCTACATCATTCTAAGGGATTTATCTCATCTTGATATCATTTAGTAGCTTCAGTCTATTGACCAAGCTAACAACTAGGATCACTTCCAGATGCTTGAACTAAAGTCACAGACTAAAATTATGCCCTTCCCTCCTTGGGCAGACAAGCTGAGAATACATTCTTATGTGATTCTTCACATTTTTGCTGATAAAATTAGAAAACTGTCACATTTTTTAAAGTTGGAGGGGGAACATAAACTTTCATCTAGATTTGTCTTTATAAGTACATCCCAAGGGTGTAGCTACTCCCGGGGTCTGGGAGGACTTCATCACCTCTTGTTGGTTTTCCTAACCTCCTTAACCCTGCCCATACCTCTGTAAATAGTCTCTTCCTTAAGATCTTTTCAGTTAAAACCTTTAAGTGTTTCATCTGATACCATGTCACTCCCTCAAACTTCAGAATCCTGGGGAGGGTTTTGGACTGTCCAAGCCTTGACCATTTGCCTACATCCCAGTATCCACGGACTGGGAAAAAGAACCTGTGCTCCCACTTCTGTGTGAAGAGAGTTCTGCTTCTCACCAAGACCCACAGTCACGGGGATTTCTCCCAACAAGAAGGACGTTACAATAATCAGTCATTAAAAAAAAAAAAAACAATTATCTACTTTACTGTGGGACTGGCAAGTAGCTCTGCTTGCAGAAAGGAGGGTCTGTGGGCGGAGGAAATTAGGCTGCCAGAGGAGGTGAGGCCCTTATTAACTAAGGAGGGCCTGAATGTAGGCAAAGGAACATATATCTCATGAGATGAGAAGTGGGGAGCCATTGACGGTCCTGAAGAGGGAAATGCCACAAGTGATCTATGCTTTAGCAAGATTCATTGGGCAGAAGAGTACAAATACATCACTGGAAGCAGAGAATTTAACTTGCTCTGTTGTACTATGAGTTTCATGGGGGCAGGGCCCGGTGGAATTGTTTAATGTTTCTCTTCCTAGTGGTCAGCTTAGTGCCTGGCAAATAATGGGTATTCAATCCATACTAGTGATGGAGAGCAAAGGAGCGAGGGCTAACTGGGAGGCCGTGAAGTTAGCCCTGGTGAGAAACAACAAGGCCTGTATGGAAGGAAAGAGAAATAACATACACTGAGCACCTACCACATGCCAGACATTTAACCTAGATTATCCTACTGAACTCATCATCCATCTTCCATTGTACAAATGAGGCTTGAATACATTAAGTAAAAAGTCCATACTCATACATATAGTAAACAACAGAGCTGGGATTTGAACCCATGTCTGACTATGAAACTGGTACTCATCCACTACATTGTGCCATCCGGGGCAGTGAGGTTGGGGAGCAGGAAGAAGAGGACAGATGTAAGCCATCTCTGCAAGTGACTAGATCCAGTGGGTGGGGCAGGAGCGTGAAGCAAAGTTGAGGAATTTCAGGTTTTGAGCTGGAATCACAGGGAGATGGTGAAGCTGGTGAAAGAAATCAAGACGTCGAGGGGAGGCACTTCCAGGGACAGGACACTCTGGTCTACCTTGGACATGCTGAGTGGGGTCCTGGGGGACACCTGGATGGAGCTTGCCACTGGGCAGCTGGATGCAAGTTGGGACCCCAGGACAGAGGCAGCAGTAAGGAAATGGATTTGCACGTGGCCCATGTGGAGACAATGATTTGAAGGTGTAGGCATGGACCAGAAATGTTACCCAAGGACAGGATATGAATGTTCATCTTCCAGGCATGACCTGCGGCTGGGACTAAGTACAGATCCTAAATGTGTCCTGAAAGTAGGTCTGTCTTACTAACTCTTCCTATCAGCAGTTTTCTTGCAATTTTTCACATTGATATGAGCAAAGTGTGTTGGCAGGGGATGAAAAATACACAGAGGAATTCTGATCAGTGAAGCATTTACTGTTGGTGTGACCAAAGTCCTGTGCATGCATAACTTGCTTGATCTTCTCAAGGAGGGAAACTTTCAATAGCCAAATTAAGAGCTGCCACAGAAACGAAGACCCAACACAGCCATACATAAATAAATAAATAAATAAATAAATAAATAAATAAAAGAGCTGCCAATGCTGATGATTCTCCATCTGGGGGCTGAAAACCCAACCTCCAGAAGCCATGACTCCTCAGGTCGCCCACCTGTTACCAGGGGCTTCATCTGGGTAATTCCCGGGCAAGCCTCCAGGCCCAGACCAGGGGTTTCTGTGGCTGCAGGCGGGGATCCCTTTCCTCCGTCATCTTTCCCTCTCCCCCCACCCCATGAAGACTTACCGGATCACCTTGTCTGAGGGGTCCTCTTAGCTGGGGCTTAATAAGAAGCCAGGTCACTCCTGAATTGTAGTAACTAACGAAACACTTTCTCAGGCCAAGCTGTCCGATTACAACCACGTCAGACGTGGTCACCTTCGTCTTTCTACATCAAACCAAAAAATGACTTCAGATTTCTTTTCAAACACAGATTATCCAAAGTGGCTGAACTTTACAAATAAGAATCTTCTTGCATGCAGCGTTCTATAGTGGAAGAATACCCTGATTAATTAAGGCGAGCATTTTACGCCAACTTAGTTATAAACGACTGAAAATGTGCTTTTGCATCTGTTTAGGACGACGTTTCATGGGCATCCATGCTACATCACAATTTCCATGACAATAAACACACAGACTTATTTGATAGTTACATAATTGCGGTTTTCTTCTGCTTATTCTCATAGAGGTGGAGAGCTGCCTGTGTGCTTTTTGTTCTCCCTTCTTTTTTTTTTCCCTCCCAGAGGAAAAAAACAAATGGAAGACACACCAAGCCAGAGGGAAAGAAATAGTCAATATGACACTGCCTCATGTACGCTGCGCATTTATTTGCTAGTTTACTCTGAATTCCTTCGTGAAATGCTTTGCCAGCGGGTTGGGGCAGTGCACTTTGAGTGGCAATGCTCACTAATGACCACCAGAGGGCAGTGACAGCCTCATAATACCTCATGAAGGCATCTGGGAGTGAATCGCTCTTAACAATCCATAACTTCAACCACCTCTCTCAACCACTGTATAAATAACTACCATGACGGAAAACGATTTGCATGTGCTTTGCAGTCAGACTGCCTGGGTTAAATCCCAGCTCTGCCACTTACTAGCTGTGTGACCTTGGACAACTTACTTCACCTCTCTGGGCCTGTTTCCACCTCATTTCTAAAATGAGACTATAAATAATCCCGATTTTGCAGGCTTGTTGCGAACATTTAATGAGTTATTATTTGTTATGTACTCAGAGCCTGGCACATGGTAAACTATTTACTGTTATTACTAAGAATATTACATTAAACCCTTTCATTTTCTTTCAGGGTCCCAACCGAAGTGTCAAGGAGAAGGGACATGACTCAGGAGGAAGGAGGGAAAACTTTGCTGAATCTCAGGCCATGCCAGGAATCTGTGGATGATGGAGAAGGGGATGCCGGAGATGTCTACAGTCTGGCAGAAGAGCAGGAAAACGGTTCTAAGGGAGGTTGGGAGGGGCAAAGCCTGACCTAAGTTTGCCTGCTTCTTCCCCAAAGGCAGAATGACAGACCTGAGCTTGGGCCAAGGGAAGGGCTGGAGGCAGGTGAAGAGCTGTGCTTCCCAGCAGCAGTCAAGCCCAGTGCAATTGGCTGCAGCCAGGAGAGGCCGTCCTGAGGGGCCTGCTGCCTGGGCACCTTTCCGCGCAGTCCGGGTGAAGGACAAAGGCAGGACACCAGCTCTGAAAGAGAGGCCTTGGGGTTATTTTACAACCAGTGTGGCAGAGGCCAAGGAAGCGGGTGGGTGTTCCACCTGCCTTTAGCACAGGCATTCCTGAGATGGGACTGAGTGCAGCCCAGCCCAGGAGAAGGCGTGGGGCAGAGGTGGGGGAGGGAATCCGGGGCGGAAGGTGCATGCGCTCTTCTGGAGCTGTTTCTGGAGCCTCTGGGGCATGATCTGGAGGTAAGTTCTGGGTAAGCTCCTTGAAGGCAGGGACCACATCTTATCCAACCTTGTAGAACAGCAACTGTGCCTGCCATAGGGCTGTGAATAAAGAGCCCAGATCTCTCTTCTTCTGACACGTAGTAGGATCGCACTTCCCCACCCACCTGAAGTCGATAGGGCCGTGTGACTTTCTTGGGTTAATGAACTAGAAGCAGAAGCTTTAAGAGCCAGTGCAGTTCTTTATTTCCCTCTGACCCAGCGGTTGATGGCTGTTCCACCAGCCTGTGTCCTACTGTGACTACAATGAGCAGAGCGCCCCCTAGGCTGACCTGTGGTAGACCTATAGCAGGAGTAAGAAATCTACCTCTGTTGCTTTAAGCCATAGAATGCTGGGTTTATGGGCTATTTGTTACTGCAGCATAACCCAGCCTACCCTGACTGAGACAACATCTCTCCTTTTTTTTTTTTTTTTAATTTTATTTATTTATTTATGGCTGCACTGGGTCCTCATCCCTGTGCGAGGGCTCTCTCCAATTGTGGTAAGTGGGGGCCACTCTTCATCGTAGTGCATGGGCCTCTCACCATCGCGGCCCCTCTTGCTGCGGAGCACAGGCTCCAAACGCGCAGGCTCAGTAATTGTGGCTCACGGTCCCAGCCACTCCGCAGCATGTGGGATCCTCCCCGACCAGGGCTCGAACCCGTGTCCCCTGCACTGGCAGGCAGACTCCCAACCACTGCGCCACCAGGGAAGCCCCAGCTCTCCTTTTTATTGCCCTCTGCCATATACATATGCCTTTTGCACATTGCACCACGTCATTTGATCCTGTGGAAAGAGCTGTGAAGCAGGTCTCTTACCCCAATTTTCCAAGTAGTGAAACTGGGTTTCAGAAAGCTCAAGCATTCAGGGTCCCAGAGCAAAGTGATAGAACTGGGAATCCAACTCAAGCTCCTGGACTCCATCACCCTCCCTAGTATGATGCCTGACACCTACCAAACGTGCACATGGAAATGATAATACTGGCCAACACAACTGCAGTCCTCCTCATCATAATGCTTTCTGGAGAACGACTCTTTTTCTTGGTGTCCTGAACATATATGTAAGGATAGCTATATATAAAGAGCAAAAATCGATAAGAAATGACAGGTACAGTGTCTTACAGAGAGGACAGACATCAGCCAACATCACCTTGGGAGGGCTATCTTATTGTTATTGATAACCTAACATTGATTACAAGTGTTTTAAAAAACCAGCTTCAGTAATATTACTTCCCTCCCCAAGTCCCTAACCACCATCATTCTGACACCAGTTTTGCTCATTCTTTGTACTAAACTCTGCTCCAATAACATGGACCTGTTCAAGTTCCCCACTCACTCAGGACACTTTTTTCTCCTGGGAAACTGGCAAACTGTTCCAGCCAACTCATGAGAAGGCAGGTGAGGTGCCGTCGCTCCTATAGGTCACATTTATACTTGAACCTGGCTCTCTGAATGCCATTCCAGCAATGGGATTTCAGAGCAACTCTTCAGGCTGGTAGGCGAGGTATCTCTGCACTGGCCGCCTTTTCATTACACCTCGAATCACATCCTGTAATTGGCAGCCGATTCCACTCAGCCTAAGACGGCTTTCTGCATCCATCCATCTTTTGCTGCTGACTTTGAAGGGATCAAAAGAGCCCTGTGTATTTTCCTAATCTCCCTAATCCTCAGAACTATCCCTGTGAAGATACAGGTATCATCACCACCATTTTTCAGATGAAACAAAGGCCCAGAACGTTTTAGTGACAGGCCCAAGGTCACCCCCATGAGCTGGTGGCAGAGATGGGGATAGAACTCAGACCGGCTGATCTCCCGGGCCATCAGTCTCCATTAGACCCTGCTGTCTCACTGAATTCCCCCTGCAGTTTTAATTGAATATCATGTTCTTCTTCGCTTCCTGCCCTAAACAGAGGAACAGCTGCCACTTTACCCTTCCCGAGCCGGCTGGCGGTACTTCAGTGGTGGGTGAAGTTATCCTGGGATATAAAGTGGGTGAAGCATTTCAGGATAAAAGGGCCCATCAAAACGGAAGATATTCACCAAGGTATAAAAGGGATGCCCCGAATTTACTGCTTTCCCTTACTTTCCTGCTTTCCCTGACTTTCAAATGACATCGTGTCGGGCACCAGTCTAAGAGGGAAAACTGCGTGGGAGGGTGAGTATGGGGATTAGAAGGAGGGGATCTTATGGAGGGAAAAAAAGAAAGGAAGAAAGAAAGAAAAAAGGCGCAATGTTGTTGGTGAGAAGCCGATGCACGGCACTGTTGCACTGTCTTGGGTTCATCATTTTTTCTTGCGAATGATGATGTACGGCTTCAGGAGGATTAGTCCCCCTAAAAGCAGGGGGACTAAGATTTGCTTTGCCCCATTCTCTCTACTGTACAGTGACTACAGCAGTTGGTCTAGAACTTTGGGGTGTATCACAACCACCTGGGCCACTGGGGGAAGGCGTCGGTTTCCGGCCCTGTCCTAGGAGATTGTGGCTTAGGAGAATTGGTGATTGACTTGGAGGGGACACTTAGGGAAGGCTGGTTGATGGCTGTCATCATGCCCCTGCCCCTCATGTACATTTTGGAAAGGAGGAGGCCTGCCAGGGAGGGGCTTCCTGTCTGCTCCACCCTCAAAGCATTTGCAGAGGCCTGTCTGCAGGTGGAGTGAGCCCCTAGCCAGGAGGAGAGGGGAATCTCACCCTTGGAAATCTGAGCAGTTTGGTCCAAGCCAGGAGGAAATTGAAAAACTTCCCAACCAAAACGTTTACTTCCCGAAGAAATAAAAAAGCAGCTCAGGGTCATAAATCCGTGCCAACATCAGGACCCAGAGGTCAGGCTGGAGACCCCCGGAGGGGGGACAAGCATGCCCACCCCGGGGTGAGGAATGCAAGGCGGGAGATTCGGCGGGACGCAGGGATGCCCACGAACGCTGGGGTCCCAGGAGCCTCTGGGCACCAGCAAACGCCCCCTGGGAGGCGGGGCTTCGGGGTCCACGCGGCTCCCACGCGGGGGCAGCAGGGTCCTGGGGAAGCCGGCACCCCGGCACCCCGCGCGGCCACTGCTTGTCTGTATTGAAGAATGCCGCGCGCCTGGCATTCTTCCTGGAAGCCAGTTTAGGCAAGTTCACCGAAAGGAAGCAAACCCTCCGGGAAGACGGGTCAATGGCTGGCAGCGTGTTATTTTCTAAACCCAGAACCTGAGCTGATCCAAGAGGCCGGCTGACCGGGTGCCCAGCCTCAATCCCCAGGGGCCCATTTGGGGCACATGGGCCCCTGAGAAGGAGGCCCTAATTACCCTCAGGAGCCTCTGGAGTGTTCAGGAAACCATGAGTTATGACTGGACTCAGGACGCCTTCGGCTGTGAACTCCCGTTTGCAGGGGCTACTTATTTTAACATGCCCACATTCCCGCTCTGGGGAGCGGTTCCCATGCCCCCTCTCACCTTGGACTCTCAGTCACCCCAAATTATGAAAATTTGCAGAAAGGTGTCCTTAGAACCAAGGAAACGCTTTATACTTTTCTCACAGAGACTGGTGGTGGGAAGGGCATTTCCAAGGTCAAAAGGTACTGCTGGGACTAAACCTTCTATATTTTAATCACTTTCCACTGCTAGGGAATGAGACAGACCATCGTCTGCTGAAGTGAGGGAGGGGGTGGAGAAGTTTTAAATAATTTGACCTTAAAATAAAGCGTCTTCCCCTCAAGGATGACATTGTAATGTTAGATAGGCCCTTTAACCTTTCTAGGCCTCAGCATTTTTCTCTCTATAATATAGCTGTCATGTCATCCAGTAAGCAAATCATGAATCTTAACTGCCTTGGAAGGGCCCTGAGCTCCACAGTTGAAAGGCAGCAAAAGCTGAGCACAATATTAATGTGTGATTGCTTGCAATAAAATTAGGAACTCAATTAGAGAAGTTTGATGGGCAAGCCTCACAAAGATATAAGGCAATATTTGAAGCAGAGACATCATGGTTCAACAAAGAGTTGATTCTCCCCCAGAGCAATCATCACTAAAGGCCATCTCACATCTCTGAAATGGTGTTACAAATAAAACAAATCAGCACAAGGAGGTGGCAAGGTGTAGAGAAAAGGCCTATGATCTGGACTTGGCCAGCCCCCGTTCTAGCCCCAGCAGTAAATAGTTCATGATCTTGGGTAAGTCATTCCATCATCCTGGACCTTGCTTTCATCATGTTTTTTTGTTTTTTAGTTGTAAAAAAACACACAGCATAAATGTACCCTCTTAATAATGTTTAAGTGCACAGTACAGCATTGTTAACTATATGCCATTCATGGTGTTATACAACAGATTTCTAGAATATTTTCATCTTGTATTACTAAAATTCTATACCCATTGAAAAGCAAAGTCTTATTTTCCCCTCTTCAGGCCCTGGCAGACACCATCCTACTTTCCGTTTCTATAAGTTTGATTACTTTAGCTACCTCATATAAGTGGAATCATGCAGTATTTGTCTTTTTGTGACCAGCTTATTTAACTTAGCATAATGTCCTGAAGTTTATCCATGTTATAGCCCATGCCAGGATTTCCTTCTTTATTAAAGCTGAATAGTATTCCATTACATGTATATACACATTTTCTTTATCTGTTCATCTGTTGATGAACATTTAGGATGCTTCCAGATCTTGGCTATTGTGAATAATGTTGCAATGAATGTGGGTGTGCAAATATCTCTTCGAGATCCTATTTTCAGTTCTTTTGGACATATACCCAGAAGTGGTATTGCTGGATCACATGGTAGTTCTATTTTTAATTTCTTGTGAAACCCCCATATTGTTTTTCATAATGGCTACACCATTTTATAACCCTGTCAACAGTGCACAAAAACTCCAAGTTCTTCATATCCAACACTCATTATTTTCTGGGGTTTGGTTTGGTTTGGTTTGTATAGTGGCCATCCTAACAGTTTTGAGGTGATATATCATGTTTTTATTTGCATTTTCTTGACGATTAGTGGTATTGAGCATCTTTTCATATATTTGTTGGCCATTTGTATATCTTCTTTGGAGAAATACCTGTTCAAGTCCTTTGCCCATTTTTAATCAGGTTATTTGTTTTGTTGTTGTTGGGTTGTAGGAGTTCTTTGCATATTCTGAAGACTAATTCCTTATTCAATATGTGGTTTGCAAATATTTTCTCCCGTTCTGTAGGTTGCCTATTACTCTGATAATTGTACCCTTTGCTGTGCATAAGTTTTAAAGTTTGATGTAGTACCACTTGTCTGTTTTTGCTTCTGTTGCCTGTGCATTTGGTGTTATATCTAAGAAATCATTGCCTACTCCAATGTCATGAAGTCTTTCCCTGTGTTTTCTTCTAGGAGTTTTATAGTTTCAGGTCTTACATTTAGGACTTTAATTTTTGTATATAGTGTAAGATAAGGGTCCATCTTCATTCTTTTGCATGTGGATATTCAGTTTTCTCAACACCATTTATTGAAGAGATTATCCTTTTCCCATTTTGTAGCCTTAGTATCCTTGTCAAAGATCATTTGACCATATATATGAGGGTTTATCTGGGGGCTCTCTATTTAGTTCCACTGGTCTATATGTCTGTATTTATGCTAGCACTATACAATTTTAATTACTATAGCTTTGTAATATGTTTTGAAATCAGAAAGTGTGCAGCCTCCAGCTTTGTTCTTTCTCAAGATTTTTTGGCTTTTTGGGATTTTTTGAGATGCTATGTGTATTTTATGATTTTTTTCCTTTCTACAAAAAATGCCATTGGGATTTTGATGGGGATTTTATCGAATCTGTATATGGGTCTGGGCAGTATGGACGTCTTAACAATATTAAGTCTTCCAATCCATGAACATCGGATTTCTTTCCACTTATTTGTGTCTTCTTTAATTTCTTTTATCACTGTTCTGTAGTTTTCAGTGTACAAGTCTTTTACCTCCTTGGTTAAGTTTATTCCAGGGTATTTTATCCTTTTTGATGTTATTGTTTTCTTAATTTTCTTTTTGGATCATTTACTGTTGGTGCATAAAAATGCAACTGATTTTTGAGTGCTGGTTTGTTTTTTTTGTTTTTTTTTTAATTTTGTTTTTTTGGTTTTTTTAAAATTAACTAATTTATTTATTTATGGCTGTGTTGGGTCTTCGTTTCTGTGTGAGGGCTTTCTCCAGTTGCGGCGAGCGGGGGCTACTCTTCATTGCGGTGCGCGGGCCTCTCACCATCGCGGCCTCTCTTGTTGTGGAGCACAGGATCCAGACGCGCAGGCTCAGTAGTTGTGGCGCACGGGCCTAGTTGCTCCGTGGCATGTGGGATCTTCCCAGACCAGGGCTCGAACCCGTGTCCCCTGCACTGGCAGGTAGATTCTCAACCACTGCGCCACCAGGGAAGCCCGAGTGCTGGTTTTATATCCTGCAAATTTGCTGATTAGTTTCTTAATTCTAACAATTTTGTTTTTTGTGGAATCTTTAGGGTTTTCTACATATAAGATCATGTAATCTGCAAACAGATAATTTTACTTCTTCTTTTCCAATTTGAATATCTTCTATTTATTTTTCTTGCCTAATTGCTCTGGCTTGGACTTCCAGTACTATGTTGAATAGAAATGGCAAGAGTGGATATTAGTCCTGTTTCTATCTTAGAGGAGAAGCTTTCAGCTTTTCACTGTTGAGTATGATGTTAGCTATATAGGATTTTAGTATATGACCTTTATTATGTTGATGTAGTTTCCCTCTATTCATAGCCTGTTCAGTGTTTTCATCAAAAAAGGATTTTTAATTATGTCAAATGCTTTTTCTGCATCAGTTGAGGTGATCATGTAAATTTTGTCTATTATTCTATCAATGTAGTGTGTTACATTCGTTGATTTTTGTATGTTGAACCATCCTTACATCCGAGGGATAAATGCCACTTGGTTATGGTGTATAATCCTTTTAATGTGCTATTGAACTTGGTTAGCTAATATTTTGTTGAGGATTTTTACATCAATATTCATCAGGGATATTGGTCTGTAGTTTTCTTTTCTTTTAGTCTCTTTGTCTGGCTTTGGTATCAGGGTAATATTGGCCTTGTAAAAGGAGTTTGAAAGTATTCTCTCCTCTTCAATTTTTTGGAAGAGTTTGAGAAGGATTGACATTAATTCTTCTTTAAATGTTTGGTAGAATTATTCAGTGAAGCCATCTGGTCCTGGACTTTTCTTTATTGAGAGGTTTTTGAATTTTAATTCAATCTCCTTACTAGCTAGCTATAGGTATGTTCAGATTTTCTGTTTCTTCCTGATTCAGTCTTCATAGTTTGTGTGTTTCTAAGAATGTGTCCTTTCCTCTAGGTTATCCAATTTGTTGGCGTATAATTTTTTACAGTAGCCTCTTATATTCCTTTTTACTTCTGTGCCATTAGTTACAATGCCTCCTCTTCCATTTCTGATTTTAGTTATTTGTCATCATGTTTAAAGGGAGATTGTTGAACTAGATGATTTCTAAGGCCTTTCTAGCTCTGCAATTCTTTGGCATCTCAAAGGAATATTTTTAAGTGTATTATAAAATATTTAAGGCATACAAAATGATATAAAGAAGAATACAATGAATACCCACCCAACTTAAGAAATACAAGTTATATCAAAATAATAGATAACTTTCTGTGTATCCTTCCCATCCCAGAACAAGTGTGTTCTCCATCCCAGAACAACTCACCATCCTGATTTTGTGCTTTTCATTTTCACCCATCTCTTTACACTTTTATTATATGCATATATATGGATCCCTGAGAAACATGTGATATTTTGTCTCTTTTTAACTATGTATCAGTAATATCATACTGTATTTATTAGTCTACAAATGGCTTTTGTTCTCTTACTTTTTGTTTGTGACCTTCATCCATGTTGATGCGTGTTGCTCTTGTTCATTTTCACCCCTATATAGTACTTGATTATATGAAGGCACCACCATTTATTTATGCACTGTTGATGGACATTAAGTTGTTTCCATTGTTTTGTTTTAACCAATAATCTTACTCCAGATGTCCATGTACATATCTCCTTTGCACTCGTGTGAGACTTGTTCTAATAGTGGACTGACTACCTAAGGCAAAGGGAATGCACATCTTCACCGTGACTAAATAATGCCAAATTTTTCTCTAAAGTAACTGAACCAATGTATACTCCCAACAGCAGGGTATAAGATTTCCCATTGTTCAACATCCATACCATCATTTAGTGTAATTTTATACCCCATCTAATGGCATAAAATGGTAACCTGCTGTAGTTTTCACTTGCATTTCCCTGATAACCACCATGATAATTCATTTCATCATATGTTTAGTAGCCATTTATGTTTCCTCCTCTGTGAATTGCTTCTTCATATTTTTTTGCCTACCCTTGATTTTAACATAGATGAACTATGTTTACTGCCTATCCAGGGAAAGTCATAGATTGCATGACCAGATCTCACTATTGTGGATTGCGTTGTGGGAAATTATAACATAGCTCCCACTTGTACCACAGGAACGTGTGGACGAGCATTACCTTTCCTTAGGTACATTCAGTGTACCCATATTTTCTTCACACCAGTCAGTTCAGGTGGAGAATGTGAGTCTTCTGTTAGAAAATTGAAACCTGGGGTCTTCACAGGACTTGTCGCTGAGCTGATACTGATTCTATCCAGATGGCCACCTGCACCACCTGATCTGGAGAGGCCTAAGCATGCACTGGAGGGAGGCCGTGCACACTCATTCTCCAGTAAAGCGTCAGAGTTATGGCTCATGCTCTAATACTGAGAATTTCCTGGGTTTTATGGAGAAATGTGTACTTCTGGTATTTTTCAAAGTTGCAAAACGCTAACATTTATTTAGAGATGTGTCACAAGTGAAGCCAAAAGAAATATGCCCAAGGTTGAATTTGAGATTTTTCTAACTGCAATTTTGGAGCAGAGTGTTCACCAAAGAAGGGTCGGAAGTGAAGAGGCAAAGAGCCTCTTGTGTTCATTCTTGTTTAACTCTTCTTGTGGAAAATTGATTTTGTCCACAAGGGGTTTAAACAAGTGAGGATATAAGAGGTGGTGGGCACATAGGATCAGTCAACCTCAGCTTCCACACCTGACTAGTGTCTGATTTATGTGAATTCCTGCTGCTGCCACTGCAGATTGTCCCAGCTACAGTCAGGTCGGGTTGGCTTGCAAAGTGTAATGCTAGTGTGGACAGTGTGTCCAAAGTGGGTGCATCGCCATTGGAGAAGACCAATGTAAAATAAAATAAAAATCCGACTATTTATTGTCAGAGCCCAATATAAAAATAGAAATTGTGGCTTTGGAGTTGACACAGTTTACAGGACATCAAGAGGTAGAGAGGAGAGGTTCCCCCCCACCCCAGGCCCCAGCCACCTTCCAAAATATGTATATACATGTAAACACACGCACACACACACACACACATCAGTTCAGAAAATCATATCTGGGGGCTTCCCTGGTGGCGCAGTGGTTGAGAATCTGCCTGCCAATGCAGGGGACACGGGTTCGAGCCCTGGTCTGGGAGGATCCCACATGCCGCGGAGCAACTAGGCCCGTGAGCCACAATTACTGAGCCTGCGCATCTGGAGCCTGTGCTCCGCAACAAGAGAGGCCGCAATAATGAGAGGCCCATGCACCACGATGAAGAGTGGCCCCCACTTGCTGCAACTAGAGAAAGCCCTCACACAGAAACGAAGACCTAACACAGCCATAAATTAATTAATTAATTAATTAATTAAAAAAAAAAAAAGAAAATCATATCTACTCCATGAAGCCCTCATTCTGCTGATTTTAGTTTCTCCTATTTCTACTTTTAAGCCAAAATTCAGATGAATGAAAAACAAAAAAGGTAAGAAAAATTCTAACTCTCAGACCTAAAATTCATGAAAGAATGAACAAACATGTTCACCAGCAGATCGTGAAGCAAACCAACATACCATCAATAAGTTAGTCAATTGATGCATAATTATTGAGTTTAAGGCGTTGTGTGTATTCTGGATTGGGAGGCTCCTGTGGCTTCCCCAGGGTCCTCTACAACAGGTATTTAGGAATGTCCCACACCTGGAAGGCTGTTTCTGTTTTCAATCAGCATCTTAGACACAGCCAATAAAAGTACAGATAGAGCTTATAGAAAAGATAGAGCGGGCTTCCCTGGTGGCGCAGTGATTGAGAATTTGCCTGCCAATGCAGGGTACACAGGTTCGAGCCCTGGTCTGGGAAGATCCCACATGCCGCGGAGCGACTAGGCCCGTGCGCCACAACTACTGAGCCTGCGCATCTGGAGCCTGTGCTCCGCAACAAGAGAGGCCGCGATAGTGAGAGGCCCGTGCACCGTGATGAAGAGTGGCCCCCGCTTGCCACAACTAGAGAAAGCCTTTGCACAGAAACGAAGACCAAACACAGCCATAAATAAATAAATAAATAAATAAATAAATAAATAAATAAATAAATAAATAAGTTATTTTTAAAAAAAAAGAAAAGATAGAGCTAAGTAGAGAATAAATAGAAGACTATGGAAAGACCTGGTCAAAGGGAATCTTTGAAATAAATGAACCTTGACTAGTCAATCCATTCGCAAATATTTACTGAAGAGCTGGTATACGCTGTCAGTGTCTATGTTCTATTGGCGATATAATAGCATTCTTCCCACTGTGCCTCAGTCTTCTCAGCTGGAAATTGGGGATAATAATAGTACCTACCTTGGAGGATTGTTGTGAGTGTTAAATGGAATAACATATTTGAGGCACATAGAACAGTGCCTGACAGGTGGTAATTATGCAGTCAGTATTAAGGAAGGAGACAAATCATAAGCACATAGAAACTAAACAACAATAAAGACATCAATAAAGAGATGTGACAAGGCAGTGTATTATTAATTGCCAAACAAGTGCTTCTCACCCCTGAATGTCAAAAGTGAGGGCATAGAGCTAAGAGAGAGCCAAAAGAGTTTGGTTTCTCTCACTAGCCAAGCACCTGCTTTTTGCACATGTCTGAGAAGCTGCAAACTGGGTCCCTCCAGAGACACCATGGATCATGATGGGCTTTTGGGAAAGGACCCAGACCTGCCTCTTAGCACGGAGGTGGTGCAGTGGAGTGCTGGAGGGTGCAGCCGTGGTGCCAGACCGCCCAAGTTCAAAGCCCAGCACTGGCACTTACTAGTTGTAGGCTCCTGGGAAAGTTACTTAACTCTTCCAAGTCTCTGTTTCCTTGAATGTCAATGAGGAATGATAATAGTCTCTATTTCACACGTTGGCATGAGAATTAAATAAGAGAGTTCACATAACTCTTGTGATAGAGTACCTGGCATATACAAGTTAAATTGCTTATCTAAATGGGATGCTAAACCAACCGCTTCTTCAAGACCTCCAAAGAAAGAAATTCCACAGCCTGCCACATTGTTTGACCTGCTCCAGTGTTCAAAACTTCCTCCTGTTAGGAAATCCTCCCTGATTTAAGTTTATATAAGTTGAGAGGGTCATTAGAGATTTTTATAAACCAACTCATTCTACAGATGAGGAAATTGACCTGGAAGGTTTAAGCGACCTGCCCAAAGTCATCCAGAGCCCAGGTGGCTCCCAATTCTCCTGAAACTCAGATCCATGCTTTTCCTACAAAGTCTACATTAATTGTTTCCCTCTACGGGTCCTCTCATCCCACGCTCATTGTAGCAGGGACCCTTTGGTTCACCACATTCTAAATTTGTAGGCAGACCATTCCAAGCCCTCCATGGTCCGGCCCCTATCTATCTGGTGGGGCACCCAACGCAAAGCATATCCCTCTTCCCCATGTGGGCTCTGGACAAATTGCAAAATCAAACAAAAGGTGCAAACACGGCCAGAACATCACCTACATTACTGATCAAGGCTAAAGTGGAGAATATAGCTTAGTAAGAGAGCCAAGGGGCCTGCCAGCTGACCCCCAATTAGGCAGATTCCTGCACGCAGGCCCCAGGCGTGTGGACTGGCGCACAGAGAAGCAGATTTCCATGTGGCAGACATTCCGGATCCCAAAAAGAAGAGGAAGGACAGGGCTGAGCAGGATACATGCTCTCTATTCTCCAATTTACCGGTCAGAGAAGTCACTGCACCTCCCCAAGAATGGAGAGAAGTCAGGAGAGTGTGTGGGAAAAATCCCCTTTCTTAGAAACAGAGTGGGAAAGATTTCCTTTTCTAGTTTCACCTCTATCTAACCACTCCTCCCTTGCTCCTTACTCTCTGGCCCTACAAACCACTTGTAAGCCTTTAGCCCTGCTCTCTTGCTGGTTCTGCTCACATTTTCCCTCTGGAACACAGCACCTGGGCCTTTTGAGTCCCCAGATGTCACATACCCACTTATCTTTCAAAACATAGTTCATGCCTCAGCTTCTGTATGAAGCTCTTCCTTCCTCTTCTCATTTCCACCCTCAACCCCCAATGGGGTAGAATTGGCCAAGCCCTTCCTTGTGTTCCTGTTGTGTTCAGTACAGACTCTCCTCTTCGCCTTTTTAGCACTTTATTCCACTTAATTTCCTGAAGGTAGAGGCCACTCATCTATGTTCAAAGCCTTACACAAGACTTTGAACATGGCAGGTCTTCAATAACTTTTTGTTGAATAAATGATGTTGAATACTCTTCCTAGGTATATGATATAGCCAAGTCCTTATCTTTTCCCCATACTATTGGAATCTCATTCTTTCATTTACCCATTAAGTGTCAGTAGGCGCGTGACACTGTGTTAGGTACTGCAAAGATACGTAGTTTGCAGCCTCCCCTTTCTAGAATCATAGAGTCTACTTGTAAAGATCAGGTATGTTCACATGAAACAATTATGTATGTTTGTTCACATACAAACATGTATGTGCATGATGGATACAAGTACTTCTTAGCACCCATTGAACACTTTATAATTTACGAAGCTAAATCTGCACAATCTGCCATTTGGTCTAATGACCACCCTGTGAGTCAGAGTGCACTCACTAGCCCTATTTGACAGTTTAGGAAATTGGGCTTGAGAAGCATCAGATGATTTACGCAAACATACACAGCTGGCAGATGACAGAGCTGGAGCTTGAATCCAGACATTTGGCTCTTAATCCAGCGTGGTCTTCACATTAAGCAGCCAAACAAGTGATACAATGGAGGCTGTTTGGTTACACCGTGAGGGGAGAGTGGCAAGTACACCCTGCTTGTGTCCCTATAACTTCTGGCTAGGCTCCAAGGCCAGTGTGTGTGTGCTGGCCTCCTGAATCCCAGCAACCCACCCTTTGATCAAAATCTGCCAGTAGATGAAGCCCAGAGTCTTTCTGCTAAACTTTCTGGGAAAAGTTAAAGGAAGTTTAGGGGCTGAGAAAAGTATTATCTAAGGTGGAATGTTAGCTATCCTGCTGCACTGAACAAACTTGAGTTTGAAAGAAATGCAAATATATATGTATATAATATTAAAGTTTTAATAGAGTCCTGCTGTCCTAGCACTGAAGCTTCAGGTTTCTATGAAAATCTTTATATCAAAAATGTCTCTTGGAGACTGGGTGGGATGGTGGGGAAATGAGCAAATTTGAGTGGGAATTGAGTGACTTCCTGGCCAAAAGAGGGATTATGATAAACAAGCCAGGAAATGGGAATCATTCAGATCTGAGAAAGAGAGTGCTGTTTGTTCCTCTGTCTGAACAAGTGACTGCAATTTCCTATATTTAGATTTTACTTGAATAATATAGGTCTTTCCAAGTCTTCTGCCTAACTGTCCTTGTTATAGTGCATGTAATTTCCCTTAAAACACTTCAGCGTAGACAACATGATGTGTATTGTGAGTGCAAGTTAACTATAATCGACATTCATGAATATTGGAGACACATACTCAGAGATGAACACCACAGAAGAAGGACATAAAACACTTCAGCTCTCCTGATCTAAACCTGTATCTGAGAATTGGTTAATTAGCATAAAGGATGGCAAAATATTTTTTCATTGGTGAAGTAAATGGTGCTCAAAATAAATGATTGCCTAGAAAATTTGTAAAGGCATGTCTTCCCTTGCATGATTCTGGTGATCTACCACCTTCAGAGGGCTGCTCTTGACCTGGAATTTCATTTATCCTCTGTACCCCACACTGGGTAGAAGATGTGTGTGCTGATTCTGCTGTCAGAATGTTTGATGCATTTGCCTTGGCTTGCTTGGGGTAAATCTTTCATGCAGTGTGCTTGTCAGATTGCCTAAAAGGACTGAGAGTGGGGTCATCCCGAGCTTATGGATCGGCTTACATGATTGTTTGGGGACCTGAGTGCTGATCAATATCAAAATGTGGTAGAATGGGGTCCGAGACTTGTTTTTATTGTTGCCTACCACCAGGGAGCCAGGCTGTGGAGGAAGAAGACATGGAGTTCCACCCACCCCTAACTGTTGGAGGTGACCAAAACTTACCACTAGATTCTGTCAACTACTAATGGCCAAAGTGGCTTTAGGTCCTTTTGCAAAAGCCCTTAACAATCCTCTCCATTCTAAACAACCCCTCCATCCTTAACAACCCCCTTCATGCTTTTCACCTTCGTTCTTCCTTCCTCATACAGTTCTGTCAAATGACACCCAATCAAAGGAAAGGGTGCCAACAATTTTTACTGAACACTTATTCTATGCCCTTTATATGCATTATTTCCTTTAATCCACATTTCTAAAAATGTAGTATCACTATCCCATTTAACAAAAGTTGAATCTCAGAGGGATTAAGAAACCACCCCAACACTGCACAG
The DNA here is from genome assembly GCF_009873245.2 of Balaenoptera musculus. Classification (NCBI taxonomy): domain Eukaryota; kingdom Metazoa; phylum Chordata; class Mammalia; order Artiodactyla; family Balaenopteridae; genus Balaenoptera; species Balaenoptera musculus. Next base: position 30,362,696 of record NC_045787.1, on the reverse strand, counting down.
CTAGTACATGATAAAGCTGAGATTTCAAAAGCTTGGAATCAAGAACTCATGGTCTTTTCAGCAGACAACTTCACAAACTATTTTGAAGAGGGCTAATAATTGTTGGCACTTTATGCTCTTACATCAGATGGCTTCACCTGATGTTTTCTGAAAAAGAGAAAACCAATCATAATGACCTGTGGTCACCTTTTCCTTTCAAGACCATCCTTCTGCTGAAAACAAGGAGAAATCATTCCCTCTGAGTAGAAAAGTTTGCTTATGCTCTCCAATTGCTCTCCAGAAAACCTTACCAATGGTTAGACCATGATGGAGTGACAATTAGACAAGATGGAAGGGAATCCATATGGTGTCAAGAAGTACCTGAGGCCCATAAAGATATGCTTCATTCAGTTAGTTTGAACCATTATTACCTCCAAAGCCAAAGCATGGCTGGCCCTCCTGTTTCCACAGACTCCCTCCCACTGGCCTTTGACAACTTCTTTTCCCCTTTGAGGCTTCTTACCTGGAATTTGGCCTGATTTCCCCTGGATCAAGACGCATTATTTACTAAGGCCTGCAGACCTTACAGATGACCCTGAGCCCTGCATAGTTTAGGCCTACTCATTAACTGCCTCAAAGAAATTTATCTAGTGTCTTCCTTTTATCCTTTTATAGATGCGTCTGTAAAAGAACATGAGTTGTTAGACTCCTGTTTGCTAAGTGTCCTCTGTCTCTAAGACTGACTTTCCAAGCATGCTCTGGACTATTCTGCATTCAGTTCTGGGGATCATTGAGTGGGTTCAGAGGATAGGATCCCGATAAGGAAAGCTCAGGAGATCAGGCGTATGAGGTCAGTTCAAGGACTACAGGGGGAAGGTCAAGACAGAGAGTTAAGTTCCCATTTTGAGACCATTATTATTCTGAAAAGATAACCAGAGCAACTAGAATATAAAAGGAGAACATTAAAAGGAAAAGCTGTACTTTAAATTAAGGTAGACATTTTTGTGCAATTCATATTTAATAGAAAGATAAAGTTTTCCATGGCTGGAAGCCAAATTCTGGAGCAGAAAAAGGTGGACTGGAGTTCAGATGCTGTGGAATAATAGGGAATTAAAATATATAGATACGGGCAAATAAAACAATATTGGGTACACACTACATTGGTCATAGTTAAAGAGAGAATTTGTGAATTGGAAGATAGTTCTGAGGAATTCACTCAGAACACAGCTCAGAAAGACAAAGAGATAAATATGAAAGAGTTGTAAGAGACGGGGAAGGTAGATTGAGAAGGTTCTGACACATATCTAATCATTTCAATGAAAGAAAAAGAGTGACTGGGGGAGAAGCAATACTTAAAGAAGTCATGGCTAAGAATTTTTAAGAATGGAAGAAGGTCATGAAATTTCAGATTGAAAGCACATACTGTATACAGGGCAGCATTTAAAAAACAAAACAAAACAAAATATTTCATGGCGAAATTGAAGTACACCAAAGATAAGGAGAAAATCTTAAACTGAACGTGTTGGGGTTAGGGTAGTGGGAAAGGGACCTGTCTTCAGATATCTGAAAAGCTGTGTCTTGGAAGAAGAGTTAGTCAGGATGCCTCTGAGTCCCTCAGAGGGTGACCCAGGACCTAGGAGTAGAAATCACAGGGAAGCAGATTTTAAGTGAGTTTAAGGAAGAACATTCTAATAATAGGGGTGCTCCAGAATGTACAGCTTGCCTTATAATAAGAAAATGAGTTCTCTGTCACTAGAAAGTTTCCTTCCTACATAGAGTGCCCCATTCAAAAGGGCACTGGAGGGAAGGCAGGCAGATTTGGGAGGGGTTGGATGGTTGAGGCTGGGGTAGTGAGACTTGGGCTATTTGAGCAGCTTAAACATTGTGGGAAATGGGGACTGGTGGATGCAGGGAAATGGAGAGAAAACAGCAGTGCCCAAAGGGGAAATGTGCTTTTACCTCTGTAATGATTTGTTTGGATCTGTCCACTTGCTTGTCATTTTTGAGATGAACTATCTACCTTTCTTCAAATTCTACTCCACAACCTCCCCTAGAGTTAGGTAATTTTCTCTTTCATCAGCCTGTTTCTTCTCCTACCTGGACCTTTTAGCAGAGTTATTCACCATCTTGAAACTGCCCACCCTCATCACCTTTTCCAGAGGAGATTAGACAGCCAACATAAAACTTAAGATATTTCCATATATGAAGGTGTCATTGGAAGGTATCTGTTCCTGAGCCCTTTTCCCCTTAATTCCCTGATGTAGAAGACAGAGTGACTGCTCTAAAATCATGACGACTCAGATCAGTAGGCTGTTCTGTTTTACAAGGCTCTGTTATGGACACTAACCTCATTTAATTTTTCACAAAAGAGGTGAAACAGTCATTATCACCACCAGGAAATCAAAGATCAGGAAGGTTATATAACATGTCTACGGACAAAAACCAACACTCAGCAACGAATCAAGTGCCTAGGTTTCCAAATCAAGAGATGGTTGGTCACCCCAGGTGATTGAAGCCATCTGGTCTACAAGCAAATTGAGAGCTGGTTCTAATGCCCACATTGCCTCCAGGAGGGAGGTTTTGTCTACTGGGCATTGCTTCTCATCTGCCTGCCCGCTGTGCTACCCTGAGTGGGCTCTGTAGTCTCTTGCACTCCTAGCTGATACTCCAAAGAGATATTCCCAGAGAGCCATGGTTGCGGAAGTCAAGAGAATGAGTCTCAGCCCTAACCCCTGGTAGAGAGTCAGCACCCAGTAAATGTGTCTTGCATTGAATTAGAATTACAGCTACATTGACCACCAGTGGGCTGTCCAGGAAACCCACCAGTATATTTCACTCCCAGTGCTCACTCGGCTCTAGCTGCTCTGGCCTTTTGTTGGTCCTTGAACAGACCAGCTTCCCTCTTGCCTTGAGTCTGGATTTTCCTCGCCCACTCTCTCTCCTTCAGTTTTCCCTCAAATAGCTTTCCCAGGCCACCCTATTTATAATCCCAGCCCCATTCCAGTACTCCTTATTCCCTTTCCCTATTGTACTCCTTTCAATGGCACTTAGGATCATCTGCCATATATATTTTACTTGTTTATTTGTGGGTTATCTGTCTCCCCTGACCAGGGAATACGCCCCTTGAGGACAAGGGCTTTGTTCCCCGCAGGTTGGTCAGCACAGTGACTGCCTTTTGTTCAGATGTATTTGTTGAATGAATGAATGAATGAATTCATTTATAATATTGTCTATATGGACTTCCAGGTTCAAACCACTAATTTATAAGCTGATTTTTGGAACATAAGTCAGTTCACAAATAGGGACGTTCTGGACATTTGTGTGTGTTAATAATGAAATACAGAAATGACGTTTACTAAGTCATTTAAACCTAGTCTCACTTCAGATTGAACTGTGGACCATCCAAACCTTGAGATAGGAACAGGGAAGAAGATTCACAGGGCCCCCGAGGTCAGCTTGAAGCTACGTGGGGACAGAGCGGGGGCTTTGCTGAGTGGAAGTTGAAGCAGAAAGCCCGGAACTAAAGAGAAGAAGAGGGAGAACAGCCATCCAGCTGTGGAAACCGAAAGCCCACTGTGAGTCTAGGGCAGCAAGGGCCAAAGAAAGTCTCCATTATGATGCCAAGGAGCGAACATGGGGGTGAGGGGGCCATTTAGGGAAGGAGTACAAGGTGCACAGGGAGAGTGGGGGAGTGCTGAACTGTGGGTGAGGGTAAGAGCACGTGGGAGGAAGAGAGAGCTGGACCTGGGGGTTTCCAGAGGAGGCTCGTGGCAGCCGGTGGTCCTGCAGCTGACCTTGAAACGTGGATGGGTCTACAGCCTCAGTGGGGAAGGAGTGCTTGTCCTAACCTGGGCCAGGAGAACTGGTGCTGCAGAAACAGGGACTGGGGTGCCACAGCACAAAGCCCTGTGCTAGCAAATCTAAAAATACCCGCCCTATTTTTTTCTTTCCCTCTTGGTCTCTTTTCTTCCCACCCTCCTTCCTATTTTCTTCCTTCTCTGATGATCCTTTCTGGCAACGCTGGGACTCACTTGCTCATTCCCCCCCACCCCCCCCACCCGGGGAAGCTCCCCACCCCCATCGGTGGGCCAGACCTTTACAGGACTCCCCGCTGTTCAGGTACAGGCCAGCAGCTGCTCCAAAGGCCCCCAACCCCCTCGACTCAGTTCTCTCAAATACCAGTTAACAGGTGTCAGAAATGCTGGCCCTGACTAAGAGACCCACGTCTGCATAACAACCCAACTATTTTGGCCGTCCACCCCACGAGCATAAATATCGTGGTGTTTGAGCCCCTGAGGCCTGTGGAGTTTACAAGTATGCTGTCAAGATCTCTTCATTGGGCTAGCGCTTGAAGTGCTGCCAGAAAGCCAGGGGACTCCTGTGCTTTTATGTGTTCCCAAGCGCAGGCCGCCCTGGCTCCTGGAGGGGCCCTCTGGGGACCCAGTGTCGGTGTGAATCTCAAACAGCAAGCTGACATTCCGGTTGGGAGTGTGACAGTGCATGCCTGGGTGATGATGCCAGGGCGGCAGGTGACACGGGTCCACCGCAGAGGGGGAGAGTAACTGGAGTGGCTTCTAGTTACATGTCCTCAGAGCTCCGAAGGATGGAATCAGGGTTGGGGGAACGGTTGTAAAATGACGTTACAAAATCTGGATGTGCTGATCAAATAGAGACCACTGAGATGGGGCATTCAGAGATGAGTGTCCCAAAAAAGGCATCTGACTTGGGCTGATCTAGGATTAAGGACATTACAAGCCAGAGAGACAGACCGCCGTCAGCCAGTGAAAACACACACGCACACGCACGCACACAGTCTGCCAGACACCGAGAGAAAGAGTAGGCGTCCATCTGATGCCCCCTAGATGCCTCCCAGAGGAATTCCTCTTTCTGGGCACTCTCCCCTCCTCCCTCCCCCAGGCCTCATGCCGGCCACTGAGGTTCTAACTCGGGGTAAACATCTGAAAACAGAGTGGCTGCCAGGGAGGGAGAAAAAAGAGGCCAGGGTGGAATGGGATGGGGTGGGGCATGGCGACAGGAAGAGCTCAAAAGATTCTCAAGTTGGGTGACTACCAAGGTTGGCTTGCCCCAGAGGGCACTTGGGTCCTGGCCTGGCAGGTGTAGGGGAGCGGGTACAATGCGCGCTTCTGCCGGTGAGGGCAGACTTTCCTGTCTTGCTCCGCTTGGGGTTCAGATCTGGTGGAGCTTGTTGCACCGTTTATAAACTTGGTTCCGCCCGGACAAGAACTGTATCAAATGGTTTGAGTAGACTTTGCCTCACCCACTTTGGGGTCTGCACAGCAAGTTGGAAAATCCACATAGGAGGCATGATTCGGGGGCTACTGAGATATCCCCACAGGATCAGCCTGGTTATGCCTTTGTGATCATTGTTCTAAGAACTCCAATGAGGAAGGCTTTCCAGATTTCCCTAGCTCTGTCACCACTTGTCACAGAAGCCCCGAATATAATAGAGTTTACATTTGTGAGAACCAACCCCCAGAGAGAGGCATTGAAGTATACAAGATCACATACTTCTCTGGTGGCAAAACCCAGCTCCTTGGTCCCTAATAAAAACTCTTTCTGCTACACTAGTCCTGTTCTCTCAGCCTTGTACATAACTCCCTAACTTATCAAGATGCGATGATAAAATACTCTAAGTAAATGCATCCTTTGGAATATTTCCTCTTCCCTGAAGTAGGCTATAAACCCTTTGTGAGCAAAGAGAGGTGGACTTTATTCCTTTGCTCCCTGGTCCTGAGTTAATTTTATACTCTCTGTGCAGTGTTTACCTCATGTGCTCCTGGCCCCTGACCATTTAAGGGGAAAACAGCCCTGAGCTGCCCTGAGAAATGCCTGGATGAGCCTAACAAGAATCCTAAAATGATGTCGAGTCCTGTCCCTCAATTGTTAGGATTTGCAAGAAGTCGTCTGCTTCTAAGAGAAAGCCAGGTGCCAGTAGAAGTGAAATAGGAAGTTTTCAAAAGGATCAGGTCAGCTTTCCTGAAATCTTGTCGGATGAAGATAGAAAACAAATAAATTTCACCCAACACAAGAAAACAATTTATTTCTCTGCTCCATGGTGGCCAGAGGCCCCTGAGCTATAAAATCGGAAGGGAGCGTAGGTTTCAGAAGGTTGTTGGTGGGGTCATTTTTATCGTACAGTTCATGGCCCCAAGATGGCCAAAGAGGAGTGTCAGACTCACGAATCGCCCTTTTCAGGGGGAGGGCCGCTCTGGGCAGACATTTCGCTGATCATAATCACTTTTATATGTAACTGGACCTTAATTCATTTGGTAGTCTGAGCTACGGAAGGGCAGCACAGATTAGAGAGCTATGTCTGTAACTGTTGAAATCTGTGCCTGGCGTGCATTTGTGGGGAAATTAAAAATAAAATGAAGCTCATCTGAAAAATGTGTGGACTAGAATTAGCCGTCTCCTGACCGGTCACGCATGGAACTTGTCGGAGATGACAAGGACAGAAAAGTGAGACCTGGGCAGCAGATCGGGCCGCGCTGCCCGCCAGGCCCTTCGGAGCCTGTCATAATTTATAATGGATTATCTTAGGAAATAGATGAGGACGGCTTGTGTTCAGGAGCCAGGAAAGACTACTTCGGTTTAAAAAAAAAAAGAGCCCAGAAAACATGTCTCAGAAACGCGTGACCCATTGTTATTTATTCCGCAAGGTATTTAACGCCTTGACTTGGTTTGAATTAACTCATTAAATCCTCTGTTATGAACATGACGTTTGAAGGGAGTAAACATCGCCAGGCCAGGTAAATGGTATCCCTTTTTAGCGCTGGTGTTGGGCCTCCTGCTTGCACGCTTTGCCATAAGGTAGCTCTTCAAATGTACTGGAGTTTTTATAGTTTACACCTTGAGTTTCAAAAACTGGGTCTTACACACACACACACACACACACACACCCCTGAGGGTATCTTCCCTCTGTGACTTCTCTCTTCTTCCAACACCGCCCTTCATGGACACTTCATTTGATTTCAGCAAATGTAATTGCTCTGGACCAACGACATTTGGGTGCACACAGAGAGAAAAGGGCAGTAGCGTCTGTTGACTCTCCTCTGCGCAATGTGAGGGTACCTTATATAAATTCTGTTTACCTTCACAAAGACCCTTGGAACACTATCATTCTGCTGATTTTACTGGTGAGGCAATTGATGTGTGGAGCGATTACATGACTTGCCAAGATCTACCATCCTACAAGTGGCCTCACTGGGCTTTGAACCCAGATCACTGCGGCTTCAAGCCTGGAAGGGTACACCCAGTCGAGGTGAAGTCAGAAGCCTACCGTAACTGGGCAGGAACTGCGCTGTCAGAGGAATTCTGACGCTGCAGCCAGTTCCATCTCAGCCCTTCTCTCATCCAACCTAGTCCTCACATCCAGGTTTCTTTTCCCGGAAACAATTATGAGAAAAAAAATGCACTTCAAACTTGCAAAGGTAATAGCAATTAAACAACTCCCTTTCCATTGTCAGCTGGTTTCTCTGTCTTAGTAGAAAGTCTAATGGGCTGTTTTACAGGGATGACAGAGACAGATAATGAAAGTCAAGCTTGTGCACAAAGCTTCTGTGAAAGCTTGGTAATTAGCGGCTTTGCATTGTTCTTTAATAACAGTCACCTTTTAGCACGATGCCATCAAGGCACACACTCCAAAGTGTATTTACATTTTAGCCACATTCTTTGTGAACACAGCCGCTAGTTTTTCATTCAGAGGAGCTGCATTTCAACCTCTGTAGAAAGAAGGACCAAGGGGTAGCTGTTTTGTCCAAAATGTATCCAAACACTTAGTGCATCAGAAGTGAGATGTGAACATTCACAAATAGGTTTCCGGGGAAGCTTCAGGATTGAAAGGAAGGGCTGATGAGAAGCCTGGATGTGAAATACAGTCCCAACCTGCCTACGTGAAATCATCTGTGTCACACGACAATGGAGGGTGAGTGTGTGTGTGTGTGTGTGTGTGAGTGTGACTCACTGTGGGGAAAGTTCAGTGTGTTCCTCAACAACGACTTGTGTAGCCTGTGGCATAGAGGATGTCGGAGGCCATCTGCTGTTGAGGGATCTCCAGAACAACAGAGCCCCAAGCACTTTCATTCCTGCCCAACAGATGCGTCACTTCTGCCACTGAGGTGGAAGGAAAAGGGACCAGACCTTTAACAGGCACCTACTACATGCCAGGCACCATGCTAGGTGCATTCTCAAATCTTCTTAATCCTCATCACAGCCCTCTGAGGTCTTCTTCCTTTTTTAGAGATGAGGAAATTGAAACCAAGACAGGTTAGGTTACTTGCCAAACATTACATAACCAGTCGGCAGCCTGAGAGTCAAGTCCACATGTATCGGACTCCCAAACTGAACTCTTTGTCCCCTGTTAAAATGTGACTGTCCCTGGGAAAGGCAGCACGTGGGACTCTATCAGTCATTCACACTGTAGTGTAATGGATTGACCCTACCCTTTCCTGAGTGAAAGTTTTGCGTAAAAAGCCTAAAGGTTCTAGATTCCACAAAGGGAAAGAAAGAGCACAGAACAAGGGCACGGTAACCACACAGACACACGTCAGTCACTTCCTGATTTTGTTCAGCCGCGAATATCTCTGGTGGCCTCAACAGAGCAGGTGACAGGGGAAAGGAAGTGTGTAATACAGTGTCTTTCTTCAACTCTCATTTCTGAAAGAGAGTGAAGGATGGAAATGCTGCTAATGTTCCAGGAGGAGGAAGAGAGGGCTTATTTTTAATTTAGGGTAGCACAACTCCGGATACAAAAGCAGCGCCCCTACCTAGGCTGCAGCGTGGACCGGGTTCCGCAAAGCCTCCGGGCTGAGTGGGTCTGGGAGTTATTCTCCCCGGTCGCTTTCCTCAGACCACTCTGCTCAGCACCACCCGTTTGGCCCCTGGGATGTAAGAACTGGCTGTCTCCCTTCCGAGCTATGTGGGCTCCAGCATGTGGCTTGCCCTCTCTGTTTCTTCATCCGTGAAGCGGAAATCAGAATGCCTACCTCACAATATCCTTGTGAGAATCCAATAAGATAACGTGCCAGTAGCACTTAGTAAATGGTAACTAATGTGACCATATAATCTGTAGTCAGGATATAAGAGGAATTTTGATCAGAAAGCTTTGGGGCCAAGTTGACCTTAGCCATCAACAAAACTTTCACTTGCTACACTGTGTAAACTGAGGGGTGACAGAAGGACTTTCAGCTCTAGACTCCAAACTATCTCCTTTATGCAAAAGTCACAATGTCTGAAATTTCACATTCAGGATATATTCCTTTGATAATTCCTTTGCCCCAAACATCCTTTTCTTAATTCTTTTGATGGGTAACACATTAAATTGGTGGCTACCAACGCTGGCTGCCCATTGGAATTGTCTGGGGAGCTTTTAATAAATGCTGTTGCCTGGGTCGCACCCCAGATCCCCAAAATTAGAATCTCTGGGAGGAAACCAGGCATTAAAAAAAATACCTGCCAAGTGTTTCCAAGTCGCCAAAGTTGAGAACCCCTGCATTAAATTATTTTACTCCATTAGAATGTAAGCACCAGGAGACCAAACTATACAGCATGGTGTCCTCAAAGCTTACCTACAAGTTTACTGTTGTTGTTATTGATTTAAAAAGATGTTGGTGACTCTAAATTCTACTTTAGCAAGAGCCAGAGGTGAGGTGAAGAACAAGGAGCTAAAAGGCACAGAAAGGAGAAATAAGCTCTAGGTAATTACAAAAGAACAAGTCATACTTCTAAGGAAATTCAGCTGTTCATCATTCTGATGATATTTCTAACAGGAAAGGACAGATCTCTTGGAAAGAGGGACAGATACTACACTAGGATGGAAAAAAAAATTTAATTTTAAATCCTTTTTTGTGGTTTCTATTTCCTGCTGAAATGTACCATCTTTTCATTAATTTTGAACCTATTTTTCTTCATATCACTGGACATATTTAAAATAGCCGCTTTAAATATTCATCTGTTAACTCCAAAATGTAAGCTACCTTAGGATTTCTTTCTCAAAAAATGGGTCACATTTTCCTGTTTCTTTCTTTGTCAGGTACCTTTGTTTGTCTCTTGATTATTGCAATGTTAAGTGGTAGACACTCGGCATTTAATTTCTTTGTTTTAGCAGCAATCAAGATGGTTGGATTCAAACTTCACACTCTTATCTCTTGGGTAGCACCGCAAATCTCAGTTCCATTCTTTTAGCCTTAGATGGGCCTCTCAGTCTGCTCTTGTAATAGCTGAGGGGTCAGCCAGAGATTTGAGCAGTTCACACTCAGACTTTGGAGCTCTCCCTTTCTGGCTCTTTCCAGGAATCTCTTTACTTTCTTGTGGCTGCGGTTGCCCTGAATCCTCTAGTTCTACAAGCCAATAAGATTGAGAGTTTCTTTCAGAGTTTTTGCCACCCTGTATGTTATAGACTGAAACCAGCCTTCAGAAAAAAAGAGGAGGGAACTCACCCCATACTATTTCCTTCTTCTAAGTGACTATACAAAATCTGTCCCCTGAATCTACCTTTCCAGTGCCTTCGAGTGGTTGATTTTATTTGGTCTGTAGTTTATGGTTGGTCTGGTAGGGGATTACTTGTTTATACTGTAAGCAGAACCAGTCTATACATTTATTTTAGGTTTTCAACTTTGCTGCCATTGGGAAATGATCTCATAATTACTTTAATTTCATTAGAATCTATATTACATTTCCATCTTCATTCCTAACGTTTTTGCTCTTTTTAACCTTAATCAGGCTTACAAGGGTTGTTTTTTTGTTTGTTTGTTTGTTTGTTTTCCTTCTTCTATTTTGTAGATATTTTCAAAGAACTGATTCGGGAATTTATCCTCTTTTCTAATTTTTTCTTTGTCTATGTCAGCTTAAATATTTGTAATTCTGGGAGGAAATTATAAGAAAATAATTGTGTGTAAGAATTTGGGCTGGAATAAGGACATGTGAAAAGTAAGTTTTTCATTTTAATTCATCTATGACCCAGAAGTTAGAGGGGTCTAACTTAGGAATATAGGAATATAGGGATTAGGAATGTAGAGAAGCATTAGGAATGCTTAGGAATATAGAGAAGCAGTAGGGAAGAGGATCCTATTCCCACTGTCTTATTGGTCTTGGACCACTTTATTTGCATCTTAGAACAATTTCCTTGCTTTCTATGAGGTCTGTAGTCATCTTGTTCTAAAAGGCCTACTTAAAGGTCTTTGTTGAAACATTGATGACAAGAAACTGGAATAATCCAGCCAAGCTCTACATCAAAGAGGAATAAGGACATAATCAATGAGACTGGAAGAATGGAACTGTTTCTCCAAGATAACGTAAATGGGCTGGAACTAAAGCATTTCCAAATGCAACCATGTCTAAGAAACTGACAGTGAAATTACACATGTGGCAAAGACTTCTCCCCATGATGGAGCTTTTCTCAAAGCTGATAAAATACTATTTTTTGTGACCATTTACAAAGCCTGGATATTGTTAAGTGGTAGCAATGAAATGTCAAAGGGAAGCTTAGCTATAAGCTTTAGTACTGGCCAGCTCCTAAGTACTCCAACACCCCAAACCTGGAGAGGACAATACAGCAGGAGAAACAAGGGATCCCTGAATAGGTCATTAGTCTGCCAACTGTTCCTGAGTAGGAACAGTTGGCAGACATATGGGACCCCTACCCATCCTGTTTGAAGGAAGATATACTCCCTCAGCTCTAGCAAAAGTGACTTAATCATTGTTTTGGGGACATGCCCTGTGGGTTCAGGGCACTCCGTATGCAAAGCACAGAAGGGGTGCCAAGACATGCTCTAGGCTGCGATCAAAGCATTTTATCTAATAGGCACAAGAAAGTCTATTCCTCCAAGCAAATGATGGGTGAATGTACAAACTTTAGTTATTTGTGTATGTGTTTTGCCTCCAAAGTTTGAAGCTCTTTAAAAGTAAGGCTCACTGCGGGGGTGGGAGGGAGGGATAAATTAGGAGTTTAGGATGAACATATACACACTACTATATATAAAATAGATAACCAACAAGGACCTACTGTAGAGCACAGGGAACTCTACTCAATATTTTATAATAATCTATAAGGGAAAAGAATCTGAAAAAAAATAGGTATATATGTATATACAGCTGAATCATTTTGCTGTACACCTGAAACTAACACAACATTGTAAATCAACTCTACTTCAATTAAAAAAAAGTAAGGTTTGTGCTTGCTTCTATTTTTTGTTGCCCACAGCGTTTAGCATAAAGCCTAGCACACAGTAAGTATTTGATAAATATTTCTTGTTTCCAGCTAGGTCCTTTCAAATAATTAATGAATAAATAACTGCCTTTACTACTGCCATAGTCTATTATCATCCCCCCCATCAATTTACTCACCAATCAGAACTATAACAATTTCACTAATAAAACTCAAGAGGCACGTCCTGAAAAGACATGGTTTACTAAGTAATAGAAGCCAATCTAAAAAGGCTACATATTGTATGATTCCAACTGTATGACATTCTGGGAAAAACAAAACCACAGAGACAGTAAAAAGATAAGTGTTTTCCAGGGTTTAAAGGGGAGGGATGAACAAGCAGAGCGCAGAGGATTTTTAGAGCGGTAAAACTATTCCATATGAAACTATAATGGTCAATACATGTCATTATAAGTTTGTCAAAACCCATAAATGGCAGTACACAAGAGTGAACTCTAATGTAAACTATGGACTCGGATAATGATGATAATGATGTGTGATAATCATGTGCCAGTGTAGTTTGTAACAAATTGTACCACTCTGGAGTGAGATGCTCATAGCGGGGAAGCTGTGCATGCATGAGAGCAAGGCTATGTGGGAACTCACTGTACTTTTGCTGTGAACCTAAAACTGCTCTAAAAACATAAATTCTATTTTTTAAAAAAGTCATCTCTTTTCAATGCCTTTAATGGATCCTCTCTGTATTTGTCATAAATACCAAACCCCTTAGCCTTGCACCAAAGGCCAACCATGAGTTGCCAACTTCTTTCAGGGAGAGGAGATCTCTTTTCCGTGCTTCTCATCTCCCCACAAAACCCTTATGTCTCACTTGTCCTTTCCCCTGTTGCCATCTTAGAGTCCTTCAAGACACATTCAAATACCACCTTCTCCACCATTCTCTTTCCATTCTCTACATTATTCAGAAGTTATAGTTCCTACCTCTAAACTCCAGTAGCCAGCCAAATCTCTATGGCATCACATTCTACCTTGTTTTTTGTGCACATAGCTCACTCAAACCAAAGGACTGTCAGTAGGGACCATTTATGATGTATTCTTGTATCTCCCATGGCACCTAGCATAGTGCCTTGCTATTAGATGTTTTTAAAAAGTTGCTGAATAAATATTAAACAAATATCCTATTTACTGTGCTATATCACTTTAAAATTTCACATGCATTTTATTAGGTACTTTTATTCTGGATAAAATAATTTAACCCAAAGGAATAAGGTAAGACTTTTCAGAAGACTCACCAGTGAGACATTTTGGGAAGGTGAGGGTGTTCATCCATTATTCATAACTGAATAGCCCCATGCCTTTATTTACAAGCCACCCTTACAAAAAACCACCTCACACACCTTGAACACATCTTTCTCCACTGCAGTGGCAGAAGAAGCTAGGTTCCTAGGAAGGCAGTTGGAGCAGGTGTTTTCTGGTTTCTCAGTCATCGCCCATGCCTCCCTTCCTTTGCTTTGGTTCAGGCCTTCACCCTTTCTTTACATGACTCAGGGAGCAAATTTTGATTAATCTTTACTATTATAATTTCATCTCCCTTGCCAGTTATTGGTTTAGAAAGGAGCATGGATCCAATCTTGGCCAGTAATACATAAGAATTTTCTTGGGGGGTTCTGAGAAAGTTTCTTTACTTTAAGATAAGAAAAGATACACAGCAAAAGCATCCTCTCTTCTGCTGGACATCCTGTAGATGTCATATAGATCCTATGAAAGTCTAGATAATCTATTCTATAGATGTCGACTACTATAAAGTTGTCAAATATCATAAATTTAGGCTTTATGAATTTGGTATTTTCCATAAGACAGTGACTGAACTGAATTTCACCTTTGCTTTAAAGAATTTTATTAAAACCAATTCACAGTGCAAATAATATGTTAGGAAGCATAGTTAAAGACAGAGGTCCTAAAGATGATAAATGAATGGATATATTGATGATATTATATTCTGTTCACTCATTCATTTAATCAAGAATTGATAAGCTCCCTTCAGCTGTGATTACAAAGCCCCATTCTTGAGGAACCATAGAGAATCACCAAGACCAAATTGTGCCAAAATAAACTTTTCTTTTTTTAAGAAAATATGCTTTCTCTTGGAATGGTAGGTGAAGGCAGTCCTAATTATATTATATCTAATTTTTAAATTTTTTTTTTGGCCAAATAAATTTATTTTTTAAAAAATCTATAAATGTACGAACAATGAATGGAAGGACATATATTAAATACATAGGAGTGGAAGTTGGAGGGACAAGGGAGATGGTAGATGAAGAGAACAGCAAAACGATTAAATGAGCAAAGTTCTCCCCCAGGGATGATCACTTGTCCTCATCCCAGGAATGTGATCAACTTTAGGATAGACACCTGAGGTCTGATTTTTTTTTTTTTTTTAGGTGTTACTGTATTTTTTTTGTTTTAATTTTTGAATTTTATGTATTTTTTTATACAGCAGGTTCTTATTAGTCATCAATTTTATACACATCACTGTATACATGTCAATCCCAATCGCCCAATTCAGCACACCACCATCCCCACCCCACCCCCCCTGGGTTTTCCCCCCTTGGTGTCCATACATCTGTTCATTCTCTACATCTGTGTCTCAAGTTCTGCCCTGCAAACCAGTTCATCTGTACTATTTTTCTAGGTTCCACATACATGCGTTAATATACGATAATTGTTTTTTTCTTTCTGACTTACTTCACTCTGTATGACAGTCTCTAGATCCATCCACGTCTCAACAAATCACTCAATTTCATTCCTTTTTATGGCTGAGTAATATTCCATTGTATATATGTACCACCTCTTCTTTATCCATTTGTCTGTCGATGGGCATTTAGGTTGCTTCCATGACCCGGCTATTGTAAACAGTGCTGCAATGAACATTGGGGTGCATGTGTCTTTTTGAATTATGGTTTTCTCTGGGTATATGCCCAGTAGTGGGATTGCTGGGTCATATGGTAATTCTATTTTTAGTTTTTTAAGGAACCTCCATACTGTTCTCCATAGTGGCTGTATCAATTTACATTCTCACCAACAGTGCAAGAGGATTCCCTTTTCTCCACACCCTCTCCAGCATTTGTTGTTTTTAGATTTTCTGATGATGCCCATTCTAACTGGTGTGAGGTGATACCTCATTGTAGTTTTGATTTGCATTTCTCTAATAATTAGTGATGTTGAGCAGCTTTTCATGTGCTTCTTGGCCATCTGTATGTCTTCTTTGGAGAAATGTCTATTTAGGTCTTCTGCCCATTTTTGGATTGGGTTGTTTGTTTCTTTAATATTGAACTGCATGAGCTGTTTATATATTTTGGAGATTAATACTTTGTCCATTGATTCGTTTGCAAATATTTTCTCCCGTTCTGAGGGTTGTCTTTTCGTCTTGTTTATGGTTTCCTTTGCTGTGCAAAAGCTTATAAGTTTCATTAAGTCCCATTTGTTTATTTTTGTTTTTATTTCCATTATCTAGGAGGTGGATCAAAAAAGATCTTGCTGTGATTTATGTCAAGAGTGTTCTTCCTATGTTTTCCTCTAAGAGTTTTACAGTGTCGGGTCTTACATTTAGGCCTTTAATCCATTTTGAGTTTATTTTTGTGTATGGTGTTAGGGAGTGTTCTAATTTCATTCTTTTACATGTAGCTGCCCAGTTTTCCCAGCACCATTTATTGAAGAGACTGTCTTTTCTCCATTGTCTATCCTTGCCTCCTTTGTCATAGATTAGTTGACCATAGGTGCGTGGGTTTATCTCTGGGCTTTCTATCTTGTTCCATTGTTCTATGTTTCTGTTTTTGTGCCAGTACCATACTGTCTTGATTACTATAGCTGTGTAGTATAGTCTGATGTCAGGGAGTCTGATCCTCTAGCTCCGTTTTTTCCCCTCAAGATTGCTTTGGCTATTTGGGGTCTTTTGTGTCTCCATACAAATTTTAAGATTTTTTGTTCTAGTTCTGTAAAAAATGCCATTGGTAATTTGATAGGGATTGCATTGAATCTGTAGATTCCTTTGGGTAGTAGAGTCATTTTCACAATGTTGATTCTTACAATCCAAGAACATTGTATATCTCTCCATCTGTTTGTATCATCTTTAATTTCTTTCATCAATGTCTTACAGTTTTCTGCATACAGGTCTTTTGTCTCCATAGGTAGGTTTATTCCTAGGTATTTTATTCTTTTTTTTGCAATAGTAAATGGGAGTGTTCCCTTAATTTCTCTTTCAGATTTTTCATCATTAGTGTATAGGAATGCAAGAGATTTCTGTGCATTAATTTTGTATCATGCAACTTTACCAAATTCATTGATTAGCTCTAGTAGTTTTCTGGTGGCATTTTTAGGATTCTCTATGTATAGTATCATGTCATCTGCAAATAATGACAGTTTTACTTCTTCTGTTCCAATTTGTATTCCTTTTATTTCTTTTTCTTCTCTGATTGCCATGACTAGGACTTCCAAAACTATGTTGAAAAATAGTGGCGAGAGTGGACATCCTTGTCTCGTTCCTGATCTTAGAGGAAATGCTTTCAGTTTTTCACCATTGAGAATGATGTTTGTTGTGGGTTTGTCGTATATGGCCTTTATTATGTTGAGGTAACTTCCCTCTATGCCCACTTTCTGGAAAGTTTTTATCAAAAATCGGTGTTGAATTTTGTCAAAAGCTCTTTCTGCATCTATTGAGATGATCATATGGTTTTTATTCTTCAATATGTTAATATGGTGTATCACATTGATTGATTTGCGTATATTGAAGAATCCTTGCATCCCTGGGATAAATCTCACTTGATCATGGTGTATGATCCTTTTAATGTGCTGTTGGATTCTGTTTGCTAGTATTTTGTTGAGGATTTTTGCATCTATATTCATCAGTGATATTGGTCTGTAATTTTCTTTTTCTGTAGTATCTTTGTCTGGTTTTGGTATCAGGGTGATGGTGGCCTCATAGAATGAGTTTGGGAGTGTTCCTTCCTCTGCAATTTTTTGGAAGAGTTTGAGAAGGATGGGTGTTAACTCTTCTCTAAATATTTGATAGAATTCACCTGTGAAGCCATGTGGTCCTGGACTTTTGTTTGTTGGAAGATTTTTAATCACAGTTTCAACTTCATTACTTGTGATTGGTCTGTTCATATTTTCTATTTCTTCCTGGTTCAGTCTTGGAAGGTTATACCTTTCTAAGAATTTGTTCATTTCTTCCAGGTTGTCCATTTTATTGGCATAGAGTTGCTTGTAGTAGCCTCTTAGGATGCTTTGTATTTCTGGGGTGACTGTTGTAACTTCTCCTTTTTCATTTCTAATTTTATTGATTTGAGTCCTCTCCCTCTTTTTCTTGATGAGTCTGGCTAATGGTTTATCAATTTTGTTTATCTTCTCAAAGAACCACCTTTTAGTTTTATTGATCTTTGCTATTGTTTTCTTTGTTTCTATTTCATTTATTTCTGCTCTGATCTTTATGATTTCTTTCTTTCTGCTAACTTTGGGTTTTGTTTGTTCTTCTTTCTCTAGTTCCTTTAAGTGTAAAGTTAGATTTTTTATTTGAGATTTTTCTTGTGTCTTGAGGTAGGCTGGTATAGCTAGAAACTTCCCTCTTAGAACTGATTTTCCTGCATCCCGTAGGTTTTGGATCGTCGTGTTTTCATTGTCATTTGTCTCTAGGTATTTTTTGATTTCTTCAGTGATCTCTTGGTTATTTAGTAATGCATTGTTTAGCCTCCATGTGTTTGTGTTTTTTATGTTTTTTTCCCTG
The DNA here is from genome assembly GCF_009873245.2 of Balaenoptera musculus. Classification (NCBI taxonomy): domain Eukaryota; kingdom Metazoa; phylum Chordata; class Mammalia; order Artiodactyla; family Balaenopteridae; genus Balaenoptera; species Balaenoptera musculus. The sequence continues at coordinate 30,344,757 of NC_045787.1, read as the reverse complement.
TAATTCATTTCTAATCTCATAGCGTTGTGGTCAGAAAAGATGCTTGATATGATTTCAATTTTCTTACATTTACTGAGGCTTGACTTGTGACCCAAGAATATTCCATGCACACTTGAGAAGAAAGTGTAATCTGCTGTAATCTGCTGTTTTTTGGATGCAATGTCCTACAAATATCAATTAAATCTATCTGGTCTATTGTGTCATTTAAAGCTTGTGTTTCCTTATAATTTTCATCTTGGATGATCTGTCCATTGGTGTAAGTGAGGTGTTAAAGTCCCCCACTATTATTGTGTTACTGTTAATTTCCTCTTTTATAGCTGTTAGCATTTGCCTTATGTATTGAGGTGCTCCTATGTTGGGGGCATATATATTTATAATTGTTATATCTTCCTCTTGGATTGATCCCTTGCTCATTATGTAGTGTCCTTCCTTGTCTCTTGTAACATTCTTTATTTTAAAGTCTATTTTATCTGATATGAGTATAGCTACTCCAGCTTTCTTTTGATTTCCATTTGCATGGAATATCTTTTTCCATCCCCACACTTTCAGTCTGTATGTGTCCCTAGGTCTGAAGTGGGTCTCTTGTGGACAGCATATATATGGGTCTTGTTTTTGTATCCATTCAGCAAGCCTGTGTCTTTTGGTTGGAGCATTTAATCCATTTACATTTAAGGTAATTTTCGATATGTATGTTCCTATTACCATTTTCTTAATTGTTTTTGGTTTGTTTCTGTAGGTCCTTTTCCTCCCTTGTGTTTCCCACTTAGAGAAGTTCCTTTAGCATTTGTTGTAGAGCTGGTTTGGTGGTGTTGAATTCTCTTACCTTTTGCTTGTCTGTAAAGCTTTTGATTTCTCCATCGAATCTGAATGAGATCCTTGCTGGGTAGAGTAATCTTGGTTGTAGGTTCTTCCCTTTCATCATTTTAAGTGTATCATGCCACTCCCTTCTGGCTTGTAGAGTTTCTGCTGAGAAATCAGCTGTTAACCTTATGGGAGTTCCCTTGTATGTTATTTGTCATTTTTCCCTTGCTGCTTTCAATAATTTTTCTTTGTCTTTAACTTTTGCCAATTTGGTTACTATGTGTCTCAGCGTGTTTCTCCTTGGGTTTATCCTGTATGGGACTCGCTGCACTTCCTGGACTTGGGTGGCTATTGCCTTTCCCATGTTAGGGAAGTTTTTGACTATAATCTCTTCAAATATTTTCTCGAGTTCTTTCTCTCTCTCTTCTCCTTCTGGGACCCCTATAATGCGAATGTTGTTGCATTTAATGTTGTCCCAGAGGTCTCTTAGGCTGTCTTCTTTTCTTTTCATTCTTTTCTCTTTATTCTGTTCCGCAGCAGTGAATTCCACCATTCTGTCTTCCAGGTCACTTATGCGTTCTTCTGTCTCAGTTATTCTGCTATTGATTCCTTCTATTGTAGTTTTGATTTCATTTACTGTATTGTTCATCTCTGTTTGTTTGTTCTTTAATTCTTCTAGGTCTTTGTTAAATATTTCTTGCATCTTCTCCATCTTTGCCTCCATTCTTTTTCCAAGGTCCTAGATCATCTTCACTATCATTATTCTGAATTCTTTTTCTGGAAGGTTGCCTATCTCCACTTCATTTAGTTGTTTTTCTGGGGTTTTTTCTTGTTCCTTCATCTGGTACATAGCCCTCTGCCTTTTCATCTTGTCTATCTTTCTGTGAATGTGGTTTTTGTTCCACAAGCTGCAGGATTTTAGTTCTTCTTGCTTCTGCTGTCTGCCCTCTCGTGATTTCATTTTTAATGAGTTAAGCATTTGGTTCAAGTAAAGTTCAGCAGCTTGAAAAGTACAGTAGTACAGTACAGCAGTAGTACAATACAGGGGCTGGCATGCACATTTCCATCTTTGAAAGTTCTCAGCTTGAAGGTTCGTATGTAGGGGACTTATTGTAGTGCTGAGGCTTGTCTTGGGCAGAGGCAAGATGAGTAGATCACCACACCCGGCCACCAGAATCTTAAAAGTTCATATAGGGGTTCAGTCCTACATTCAGTTCAGATGGTCTCAACACCAACTTATGCTCTCAAGGCTGCATCCTTGAAACAGCATCTACTTTTTAAAATTAATTAATTAATTATTTTTTATTTTTGGCTGAGTTGGGTCTTTGTTGCTGCACGTGGGCTTTCTCTAGTTGCGGTGAGCAGGGGCTACTCTTCGTTGTGGTGAGAGGGTTTCTCATTGCAGTGGCTTCTCTTTTTGTGGAGCATGGGCTCCTGGTTCACCGGCTCAGTATTTGTGGTACGTGGGCTCAGTAGTTGTGGTGCTCGGGCTTAGTTGCTCCACGGCATGTGGGGTCTTCCCGGACCAGAGCTCCAACCCATGTCTGCTGCATTGGCAGGTGGATTCTTAACCACTGCGCCACCAGGGAAGTCCCATATATCTAAATTTTAATCAAGGCATTTGAAACATCTTTTAGGATAGCATTTCTTTCAATATGAATTTTTGTACAAAGTACTCTGGAATTCAGTCAATTCACGATTAGAATTATTAAGATTGAACTTCCAATAACTCAAAATTCATGAGATACAAACTGACTTTCTAGTGATTTTACAATGCCCTATTCTGTGTGACAAACTTTGAGGTCATCAAAGAAAGCCTTTCTTAAGTGTAAGGTGCTATCTATTATTTCTCTCTTTGGAATAATTAGACAACATGACATTGATCGATTCTCATTTCTCAAGGAATTAGGGGACAAAGGAGGTAAAAATTCAGCTGATCAGTTTCAGACAAATCATTAGATTTGGCCCATATGTCACAGTATTTCTCTTCCTCTTCCCAGAAATGCTTTTAGTATTAATTTGGGGATATTATAAAGCAGTTGAACTTTGGAAAGTCTGTACATCATTAGCGTCAGTAAGTTCACAATAGAGTAATCATCACATGAGTACAGCCTGTCACAGGATTGGCACTCCTTCTGAAAAAATCAAACAGAAGAAAAGAGAAAGTCATGGTGGTGGATTCATCCCTTGGGTATCTTTCCTTATGGGCAAATAGATGGTCTTCAAAGCCTGGGCTCCACCAACTGGCACTGGTTGGTCAGGAGTGATTTCTCCCAATGCTGTCCCCATGACGCAAGTAAACAAACACTACTTTTGTTCCCTTTCACCCCCACGCCCAAAAGTCACAAATGTCTTCTTGATGGATTGGCTCCTGGGGTTGTGCAGCCGCCACAGCTGGCTTCCTTCCTGGCAAGCTGCCTCCTTGTAACCATCAATGGGCTGAGCAAGAGGATGCGTGGGTACAGAGCGGTGAAATAGGGCTGTGACTATGATTATGTGACTATGATCATCATCATTTCCAAACTGCACGTCGTGAACACAGATTTTATTGGGGATGGTGGGGATGGAGGGGATGACTCGTTCATTTCTATTCAGGAACTAGTTATCAGAGTTTACCATTTCCAAAGGTGGTATTTGACTGTGCCTTGAAGGACTCTAAAATGGAGACAGAGGAAGGGACAGTGGAGAAGAAAGGAGGCAGAGTAGCATCTTCCTGTGCTCGGAAAATAATGAGAGATTAATTTCTGGTTTAGCTGTATCATCATCCCCTCCCTCTTGGTTTTCTTTTAGAGACCTTAAACCCAATCTAGAAGATAAACGTGTTGCCTTATTTTAATTCAGAATCTGCATCTTATTTTTCTAGATGCAGATTCTGAAATGAAGATTTTTTTCATAAAGGGGTAGAGGAAGATGGATGATGGGTAGGGAAGGGGGAAGTCCAAATAGGGCTATGATTTTAGGGAAAATTTCACAAAGGTTATTTGAGCCTGATCTTTCAGCAGAACTCTGGAGTGTGAATTACACCGCCAAGTTTATTCCAAATTGAGGAGATGGATCTGGGCTTTCACTCTCCTTTGCCAGTCAGTCGTTGGGTAGGGGTGGCGTAGGGATATATAAGCCCTCAGGTGCTTCTGGCTTTCAAGCTCAAAGGCAAAGAGGCAGTCTATGGAGAGAGTCACAGGTGTGAACACAGAAACAAAATCACACAGAAGCCAGGGGAAAGAAGGGCACACCAAAATGGAAAAATGAATCAGAGAGGATCTGAGTCATGCAGGGCAGTGTCTCCTACGCTCCTGGTCAGAGATGCTGGATCCTTTAGCTGAGGGTTGTTCTATAGCTTTCAGTGCTATCTCAGGAACCTATCAGAATCTGGTTTTGTGAGAGTCACACCGGCACTCAAACTCAGTACAATCAGTACATACAGAGCATAAGTTACAATGTGCACTTGGAAACTGACCTGACCAAAACATTTCAAGGAATCTGGAAAACCATTAGATTTATTGGTATTGGTTTTCCCCCTTTCTCTGCATCCCTGATCCACCAAAGTCAGTTTTTTCCACTTGCTTTAGCTTCACTAATCCTTTAAATTCATAAACACATCCTCCTCTGGAAAGGCTTCCCTGATACAGTGAGGTGGTATCACCATTGCCTGAACTCCTACCATTTAATGGGTACTCAGAATCTGCCCCGTGTTATTCACTTTTATATACACCTTTAATTTCCCAAATAGACTACAAGATCCTTAATGGGTAGAAGACCTAAACAGACATTTCTCCAAAGGAAGACATACAGATGGCCAACAGGCACATGAAAAGATGCTCATCATTGCTAATTATTAGAGAAATGCAAATCAAAACTGCAATAAGGTATCACCTCACACTGGTCAGAATGGCCATCATGAAAAAGTCTACAAATCATAAATACTGGAGAGGGTGTGGAGAAAAGGGAACCCTCTTTCACTGTTGGTGGGGATGTAAATTGGTGCAGCCACTAGGGAGAACAGTATGGAGGTTCTTTTAAAAACTAAAAATAGAGTCATCATATGATCCAGCAATCCCACTCCTGGACATATATCTGGAAAAGATGAAAACTCTAATTCAAAAAAAAATACATGCACCCCAATGTTCATAGCAGCACTATTTACAGTTGCCAAGACATGGAAGCAACCTAAATGTCCATTGACAGATGAATGCATAACGGAGATGTGGTATATATATACAATGGAATATTACTCAGCCATAAAAAAGAATGAAATAATGCCATTTTGCAGCAACATGGATGGACCTAGAGTTTATCATACTAAATGAAGCAAGCCAGACAGGGAAAGACAAATATCATATGCTATCACTTATATGTGCAACCTAAAAAATGATACAAATGAACTTATTTACAAAACAGAAACAGACTCATAGAGATAGAAAACAAACTTAGGGTTAGCAAAGGGGAAAGGGGCTGGGGAGGGATAAATTAGGAGTTTGGGATTAACATATACACACTACTATATATAAAATAGATAATCAACAAGGACCTGCTGTATCTCACAGGGAACTATATTCTATATCTTATAATAAAATATAATGGAAAAGAATCTGAAAAAGAATATATATATATGTGTGTGTGTATATATTTACATAAAACTGAATCATTTTGCTGTACACCTGAAGCTAACACAACATTGTAAATCAACTGTACTTCAATTAAAAAAATAATAAATAAAAATTAAAAAAAAAAAGATCCTTGAAAGAAAGCTCAGTTACCACCTCTGCTCAAGTAGCACATTGCACTTGTCCCATTTGCCTCAGGCAATATTTATGAGGACATAAAGGTATTTGGGGTCAGTAAATGTAAAAGAACTATATAGTATGAGGTGACGTGTTTATTAACTAGTAAATATAACATCATTCATCTATATGAAATTGCTTCTTTCTCTAAAGGAAAAAGTATGAACTGGCTAACTTTTTTTGTAATTTGTTTGGCCAGTTGCTTTTTTGCTTTGCAAGTTTCCTGCATTTTGAAAAAATCAGCCTAGTTGCTCTCAAATTGCTATATAGTTTTATGTGTTATACTTTCTCATTCCCTTGTTCCACCTCCGAAAAGATGGAAATACATTTTGGGGAATGAGAAGGGAGATAAGCTAAGTTTATTTAATAAGGACTAGTGAAAAGTTAGCCAAAATATTTCCCATCTAGGTCACAAAAGTACGATCTCCTGCAAACAACTGAACATAAAAGACCCATCAGATGGCCAGCAAGTAATTGAAAATGCTTACTGTATAAAAATATTGAGTCATGATGTTGTACACCTAAAACTAATATAATATTGTATGTCAATTATAATTCAATTTGTAAAAAACCCTTGTTCTAAAAATCAGAAGAAGAAAGAAGACTTGAAGAAGTTCAGATTTGACAATTCTGACACTTGGGAAATCAAGTCCCCAAGGAAAGGTGCTGTCAGAGATGTGAACGAGGCCATTGACAATGTAATCACTCTTAATTCTTCAGTCCTTTATCCATTCGCTCACCCTCTCAACATTCACTGAGCATCTAGTACGTGCCAAAGGCTGTGTGACGTGCTGAGCAGAACCTCATCAGGCTTCTAACTGAAAGTTTGAATCCTTTGTGGACCTGGGCAGTTACTGAGATCACAGAGCAGAGAAGCACATCCCATCAAGGTAACACCAAATTGAACAAAGCCACCTTTTCAAGGCTACCTTTTAATATCAGGTTGACCAGCTCTTCCTTTTTGCCCATCCGCTAAACTTCAGAAACATTCCTCTCATCGCTGATCAGGCCAGTCATCCCAGTGATCGCCCAGTATATAGTGCACAAAGGGCATCTTTGTTTTGCTCAGTGTGAATTCAGAGGCAAGTCCAGCAAACAGTGAAACAGCCAGGATGGAAATGAGGTATCTTTGTGACAGTAAGCTCCTTCTTTGGCCCCCATTATCGAGATCAACATGACTGAGTCACCAGTGGATGAAATCAGTGAGTGTTTTACTCTCCCTGCCCAGAGTCACTCACTGAGTCAGTGAGTAAACTGGGATCACAACGCAGCCTTGTCCTATGGAGACTGAGCGGTCTGACTATATTTATCCAGGGTCTCATGATCCTTAGCGCTTTTTGCTCTGCCCTCTAATTTGCACTGTGCCTGCTGTAATATCTAAACGGGAAGTTGCCAGCTAAAATGGTCATTATCCGAGAAATCTATTTAAACATGTTTATAAGGTCAAACGAAGTGGGTGGTGGATAAGCTAGACGGAAAACAACAAAAGCTTTGGCTCAGTGTAGCCAGCGAGGCTAAAGCTAAAGAAAGCAGAGTTTTAATGTCACACCAGCACATGACGGGAAAAGGTAACCTCACCAAAATTATATCTAAATGTAGGAATGAGCTGTTAAAATATTCAACGAAACAATTGATTTCTAGTGAAGAAGTTGAACAATGGATTTGGCCTATTTTAACTCAATGGGTTGACAGTTGGAGGCAGTATGTCAATAGGGCCCCAAATCCAAACTTTGGAAGTGATCTTTACATTCATAATGCACTCCAACAAGAAGAAGAGTTGGGATAATTAGGAAGGCTGCCCAGAATCAACCAAATAATCTTTGATGGACTTAATTGGTAGTAGTGTAGGACCAGAGGGAAATAAGGAAACTGGGGGAAAACCTAATATCCCTCGGAGGCTGGGCTTTCTGTACATTCAAGACTTTGAAGAATAGCTTTCAGCCCCAACAAAACCCACAGCACAGTTTTGAGACAACCACCTCATTATGTGACCACTCAGGCTCTGCTCAGCTGTCTTTGAACATCAAAGAAGAAGAAGGAAGACGGAAGGGGGGAAAGAAACTCTTTCCTCATTCCTCTTTTCTAGAGAAACATGGTTATGAGTTGGGAGTCTTCTATTGACAAAGAGGAGTGTAGCATCTGAGAACGCTTCGTACACCTTCTGCATGAGATTGGATGCTAGTTCATAAAGATCAGAGAGTGAGCAACTAAATAGATTCTATGCAACTAAAAGAAATTCAGTTTTGGTAAAGAAAACCAGCATGGTTGCCACTGGAAAATTTGACACACGTGGGCATGGAGTAATTAAATCACAGAAGAGAGTTTGTATTTCTTTTCATTATAAATGAAATTCATTTAATGAACTCCTTTCCATACAAAATTCACTGAGAAATGTTATTTCTTCCTGGAGCTTGAGGTGGTGTGGTTTGGGCTAAAACTGCATACCATTTGTCATATATTCCTTCTATTATACCAGAAAATTAAGCTCTTTTTGTCCCTTTTTTCCTGGTCCTAGTCCTGGCCCTCTTCTCATTTCTAATGAGTGCAGAAGTGATTTATACAGGTCGTTGCTATAAGAAAGAAAAGGAGGGACAGAAGGAGTGGAGAATATTAGAAAAGAAGTTAGGGAAAAGGGGGCAAGTAGAAAGAAGGGAAAGATTTCAAAATGACTAGAGAGAGACAGAGGATATGGGGAAGAGGGTTGAAAGTAGCTTGGATATACTGAAGCAATAGATCTTCGTACAGCTGTGCTGATCAATATGGCAGCCACTAGCAAGTGAGACCATTGAGCCCTTGAAATGCAGCTGGTCTGAAGTGCAATGTGCTGTCAGTAGACAATACACACCAGATTTTATAGATTTTATGCCAAAAAAAAAAAAAAGATTATAAAGTATCTCATTAATATTTCACATTGATTACATTTTGAAATGATACTGTTTTGGATATATAGGGTTAAATAAATACATTATTATTAACGTTAATTTCACCTGTGTCTTTTTCCTTTTTGAATCGTGCCTACTGGAAAAATCGAAATCACATGCGCGGCTCACGCTGTGTTCCTGTTACACTGTGCTGTTCTCCATCTTCGTGGGAATTGGTAGAATAGCATTCCAGATCCTCCATCATCTCTGCCACAACCACCTCCAAACTCTTAGCCCCCAATTCAAGTCCTGACACAATTATAAACACTTCAACAGCAATGTTGATGTCTGAAGTTTCTTTCTGGAGGCAGGTAACGTGTCTAGCAGCTTCTAGTTTGGAGGATGCAGGTCCATGGCTGACACGCAGAGGCTGTCAGGAAAGGCAGTGTTCAGACCCCACCCTGTGGAGTTTCTGACTGAACTGATGCCCAGCTCTCAGTCCTGTTGTGCTCTTGACGACTCTCCCCACTCCAGCCCCAGAGGCCCCTTGCACAGCAGAGCTTTTTGTCTTCCCCATAGCACTCTTGTCACGATATTCTATCCCCAGGTTACCTTTCCAAGAATTTATCTTTTTTTTTTTTTCAATCATAGGTACTTTCAGCACAGTTTTGGGCAAACCATAAAAATCTTCTCCAACTCAGAGAGCACAGTATATCAGAGGAAACACAGGCCTGGTCTAGAGTATGTTTAGCGGACCATGAACCGATGGTGATTTAGGTACCAAAGATCAGAATAATAAAAGGCTCTATGTGGAAGGAAAAAGGAAAGAGAAAGAGGAAGGAGGAGGTAGAATTGGTAAAGCAAGTACAATCCAAAGACTTTAGGAAGGAGGTAGCAGCTGTCAATCGTTTTGATTTATTGGGTGGGTCCTATCTCTGTAAAGCCACAACAAGTCACAGACAGCAGGGGACTGTCCCTGGCAGTGTCGCCACCACAAGTTTAGCCTACCTGTTTCCAGGATGCTTGCAGCTATGGCAGATCCTAAACCAATTTTCGAACATGAGTACAAGTATCAGAGTGGAAATTCTACACCAGTACTGGAGACGTAGCACAGATCATTTGCCTCAGCCAGGATGGGGCAGTAACATCAGGTTTTGGAAGAACTACTCATCAGGCAGGAAGCTCACCTTTTGCACTGAGCACTTTCCACTCACATTGTGCTTCTCGTGCTGAAGTTTAGGCTTTATGTGAAAAGACCCATCTCCTCATCCCAAACCTGCCAACTCAGCTGAGAGCTCAAATGATCCAACAGTTAATGCTGTAACTTGATACAACTATTTACACTGCATCACAAATAATTCCATATCTGAGCTAAATCTCAGCAAGGGTATATGAGAAAAAAAGTACATATTTTCATGGTCATCCCTGGAAGTTTGGGGAATGATAGTAATCTACCTTCTTCAGCTCTCTTTTCTGTCACGCTCTATCATTATGACTTGGGATTGGGGTATGTCTGGTGACTCTCAGGCAAATATTAGCATGAAGGCCAAAGAAATCTCTTCCGCCAGCTTCTCACTATTCACCCAAAGTAGAAAGGCTTCTATGACTTTAGACTGATAGCTGTCCGCTGGGTTGTCAATGTCTCTTTTTTAGGCCCGTGACATGAGAACTCATCCTTTTTGTAAGTGCCCAAAGGATGGCATTGAGTTTCCTTCTTTACTTAAAATTTGGGTCCTGATGTACCCAAATTCAGGACTTTGGTACAGTAATGTGGCCGAGGCTGTCTACTCATTATCTCTTTCCTTCTTACCAAACTAACCCTAATTTTATTCCAGAAAGCAATGTGTCCAACTGACAGAATATATTTCTCAGCCTCCCTTGCAGTTAGGATGGCTTCTGAGATTTAAGTGGCATTTGTCAGGGGGGACTTTAAGGGAAACTCCTTACAAGAGGGATAGGCAGCTGGTACATGCCCTTTTGTCCTTTCCTCCCATCTCCCTTTTACCGTCTTCCTGTCTAAAACCTAGAAGTGATGGCTGGAGATTTAGTAGCCATCTTGGACCATGCAGTGACCCCGAGGATGCAAGGCAACCCCTAAGGATGGTCAAGAAGAAAGATAGTAGGAGCCTGGAACACTGATGATCTTACAGTCATCCATCACAGCCCTGTTAAGAAGACGTCCTTCTCCTTTTACAGAAGAGAAAAAGAAGCCCCTGTCTTAAGCCACTGTCATTTGTATATTCTTTATAAGCTATCCAACCTAATTCTAACTGCTACATGAAGAAAGAACTCTAGGTCAATTCTCCAGAAAGCAATTTCTGTAAACCCATTCATCAATTTAGTAATTTGCTAAATTATCTGTTTGCTTAAAACTTGTTTCTAATAATTACTTATGAAGTTTATGCCAATTTTTATTTCGCTGGAGGCTTTTAAAAATCACTGTATTTTGGGGTATGGTAATTTCTTGCTAAGTGTTGAACATATAATGAATTTCAAGGATTTTATAAACAATAAAGTAGGTCTTTTTCTTTCAAAAAATGTTTAACTTTATGTCTACCACCATTCCTAAAATCACAGAGAAATAAAAGCTTAGAGTCATAGGTGAGAATTGGGAAGCTGTGACTAGGAATACCTTTATATGTATCCTCTGAGCACAAACACCCGCTATCCCTGTAACTGCTGAAGAAAACATACACTCATGCACACACAGACACCTCAGACCCACATGTAAACTCCACATTTAGATTCATACAGTCTTGGTTTGTCCATTTGACAAAAGAAAGTTTCTGCTTCATCTATGACAAACAAATTGCATTGAAGAGAAAGTCATCCCATTCATAAAAGAAATATTCACCTTTGGAGAAGGGCTCAGAAGTAGCATAAACCTGAAACACACATGAAATTGACATTCAGCAGAACAGCACTGACAAATGTGTGCATTAAGGAGGAAAGATAGTGAATCCTGCTGAAAGGATAACTTCATCAGATTTGGCTTACCATTTATGTTTCTTTATCATAAGTTTTTCTGGACATTTTCTTTCTGCTATTTTGAAGGTTCCACACTATTTTATGAACTATCTAGTTTCTTCCTATGAATGGCTAAGTCAGTTGTTCTGCTATTTTTGTGTGAAACAGGAATACAAACAACCTGATAGGATTAGAGCAAGGATGAGGTGAGATAACGCACACATGAGTAGAGCACTGTCCCTTGCATATAATAGATGGATGCTCAGTAACTATTGTCCCTGTTAGTGCTCATAAGGATGACTGGATATTCGATGAATGCAGGCTCCTGAGCCGGTCCATTTTCTAATTCTGCTCCCTGTGCTCTGAGCAGCCCATCTCTGCTCTGGATCACTCTCTGCTGCTCCCTGAGTGTCCTCATCAAGGCAAACAACTCCCTTCATCAACTTCCAGTCTTAACTCTCCACACGGCCCCACTCAGCTGCCTCTCCCAGCCCTTCCCTTGGCTTCGCGAGAGCTCCCAGCACGTGCTGAGCCAGCCTCTCTCATGGCACACACCACACGGTTTTATAATTTCCCTGTTAACTTGTCTGTCTCCTCCCATTTTATTCTTCTTTGTATCTCCAGCGTCTGCTGTAATCATCTCCTGATAGTCTTGAGAGATGCATTCGGAGACTGTCACAAATCTCTAGATAGTTTAGTAATTTTTTCTTTCTTTTTGTTAACTATCCAACCTAATATTTTTAGGTTCCATGTCAATCATTAATTCTACTCCCACAGCTTTGAGTTCAAACCTCAGCTCCACCACCTACAAACTGAGACCTTGGACAAGTCATTTCATCTCCTCTGTGCTTCAGTTTTCTCATCTGTTCCATGGGGATAAGAACAGTGCCTATCTGAAAGGGTTTTTATATGGATTAAGTATGTCTTTTATAAGGACATAAAAAGTCCTTGGAACAGTGCCCAGTACATAGGAAGCATTATCTCCAACAGATACTTGTTGAGTGCCAACCTCATGACAGGCACTGTGCCAGGCAGTGGGGATACAGCAGTGGAGGGAAAACAGAGAATCCCTGTCCTTCTGGGGCTCACATTACCCTAGCAGATTGCCTCAGCTCTCCCCCCAGGGATTTGGATTTTAAATGTATCACTGGAGTCTAGGAATCTACATTTTTAACAAACACCCCAAGGGCTTTGATGCAGGTGGTCACTGAACCTAACTTTGAGAAACACTGAAAACTAATCCACTCCTGCATATGTAGGATTTAAATTCCTGCTTCAGTCCAATCACAAAGCATCGGTATATCCTGAACCTTTGAGAAGGGCCAAAATTTGGAACGCCAAGGGGCTCAAAGACAGAGGTTGGCACATAGTGGGGGGATGGAAGTTCATTTGTAGGAAAGGTTTGAGCACATGTACGTATATCTGTGGAGGGATGAAGAGCATGGACGGCAGGGGGAAGTCTCTCCAAGTACTAATGATTCCCAGATTACTCCTTGGGAAATGAGCGAGGACCACAGACAACAGTGAAGTTTCAGAGCTGGCTGCCACTGTGCTCTTCCTTATCGTCCCAAAAGAGACTAACTTGGAAACAACCACTTTCGAGTTTGTTTCTAGCATTATTGACTTTTCCCTCAAAAAGTAGATTGGCTGAAAGTAGAAAGAGATTGGAGCAAGTTCTAGATACATTCAGGACTATTTATCCATAGTGAGGTGTTAATTTCCAGGGATGTTCAGTATGCTTTCTTTACCTTTACTTTGAAGTGATATTGGAGCAGACCTGCTAGTCACTGCCTTTCTTCCTCACAAACCTTAATTTTGTTGGGAGGTGCAATGCTCCCAGCTATAAATCCACACTTCCCAGCGCCTCTTGCAGACCAAGTTCTAGCGCAGGAGGTGTGAGAAGTCTGACAGGAGGAGCTGAAGGAGGACAGACCTGAGGGCCTACTCCATTTACCTCTTTACTCCTCCCTGATCTTCCCAGATACCTTAGCCTTGGTATCTTTAAGCCACTGAGCCAAAGCCATTAACCACTTACTTCTGGACTTTTTGAAAAGTGAGGAAAATGAAACCCCTAGTTTGTATAAGCCACTGTTTGAGGGCCGAGGTGGGGGGCGAGTGTTTCTTGTAGCTGAACACATTTCCTGTTACAGGTATCAGGAAATAAACATCTTTGCTTTCCCATAAACAGCTTTGCTGCCATGACTGGCAATAAATACAGACCTATCTATTTCTCTAGAAATATGTTGAACCAAATGAAAATTTAACTCTGCACGTTAGAGAAAAAAAAAACCCAAAAAACAAACGCTTTATCTGTGATTTTTCTTCACATCTTTAAAATAACTTATTGCTCTCAGTATTTAGGTTATTACTTAAATTGTATATAACAGAAATAATATTGCTAATAAAAATCACAATTTTTTACATAAATTCAGGCAAAGGAAAACCTTCAAATGGCCTACAGCTTTAGAAAGTATATAGCACCTATCCTTATAAAATCATAGACTAGGAATTATTTCATTATTAATTGGGGGCTCAACAATGGGCAGCTGTAGTTGAACATTTCAGGAAATGTCTTTTGCCAAACAAACTTTCAGAGAGTTTCTAGGCCAAAAGGCTGTGTAGCTAATGTGGGAATAACCAGAGACCACCATTTATCCCATTAAATGACTGGATTCTATCAGTCTGAAGGTCAGCTGAGGTTAATGAAGCCCACCTGTGTCCTTAAGGGCCCCTGCAAATCAATCTCAGGTGGAGTCACTTGTTAATGTAAAGGTAACCAGTAGAGATCAACATTTTTTCTCCTCCTGGGCATCAGAAGTGATGTTCACAAACAATTTCAAGGTAATTCTGGAAACAATGTCATACAATTTAGGGAAGCATTAAATTCATCTCCCCAGACACGTAATGGGATTTGATTCCAGGTCCAACTCTAAACTGAAGGGAAAGAATTTTAACCTTACATGTAGGTGTCTACGGAGCATCTCAGTAATGGAAATGAATACAATTCTAAACTAAGTTTTTCCCATATAGAAAATTCAACTGCTGGTTCTTTCTATAAACTATGTCTTCAAAGGCCCAACACTATTTTTCCTCTCCTAACTGCTATTATGAGACAATAAATCTCTTATATGGATATAATGCAAATATAACTACATGGCATATGTAGGCCATGTGTTCTAGCAAATCCATAAAATGTTTCATTTATGTTTTGTTGAAAGGCACAACAATTTTCCAAGAACATTAATCACTAATTTTGGAAATACAGGATTAATATGTGACTTAACTCAGTACTGGAATAGGGCTTAGTAAATATCTGTCAAAGATTCATTCTTTCAACAAATATTTAGGGAGCCCCTACTATGCTGGAATTTGAGTATCATGCCTTCCCTGGCTAAGTGGCATTTGTATGTAATAGTGTGAATGATATTCATAAGACATTTTAAAAATGTGTTAATAGTTTAAGGTTTTCTAAAACAAAATATGCAAGAAAAACTATTTTAGGGCTCAAGAGGGCTATTTTACAATAAAAGAGAACCATCCAATCTCTTCTCATCTACAGACTTCCAAGATTTTGGTTAAGGCTTGTTAGATTGAAAATAACATAAACCTGCTGAAACTAGCTTAAGCAAATTTATTCATCTTAGGACAGGAAGTGTAGCTGGGCCTTACAAGGAATTGGACCAGAAACTATAAAGCTGTCAGAACCAGTCAGTTTCTCCATCTCTCTGGGGCCATGTGATCTTGTTTCTGCTTTTGTCTGCATATCTGCATCATTCTGTTTTTTCCCTTTCTGCAGACCAGCTTTCTCTGTTTCTGCCTGAGACGTAATTTTACATCACAGTCTGGCTCAAAAGTTCAGATGAATCTGGCCAGCACCTTAGAATCCTAATTCCAGATTCTGGGAAAAGAAGATTTGATTGGTTCAGCCTGTGTTGGGTGTCCCCCACTGGTCCAATCAGCTTTGACGATCAAGGAGAGGTCACACAATAAAGATATGCCATTGGATCCCATCCCAATGGATGGTGGCAGGAGGGGTTCTCAGAGATGGAGAGCATGGATTGAGCAGATGTCTCCAAACTTTTTCTTCACTTGGACTCAACAGAAAACATTCTCAGCTGTGGGCTTTAGTACAAAGATTAACAGTCTCATTCTAAACTTCGCTCAGTTTTGCAGAAAATCTACCAGAACAAATGCATTTCTCTCTCTTAGCTAGAGGAAAGGTGGAATTCATTCTTCCTTGGTCCTCTAAGGCAAACTAGCTTTACTGAGCATGACAGAAGCATTGGACTTTTTCTCTTTAAGGACATATAAAGAGTTGTGCATTCCTGTGCAATCTTAGCTTCATTCAAGTTTTTACTCACTTCATTCAAGTACTTTGCAGCTGGGAGTTTCTTTGTGTATTTCTGTAGTTCTTCAGCCTGATTGCTCTCCTAAGACATATCACTCCACTTGGCTACGGGTACATTTGATACAATTTCCACGATTGCACTGGCTTGGAAATCTGTCACTGCTACCATAACATAATACAGTCCTCAGAGACACCCCGTCAATTCAAATTAAAACCAAGAAGTCAAATTGTCCCATCTTCCTATATTCAGATCAACAGTTCACGTTTATTTCAAGTTTTCCAATATCATTTTCTGGCACCAACTCTTTGCCACAAGGCAGACCCTTTCCTGTGGTTGCATGAAGGTAACTCTTACCCTGGCATCATGGCAGCTCAGTTTCACTTTATGCCTTCTTCTTCCTATTTAGGAAATCATGTCAAAGCTTTTCCCTTACTGCTCCAGCTCTTACAAACTAATCTCAGTGAAAAATTACAGAGTTGATGAATATTTAAAATATACATGGAAACAGTTTATTAAATACAGTTTCCCTCCTGGACATGAAAAACTGATTTAACTCCCCTATCCTCATCAGCCGATATTTATCAGACAAGAGCAATGGGTACCCACTCTAATGATGTGACCCCCACCCAGGGTCTCAGACTTTCTCAGTAGAGAAAAAAACCTTCCCAGAATAAAATGAATTTGAGTGTGCATGTGTTTATGAAAAATACCATTTATTTAGCTCTTCTAAAGTTTATTCAAAACACATCTATATAGATAATCTTACTTTATCCTTACAACAATTCTATGAATGAAGCAATAACAATGAAGGGAAAATATTATCCATCCCATTTTAAGGATGAACCAACCAAGGCTTGAGATAACTAGCTTTGTGAATTGGTCACAACCTTCTAAAGGGGATCTGCCTGATCTGCAGAATGAAAGGGTTGAACCAAGCAAGGTTTCCCTGAAGTTCCGTCCAGCCCTATTTAATTTTTATTTAGTATTTTCTAAACGGATTGCACAGCTTTGTAATAGGGTCAAGGCTTAGAGTTCAGACTCGTATCCAGGTTCTTTGCAGAGGAGTAGGGAGATTTCATGAGATTGAACAAATATAGGATGTTACAACTCAAAAAGTTTGAAGTTGCTGAATAAGAGGTTCCATTTCTAAGGTTATGACAATACCCAGAGTGAATTATAGAAGACAGTGTAAATAATTCTCAGGGTGAAGCTCAACTTTTACTGCCAGAATCTTAGCAACAAGTGGAATATTTGAGGTAGAACCAAAAAAAAAAAAAAAAAAAAGTTTATCTTTCAAGCTTTAAAATGGTCATGTTGAAAAATTCCATCCATTTTCCAGCCAAATGGCCCAAATAAAGTTACAAGTGCAGGTGGACCTGGAGCAATTTTTCAAAATGGAAAGGTTTTTATACAAGTAATGCAGTTCTTACAAAGATCCTCTTTGGATCATGGCTTGTTGCCTGGGCCAGATTTAGCTAACGAGTCAGAGGCAAAACACTCTAAGCTCAGCACGGGACTGCTGAAATTCTGCCCTCAAGTGTGTGCTTGAGCTGCAGTGGTGCTTACCCTCTGGGGTGCAGGGGCCCAATCACTCAGGGACATTGAGCCTCTTGGTTCAGGAAGCCTGTCACCAGATAACTTACTCTCCTAGACCAGCTGTGAACTTGGCATTGCTTGGCAGAATCTTTAACCATCATTAAATAAAAACCCTGGACCAAGCTACTAGGCTCTATCTCAATGATGATGTCCAGTTTGGAGGGTCTGCCCTTGTGATTTTTTATTATGGGCTTACAGTTGAAATAACTATTTATTTTTTCTGTCCAGAGTGGCTTAAAAAAAAAAAAAAACAAACTTTACTGAGATATAAGTTGCATATTACAAAATCCACCCATTTAACAGGAATAATGGTTTTTAGTATGTTCAGAATTGTGCAACGATCACCATAATCTAATGTTAGAACATTTTCATCATCCCCAAAAGAAATCTCAAACCCATTTATAATCACTCTCCAGCCCCTCCCACTCCAGTCCTAAGCAACCGCTAATCTACTCTCTGGATCTCTGTCTTTGTAGAGCTGCCTATTCAATATATGGTCTTCTGTGACTGGCTTCCTTAAGTAGCATAATGTTTTTAAGGGTCATCCATATTGTAGCATGTATCAGTACTTCATTCCTTTTGGCTGCTGAATAATATTCCATGCTATATCATATTTTGTTTATCCATTCATCACTTAATGGGTATTTGGGTTGTTTCCATTTTGGGGCTATTATAAATAATGCTGCTCTGAACATTCACATATAAGGCCTTGTGTAAACATAGCTTTTCATTTATCTTGAGTAGATAACTAGGAGTGAAATTGCTTTGTTATATAGTAATTCTATGGTTAACAATGAGGACGTGCCACCCTGTTTTCCTTCACCATTTTATATCCCCACCAGCGGTGTATGAGGGTTCTGATTTCTCCACATCCTTGCCAACACCTGTCATTGTCTGTGTTACCCATGTTTTCTTAATACAAATGGCATGTCTCTCCCAGTCGGCTCTCCACTGTAGTTTTGGTGACCCTGGAAGACGACGGTCCATCTCTTTGATGGCATTTCTTTGAGGACTCCCAGAGTGCCTGTTTTGTACACTGTAGTCAGTCCACCCCAAACATACGTGGAGAAAAGTTTCTCACTTTTGTATGATGTGATAACATCATTTAATTTCATTGATATACTTAGATTTTAACCATTTAATACCTTTTGGTCTCCTTGTCTCTGGGGTCCCATAACTCAGAGATCCAAGTGCAGAGAAGAGAGCAGATTATTCAGCCAACAAAGAGTTTCAGACAACTCCAAAATTGCAGTTAACTCAGAAACTCACAATACAATCACTACTTATTATTTTGATATTTAATACTGGTACTACCTGGTATTTACATTTTTTAAATAAGGATGTAATCTAAAGACTGTGAAGCATCGTTTCTCAAAACGATGTCTGTGAGCCACCTGCATCAGAATCACCTGGAAGGAGAGGTGGCTTGCTACTTATCAGATGCCTTACTCTACTCCCAAGCTATCGTGTTAGAATCTCTAGAAATGGAATAAAGGAATAGGCACTTCTAACAAGAGAAGAGGCAAGTCTGGTGTGCCCTAACATGTGAGAATCTCTGCTATCAAGCCTGGAGTATGTGTCTGAGCCTAGCCATGCTCTGGAGAAAAGAGTGGAAGCGCTCAGGGCCATAAGCCCCAGAGGTTGTTTGCATACCTGTATACCACAGCTCAGGCAGTAGCGGGGCTGAATGGGGGAATTTAGCCTAGCGAAGAAGAGAACGGGCAGCGGCTCTCTTACTAAGGAGAACCTTAGAGGCAAGGCCCTTTCACTGACTTGAGGTGGGTGAGGGTGTACACACCATCCCTAATTTAAGGTTTGGGACTATTGTGTCCATCACCTTGAGCTGAGCCCCTTCAAGAAGACTTGAGTTGTGGTTCCCTTGGTGAGTAGAAGTGGAAGATCCACCATGTGACACCCAGGCCCTGGGTGGAGAGGCCAAGAGAAGACCTGAGATGCTGGAAAGAACTAACAAGGTAGTTCTGCCAACTCGGCTCTTCAGGTCAAGCAGCGCAGACACCTCTGGTGTGTCAAACCCCGAGAAGCAGCATTTGGACGCGTCTCTGGGATTTACCTCCCAATCCCCAACGGAGAGGGGATTTTGAGAGTGGTAGCAGCTGCAGGGGCCAGAAGAGTCACAGCCAGTGAGCCACGGCCACTGCTCCAAAGCGTACTTCCCCACCGATGGCAGGCATGGTGACAAATGGGTAGCTGCTCCTGGTAGAGTGGACCCTGGGGAGGGCCATGTTGGGGGACAGAAGGCAGCTAGGCAGCTGTTTCCAGAAGAAGGTCCCCAGGGCCTGTAGCTGCCCGGGACGGCAGCAGCAAGAAGAGAATGGCCATTCCTCACGCTGGAGAAGGAATACACTTCCTTTCTCTGAACCGCACACAAGTGACCAAAAGCCCATCCCAGCAGCTACAGCCAAGGGTGGGTTCTGAGTGCAAATGGCTGGTCCAAGGCAGGAGGAGCCAGTGAGGTGCATCTGAGCTAAAATCTCACCTGGGGACCCCGATGAAGCTCAGAGGTCAAGTCCGCAAAGGGCTGATGGGGCCTCCTAAATGGGCAGAGTCAGAAGGCAGAGGAAGCCTGGATTGAAACAGATGAGGCTGAACCCGGGTGACAACCGTGGGCACTACCAAGGTGTGGGTACCTTTATCCACTGGCAGGTGAGGGCACAGAGCCAGGGGAAAAGCACAGACAGGATGGGCGCTTATGTTCCCTGGGCTTCCTGGGGCTGGTCCCTGATAAGGGCTTACCTGGGAGGAGAGACATCAGGACTGGGTTTTTCCTGGGCCCAGCATATTCCACCCGAGGAATGAGCCTGAGCCTTTCTGGATCTCTCTGGAAGGAGACACTGGAGGGGCAGGAAAGGAATTCTCAGAGCCCTAAATGCTGGCATTGTCAGTCGATAGAAGCCCAAGGTGGTGCTACTGACTGTTCACGCTTTGAATTCCCCACTAGGGTCATAAGTATAAACCCAGTGAGTTTATGATTTGGAAGATTCTCACTCCAGTCTATGCTGTGTGTGTGAATGCACATACACACACACACACACACACTCAGACACCCACCCATGAACACACATACTCATAATCAGATACCACAGACCACACAGATTACAAATGCTGCTCTAGAGAATCTAGAAAAGAGGCGACACCAATTTGTCTGAATCTGACCTGAGAGAAAATTCTGTTTCGGCCAAGAGACAAAGGGAGGAAGGCAGCTTTGTCCTCAGCAAGACTAGTGAGGGCTGGGATACCAAAGCTCTCTGGGCTGGAAACCTCGAGAGATCAGGTTCCCTTACCAAACTTGAAGTATTTCCTGGTCTGAGCCGACCCTAAAATGCCAGAAGTGCCCCGGAGCTCCTGGCATTTTGGTATTTCCAGCAATTAGTGGTGTTGAAAAATCTTTGAGGGGGAAAAAGAACCCAGGCAACGATTTCATGACTGGAAAACAAACAAACAAATCCCCCCAAGCGGGGGGTGAGAAGGTGAGCCAGATTCCTACTTTAATTTTAGAAAACAGTTCTATTCTGCATTATATCTGCTCCAGCTGGCTCTCTAGGACTTGGGAGTATGACGGCAAGGCCATTGCCCCTCGGGTCAGGCTGTGGATCCAATTTTGAGCCTCTGTCAATTACGGCACTTCAAGTTTTCAGGCAGACTTAAAATCATGACCTGGGAATCTTAATGTGAACAGAGGCTTAAAAGTGGCCTCCTTCTGGTGCTGCCGAGAAGGCCGGGCCGGGGCAAGCCTGAGTGGGGCGCGAGCGCTGATTCCTGGAGAGTGGTGAGTGTATGAAGTGAGCACCTCGTCAAAAACACAAGTCACTCCGAACTCATCGAAGCAGGTGCGAAATGACCAGGTTTCAACAGCTGAGGTAGGATGATCCTTTGTAATAAGAGAAGCCATTCCTGGGACAGGGTCGAGCGAGAGCGAGACTAATCAGGGCACGCTGTGGCCGAGGCCAGCGCTCCGGAGCTGGCGAGCCCACGCGGATGTGACCCGCCCAGGGCTCAGCGGGGAATGCAGTGCAGCCCGCGGGGGGCTACCACAGACCCCAAGGCCCCAGCAGCGGAGGGAGACGAGGGCCACAGGGTGCACGATGCAGGCTGGTACTTTATTCAATAAAAATATTGTCAATGCAGTTCTAAATATTTTGCAGGCCCCAAAATATCAGAACAGTTTTCTCTTTCTTGCAAAAGATTAAGTCAAGAATGATCAGATCTGTGCTTTGTGACCACCCAGAGGCGTGGGATAGGGAGGGTGGGAGGGAGGGAGATGCAAGAGGGAAGAGATATGGGAACATATGTATATGTATAACTGATTCATTCTGTTATAAAGCAGAAACTAACACACCATTGTAAAGCAATTATACTCCAATAAAGATGTTTAAAAAAAAAAAAAAGAATGAGCCTGCTGTGCGTCTTCCATTTTAAATGTTCAGTTTCCTTAAAAGTAATTCAGAATGCAATGCAAACATTTTTTTTTCTTTTAAAGAGCGTACCAACACAGCAAACAGGTGAATTTTATTGATGCCACTTTTTGGAGTTGAGTAAAGCCACTAAAAAAAGAGAGAGAGAGAGAGAGAGAGCAATCTGATGGGGCACAAATCTTAAAGGCACAGGACCTAGAAAGTGGAGAGTGGGACAGTCTCTCCCAGGGTCTGATAACACCAGGTCGCTGTGAACTCTTTGAGAGAAGGGGCACACATGTGTCCCCACAGTCCCCATTAGGGACGGGAACATCGCTCACCAGCCACACTCCAGAAGGACCACATAACCAGAGGAGGAGAAGAAATTGATCCGTAAGCTGAGTGCCAGGCACCATCAGCCTCCGATGTTGTTGAGGGAACTATGTGTTTTTAATGTACAGAGATAGCGTGAGATGCTACAGAGGAAATACAGTGTTCCAAGGACACTCAACCTGGGATGTTGCAAACCAGGCATTTGAAGTAGTGGAAAAACTAAGCTATTGTTTTACTCTTTTTGTTTTTCTTTTATAGACATAGATTCTGCTCTTGAGAGGTCAGGGTTTCAGGCAAGACCAGCTACGTCATTTGCAGGGCCCAGGGAAAAATGAAAGTGCAGGGTTCTGTTCAAAAATTAGTAAGAATTTCAACATGGTGACAATAGAGTATCAGCCAAGCATGGGGACCTTTCAGAGGCTTCTGTGGCTTCAGGGGTCACTTTAGCATTTTTGATCTTTTGGTACGAAACCTAAGGGTGGTCAGACCTCTGTCTCTTTGTTGGACAAGGCAGCTGGAAGGAACTCTGCAGGCTCTGCCATCTTGCTGGAGACGTCTCCCCTCAACTCCTGCCAGGCCAGCCGAGGAAACCGGGAGGCCTCAGCCACAAAACCAAGGAGGCAAAGTGGCTCACTGACCCACAGCCATAGAAGACACTGGGGTTTCCATTTCAGTTCCTAAGAGGACCATTTGTTGTGGGATTTTTCTTTCTGATTATAAAAAAGAAATGTTTATCGAAGAAAATGCTAAAAAATACAAAAAAGCCCAAAGAAAACAAAATCACCAGTAATCCAACCACCCCGATATAACAACTGGTCACATATTATTATGTATCCTAATTTTTGCTTATGTATTTTTTCCGTGTGTATGTGTGTTTGTGTGTAATTTTACAAACCTAGGATCATACTCTAATACCATTTTACAACTTTTTCACCTCCTTATTTTGCTCTCTCCCCTTGTCATTGAAGAATCCTTAATCACTTTTAAAAAAAGTTTTATTGGAGTATAGTTGATCTACAATGTTGTGTTAGTTTCAGGTGTACAGCAAAGTGAATCACTTATACATATACATATATCCACTCTTTTTTAGATTCTCTTCCCATATAGGCCATTACAGAATACTGAGTAGAGTTCCCTGTGCTATACAGTAGGTCCTTATTAGTTATCTATTTTATATATAGTAGTGTGTAAATGTCAATCCCAATCTCCCAATTTATCCCCTTCCCCTTTTCCCCCCTGGTAACCATAAGTTTGTTTTCTACATCTGTGACTCTATTTCCGTTTTGTAAATAAGTTCATTTGTATCATTTTCTAGAGTCCACATATAAGCGATATCATATGATATTTGTCTTTCTCTGTCTTACTTCGCTTAGTATGATAATCTCTAGGTCCATCCATGGTGCTGCAAATGGCATTATTTCATTCTTTTTTGTGGCTGAGTAATATTCCGTTGTATATATATACCACATCTTCTTTATCCATTCATCTGTCGATGGACATTTAGGTTGCTTCCATGTCTTGGCTATTGTAATAGTGCTGCTATGAACATTGGGGTGCATGTGTCTTTGTGAATTAGAGTTTTCTCTGGATATATGCCCAGGAGTTGGATTGCTGGATCATGTGGCAGCTCTATTTTTAGTTTTTTAAGGAACCTCCATACTGTTCTCCATAGTGGCTGTATCAATTTACATTCTCACCAACAGTGCAAGAGGGTTCCCTTTTCTCCACACCCTCTCCAGCATTTATTGTTTGTAGACTTTTTGATGATGGCCATTCTGACCGGTGTGAGGTGATACCTTATTGCAGTTTTGATTTGCATTTCTCTGATCATTAGTGATGTTGAGCATCTTTTCATTAATCACTTAATTTTTAGGGGTTGTCCAGTAATCAAATATATACAGAGAGATAATTTTAAATATTTATAGCACAAAGTATTGAACAATATTTTGTGTATACGTAATTGATATTTATATTCTAACACATACACATATATGGGTAGACACACACCAAAATACACTTACACTGGACTGTGTGAATTTGGTTGTTATTCACAAAAACAACACAATCTATGTCTGGCCACAGTGATCAGGCTGAAAATAAAATTCTCTCCTCTGTTTACGAGCATTTAAAAACAAGAAGACAAATTCATTATTTCAATCATAAATTAAAAAGAAAATTAGGGCAACCCCAGCTTCTGAAACAAATCTCTCCCTGCTTCATTGGCACATTTTGTCAAACAATGAGTTCACTGAGCAAAATTCTGTTGGGTCTGATCGGTAAATGGCATTTCTTGATATTCCGAAGCGATGATTCATTTGGAATCAACAAATGTTCGCGGAGGAGATAACCAGCCATACTCCTGCTCAACACACTGGAGTATTTCCTCGTTCAGTCACGCAGGCGGGGGCGGCCAAGAGCCTCCAGATTAAAATGAGTACTGTTAACAATACACCAAAATGTTTCTAGACACGGAGAGATGTTTCAGAAGTGGCTTTTCATCTCAACATTCTTTCAACAGTCCGGTCAACTTCTCGTAAAATCAAGAGTAAATAGTTTTTTAAGGGATGTGTGTGTGCTGGTGTTTCTGTGTGATTTGTTTTGTGTTATTGAAGTACGCTCCCCTGGCAAAGGCTCAGCTATAAATGCCATTCTTCATAAACACGAGCTGGGCGCTGATACATGGCTTTGCAGTCCTCTCTGAGCGGCAGTTTTTGCTGCTTTCTGCTGCCTTCTTCCCTCAGAACACGTGTGTGGGAATAAGGACTGGAGATGAGGAGAC